>NC_081374.1:42942108-43309608 GCF_030684315.1 Stegostoma tigrinum | reverse complement strand
TCTCTGTGTAACTGAGAGTATATGTGTGTGAGTGTGAGTGTGAGTGTCAATGCTGCTGTTTGCTCCGCGCTGACCCAGCTTCGAGCCGCTGTACGTGCTCTCGCTCACACAGGCAATGGCTTCGTCAGCAGCTCCCGGGCTGGATCGCAGCAGCATCAGCGGCGGCGGAACTTTCCCATCGCTGGCAGAGGGACCCGAACCCAGGGGCACAACAGGACCCGGAGCCGCTCCAAACTTCCCAGTCTTTGGGGAAGAGCCTCACTGGTCCTCACCAAACGGAGTGACAAAGACTATTCATGAGAAATGGCTCTAACTTCCTGCACCCTGTGTTTCCTTAGAGCTCTCCCAGTCTGTGCAGAGCCCGGGAGGGGAGCAGGTAAATGAGGATTGAGACTTCTGTAGGAAGAATGTGAGGGTCTTGGAAAAATCCCACTGGCTGCGTTAGAGACACACATACCCCCTCCCATATCTGAGAGTACCTGGAGGGAGAGGGAGCTGACTGGCATTGCTGTCTGACTGGAGAAACGATTAGCAAAGGTGAGATCTCTGCCTGACATCTCTCGTGTGTGTGTGTGAGTGTGAGCTGCTGGCCAAGTTTCTCTGTTTTGTGCGGCCTTAGCATTTTCTTTCTTTCTTCCTTTTCTCACCCAGTTCACTTCCTTCAGAAACTGAAAGCGATTCTGTCTCTCTGCCTGTGAGTAGCTCAGTGGGTGAGCCCTGAATTCTAACAGTGGTATTAACAGAGATTGGGGTGTGGGGTAAACCCAGTCAGGCCTGAGAATCCACCCACCCCCCCACCCTCCCTCACTCTCGTGGCAATTTTAGGGCCAGTGGCAGTGCCACACTGGTAGAGGTCACTCAATTTGGCACAGAGTGGCTATTGAACCAGGAAGTCCTGGTGAAGGGTGTAAACCCAAAATGGAGACTTTCCTGCTCCCTGGACGCTGCCTGACCTGCTGTGGTCCTCCAGGTCCACACTGTATCAACCGCTCAGGTTGGCTGACTTTGCCAGTTGAAACAGTTGGGAAAGCTGTAGTTGAGAGGAATCTGATGGGCCGGGTGAGAGTTGGCAGGATCTGGTGGGTGCAGTGAGAGTTGGGGGGTATCTGGTGGTCCCGGTGAGAGTCAGCAGTATCTGTGGGCACAATGGGAGTGAGATCTTGTGGGCGCAGTGAGAGTTGGGGGATCTCCTGGGCGCAGTGAGAGTTGGGGAATCTGGTGGGTGCAGTGAGAGTAGAGGGGAACTGGGGGGTGCAGTGAGAGTTGGGGGGATCTGCTGGGTGCAGTGAGAGTTGGGCGATCTGGTGGGTGCAGTGAGAGTTGGGGGGATCTGGTGGGCGCAGTTAGAGCTGGGCATATCTGCTCGGTATTGTTTTGTGAGGTCTCCTGGGCGCAGAGTGTTCCAGAATCTGAAACAAAACAAAAATTGTTGGAGAAACTCAGCAAGTAGGCAGCGTCTGTGGAGAAAGGGACTGGGTGGGTAGAGTTTTCAGTCCAGTGACTCTTGGTCAGAACTGAAAGTAACTGGGAAGGGATGGTCCACTTGTTAGTTGTTGGAGTAAGGAAGAGAATGAATAGATTTTGCATGAGGAACGCATGGAGATGATGCTGTGAGAGAGAGATTAAAATGAATGAAATGCAAACAGAGGCAATGCTGATGATAAGTTGAGTGAGAGACATAAATAGTGAATAAGAGGTGCTAATGGGAAGTATAAATGGTAGAAAATGGGTTAGCCAGACTGGAAGCAGCTCATTCAATAGAGGACCTAGAGCTGCAGTGGAGGTTATAATGTTAAACTCAGTGTTGAGTCCTGAGGCCGGTAAGGCACGTAGATGGAAGATAAGGTGATGTTCCTCCAGCTTGCACTGGAGCACTGCAGCAAGCCTGAGACTGAGGTGTTGATCAGGGAGCATGGTGGTGTGTTGTAGTGGCAGGCAACTGGAAGCTCAAGGTCATTTTTTTTTACAGACAGAGCAGAGCTGTTTTGCAAAATGGTCATCCAACCTGTGTTTCATCTCCCCAGTGGAGAGGTAAGTGGTGAATGCAGTAGACTGGATTGAGTGAAGTGCAGGATGATCGCCCAGTTCGGTACAAGGGGCAGTAAAGCTGGTTCGGTTCGGTTCGGTTCGGTCCAGTCCGGTCCAGGTCACTGCTTTGCCTGAAAGGTGTGTCTAGGGCCGTGGGTAGTAAGGAGGGAGGAAGTAAATGGGCAGGCGTTACACCTTCTGCGATTGCGTGGGGAGGTGAAGTGGGTGGGTGCTGGGAGTGGGGGAGGGTGTCCTGGCAGGAACGGTCCCTGCAGAAGGCAGACAAGGGAGGGGAGGGGAATACGTGCCTGGTGGATGGCATCCTGCTGGAGGTAATGGACGTGGCACGTGATAATCCTCTCAATGTGAATGCTGATGGGATGGTAGCTGAGGAGCGGGCAGCCCCTACTGCTGTTGTGGAAGGGGAGGGTTGAGGGTGGAAGTGCAGAAAATGGGTCAGACCCGGCTGAGGGCCCTGGGGTGCTGGGGAATCCTCGGTTGGGGAAGAAGGTGGACACTTTGGAAACCAGACCTCCACCTCCCCCCGGTGGAAGGTGGCATCATCAGTGGAAAAGATGGAGAAACTGGGAGAATGGAATGGAGTGTTTATAGGAAGCAGGGTATGAGGATGTAGAGACAAGATAAAAGTGAGAGCGGAGTGGGAATTGGAAATAAAATAGATAAACTTTTCCAGTTCCGGATGAGAGAGGGCGACGTCTCTGAAGATACCATCGATATTCCAGAGAAAGATTGTGGGTCGGGGCTGGAATAGGAATTGAATCAGGAATGTTCCACGTCCCCACAAAGAGGCAGAAATAACTAGGCCCAGCGTGAGAACACTTGACTGCTCCTATGACCTGACAAAAGTGAGAGGACTTAAAAGACATGACAAAACCCATCTGGTTCACAAAAGTCCTTATAAGGAAGGGAATCTGTCATCCTTAACTGGTCTGGCCTACACGTGACTCCAGTCCCACAGTAATGTGGCTGACTCTTAATGGCCCTCCAGGCATTTAGGGATGGGGCATTAAACGCTGGCCCAGCCAACAACGTCCACATCCCATGAATGAATGAAAAGGACTTGTTCAAAGTGAAGATGAGTTCAGCCAGGCAGAAGAGGGTGGTGGTGGATGGGGAGAGTTCTGGCCTTCTCTCAAGGTTGTTGTGGAGAGAGGGATTTGTCTCAGGATTGCACGCCCATGGTGAAGAGGAGGCAACTCGAGCCTGTGAACTGAGAGTTAGGGAACTGATGTAAAGCGTTAGAGGAATCGCGTATGTAAGTGGGAAGGGACTGGAAAAGGAGAGAAAAGATGGAGTTGAGGTAAGAAGAGATAGGTTCAGGGGAGCAGGAGCAGTGAGTCTGCCCAGACAGTTTTGTTTGTGGATTTTGGGAAGGAGGTAGAAGTGAGGTATGTGGGATTGTGAGGCAGTTGGGGGATGGGGAGAGGGCAATACATTCCTTACAGTGTGGAAGCAGGCCATTCAGCCCATCGACTCACACTGCCTCTCCGAAGAGCATCCCACCCAGACCCAACTCCCACCTTCACGTTTCAGTGGCTAATCCACCTAACCTACGCATTTTTGTGACTGTGGGAGGAAACCCACGCAGACACGGGGAGAATGTGCACACTCCATGTAAACAGTCACTCGAGGTTGGAATCGAACTTGGGTCCCTGGTGCTGTGAGGCAGCTGTGCTAACCACTGAGCCACTGTGCCGCCCACAGGGAGATGGGTTTGGAACGGATAAGGGTGGGCAGAGAAATTAGAGTGACCAATATGACATCAACAGTCCTCGATGAACAGGTTGAATGCAGGTAAAAGGCCAGAGGGAGGGTCCAGATGAAGGGAGAGTGTTAGAGCTGGGCGAAGGGTTCAATGGGATGGGGAGAAGACTCTTGCCCAAAGAAATGAGCGAAGGCAACAGAGGAAGAGTTCCAACATTATGCCGTATCGACATTCATTAAGGTGGGATGCAATCAGAGGGATAAAACTGAGAGTGCAGAATTCCACAACAGAGAGGAGAAGGTCAGAAATACGCAGCAGGAGATGAGGTTAGGAGGGGGAATGGGGTCAGAGGGGAGGTAGGTTCCAGAGGGGTGTGGGAATCTCTGAGTTGTTGCATCTTGTGTTCCTTAATACCTGAAAGGAAAATTAATTTTATTTTGTTAGAACATTGAATGAGCCAAAGGGTGAGGTGGAACTGGGGACCAGGGTAGCTCTGAGCTAGTGGGAGGCAATGCTGATGGACAGGGAGGTTGGTTATGTGCATGGCCCTGAGTGAAGATTTCAGGATGTGATAAGAACAGCTTTCTGGGAAATATTGAACATCACAGAGATACCTGTGATCCTAGGTAGAGTCAAAACATGAAGGATAAAAGGTCATGTTTTGAGTCATTTGGACCATTGAGTGGGACCAAAGTTCTCTAAACTCCAGTTGGTTTTTTTTTGCTGGAAATTGTTTCTAACCTTTACTCATTGTAGATGTTACTGTAAGTGGGTTGTAGTTGCTGGGGCTCTTTATATGTTTCCCTGAAGAAGGAAATCTCATTAGTCCCTCTCTGATCCTCTGGCACCTCCTGCATGCCCAGAGATTAGAAGATTATGGTAAACCCTTTCACCATGTCCACATCAACTTTCTTTAGCAACCTGAGATATGAAGCTATCCAAACCAGACAACCTGTTCACCAGTATCCCTGCTATCTTTGCTTTGCGTAATATTTTGTTATGTTCCTCTTAGTACACAGTCGTTAAGTATTCTAGAGATAGTAGGAACTACCAATGCTGGAGAATCTGAGACAACAAGGTGTAGAGCTGGTTGAACACAGCAGGCCAAGCAGCATCTTAGGAGCACAAAAGCTGACGTTTTGACTCTGGACCCTTCTTCAGAAATGAGGGGGTGGGAAGGGTATTCTGAAATAAATAGGGAAAGAAGGGGAGGTGGATAGAAGATGGATAGAAGAGAAGATAGGTGGAGAGGAGATAGACAGGTCAAAGAGGTGGGGATGGAGCCAGTAAAGGAGAGTTTAGCTGGGGAGTTAGGGAGGAAGATTAGCGGAGGCTTGGGGACTGCTTTGCAGAACACCTACGCTCGGTTCGCACTAAACAACTGCACCTCCCAGTTGTGAACCATTTCAACTCCCCCTCCCATTCCTCAGATGACATGTCTATCCTGGGCCTCCTGCAGTGCCACAATGATGCCACCCGAAGGTTGCGGGAACAGCAACTCATATTCTGCTTGGGAACCCTGCAGCCCAATGGTATCAATGTGGATTTCATAAGTTTCAAAATCTCCCCTTCCCCCCACTGCATCCCAAAACCAGCCCAGCTTGTCCCTCCCTAACCTGTCCTTCCACCTCTCCCCCTCTCCCACCTCAAGCCCCAACCCCATCTCCTACTTACAAGCTTCATCCCACCCCCTTGACCTGTCTGTCCTCCCTGGACTGACCTATCCCCTCCCTACCTCCCCACCTATACTCACCTCTCTTGGCTCCATCCCCGGTCTTTGACCTGGCTGTCTCCTCTCCAGCTATCTTCTCCTCCAACCATCTTCTATGCGCCTCCCCTCTCTCCCTTTTAATTTCAGAATCCCCTTCCCGTTCCCCCATCTCTGAAGGAGGGTCTAGGCCCAAAATGTCAGCTTTCTTGCTCCCTTGATTCTGCTTGGCCTGCTGTGTTCATCCACCTCTATACCTTGTTATCTATTAAGTATTCCAGCCTTGTCCTGTGTCTCCAAGAATTATACACTCACTGTTTACATGCCAGTGAAAACGTACAGGTTTATTTGAGTTAACTGCTATTCTATTCTCATATTCTTTCCTTGCTAGTCACGTCTCTTCTCTCTCCTTTTATTATCTGAGCTTTCCCTTGAGGAATTCACTGGACTGAAATTGTACTCTCCCAATTTTCTTCTCTTTCATCATATTTCTTCTCCATCATCATCCAAAGAGCCCTGACTTCGGTTTCCTTACCATTCCCACTTCTTGTAATATAATAAGTGTCTAAAAAATCCCACCTTGAAAAATCCCCATTGTTTTTGTTTATGGTTTTTCTTGTTACTCTTTGGTTCCATTACACAATGGCTAAGCCCCGTCTCATACCAATGAAATTAACTCCCTCTCAATTTCCAAGTGTTCTGCTTTGAATTTGCCCTCCCTATTCTCCATCACCAATCAAAAACATACTGTAAAAAGATTGCTATTACCAAAATGCTCCCTTGTAAACACCTGGTCCACTTGACTCAGGAAATTTAGCAATGCCTCCTATATCGGTGGGTCAAGAACATAATCATACTCTTCTGAAACCATTTAATAAATTTAGTGTTACCCTCCACTACAGTTTCCTTTGATACTATGCCAATCAAGACTCACTTCCACTACTCTGTAGTTCTTTCATGTTTCTCTGATTTCTCTGTAGATTTGCTCCTTTGTCTCTCATTTAGAGGCCTGTTTCAAATCTCAGGTAACATTTTCCTCATTTTCACTCCACCCAAGTCGATCCTATCTTTACCCCTCAAGGGCACCTCCATTCACCAACAATATAGTGTCTTCTCTCATTAGTCCTCCAGGGACAGGCTCCTAGTGATCTCAGGAGGAGCAGCCGTTAAGATGATGAGATGACAGGGGTGTGGCGGGGTTGTGGGGTTTATAATTGGTCTCGGTTGTGATTAAGAAGCAGTGAATTCAAAGCTCCCGGTATGAGTACCATCCAGTGACTGGTGTTACAAAATTTGTGTTTATCTGAATTATGAATAGATCATGTTCTCCATGGCGCTACAGCCTGCCAGCTGCCTGGCCGTCATGGAATAAAATGGACAAAGATGCCGGTTTTCATTTTCTGAAGAAAGGTTCTGACCTGAAACGTCAGCTTTCCCGTTCCTCCAGATCCACACAGCATTATCTCTCTGACGCCAGCACCAGCAGTTCTTGCTATCTCAGAGATAACAGTTTCTGTACAACCTTATCTCAGCAATAGCGTGCAGACTCAGTAGAAGAAGCGGGGAGATCCCTGAGGTCATTATTGTTTGAACGGTATCAGGTTAACCCTGTGCTCTGTGATTGCAGGTCGGAAGCAGTTTGAAGGTTCGGGCTCCATTCAAACTCGGTTTGTCCGTCAGGTGTTTTCGATTGCTGGGTGGCAGCCAAGCAGTGAAATGATAGTCCATGATGTAGGTTAGCCTCTGTCCAGCGCATACTGTGTTTCTGAATTTCACTGTGCGTGTGACAGCGGCTGATGAGATTCTGGAGGTTCATCACTGGATCAACATCTTCGATTCTTTCTTCGGGGGACCATCCAAGGGAATGGGTGTGGTCTGGTTGGGCTGAATGGCCTCTTTCTATGCAATGGATCCAATGTGATACATTCCAAACTGTGGGTCTAATACCTGGAGTTTGTGGTATTCCCATCTCCCGAGGGTAGGGATGGGTGGTGAGCAGTGTGGAGGGATGGACAGTGTTGATGATTGGGTCAGGGGTGCAGGGGGAGGTGGGGAGGAGATAGTTGAGGGGAGGAATGCAGTTAGGGGTGCCTGGGCCTGGTGGTGTGTGAAAGGGGTATTAAGGGAAAATAGGAAGAGATGTGTTGGGGGAGGGAGAGGGGAAGTTTGGGAAGGGGTTGAGCGAGGAAGGGGAAGTTGGGGAGGAGAGGGGGAGGTTGGGGAAGGGGTGTATGGGGAGGAAGAGGGGCTGAGAAGGGAAGAGGGATTTGGGGGAGATAGTGAGCAGGGAGAGGGGAGGAGGGGGTTGAACAGGGAAGAGGTTAGAACATAGAACAGTACAGCACAGAACAGGCCCTTCAGCCCACAATGTTGTGCCGACCATTGATCCTCATGTATGCACCCTCAAATTTCTGTGACCATATGCATGTCCAGCAGTCTCTTAAATGACCCCAATGACCTTGCTTCCACAACTGCTGCTGGCAACGCATTCCATGCTCTCACAACTCTCTGTGTAAAGAACCCGTCTCTGACATCCCCTCTATACTTTCCTCCAACCAGCTTAAAACTATGACCCCTCGTGCTAGCCATTTCTGCCCTGGGAAATAGTCCCTGGCTATCAACTCTATCTATGCCTCTCATTATCTTGTATACCTCAATTAGGTCCCCTCTCCTCCTCCTTTTCTCCAATGAAAAGAGACCGAGCTCAGTCAACCTCTCTTCATAAGATAAGCCCTCCAGTCCAGGCAGCACACTGGTAAACCTCTTCTGAACCCTCTCCAAAGCATCCACATCTTTCCTATAATAGGGCGACAAGAACTGGACGCAGTATTCCAAGTGCGGTCTAACCAAAGTTTTATAGAGCTGCAACAAGATCTCACGACTCTTAAACTCAATCCCCCTGTTAATGAAAGCCAAAACACCATATGCTTTCTTAACAACCCTGTCCACTTGGGTGGCCATTTTAAGGGATCTATGTATCTGCACACCAAGATCCCTCTGTTCCTCCACACTGACAAGAATCCTATCCTTAATCCTGTACTCAGCTTTCAAATTCGACCTTCCAAAATGCATCACCTCGCATTTATCCAGGTTGAACTCCATCTGCCCTCTCAGCCCATCTCTGCATCCTGTCAATGTCCCGCTGCAGCCTACAACAGCCCTCTATACTGTCAACGACACCTCCAACCTTTATGTCGTCTACAAACTTGCTGACCCATCCTTCAATCCCCTCGTCCAAGTCATTAATAAAAATTACAAACAGTAGAGGCCCAAGGACAGAGCCCTGTGGAACCCCACTCACCACTGACTTCCAGGCAGAATATTTTCCTTCTACTACCACTCGCTGCCTTCTGTTGGCCAGCCAATTCTGTATCCAGACAGCTAAGTTCCCCTGTATCCCATTCCTCCTGGCCTTCTGAATGAGCCTACCATGGGGAACCTTATCAAATGCCTTACTGAAGTCCATATACACGACATCCACAGCTTGACCCTCATCAACTTTTCTAGTCACATCCTCAAAGAACTCGATAAGGTTTGTGAGGCATGACCTGCCCCTCACAAAGCCGTGTTGACTGCAATTGATCAAGCCATGCTCTTCCAGATGGTCATAAATCCTATCCCTCAGAATCCTTTCTAACACCTTGCAGACGACAGACGTGAGACTTACTGGTCTGTAATTGCCGGGGATTTCCTTATTTCCTTTCTTGAAGAGAGGAATTACGTTTGCCTCTCTCCAGTCCTCAGGTACGACTCCAGTGGAGAGCGAGGATGCAAAGATCCTCGCAAGTGGTGAAGCAATTGCATTTCTCGCTTCCCAAAGCAGCTGAGGACAAATCTGGTCCGGGCCTGGCAACTTGTCAATCTTAATGTTTGACAAAATTTTCAGCACATCAGCGTCCTCTATCTCTATCCATTCCAGCATGCACACCTGCTCTTCAAAGGTTTCATTCACTACAAAGTTCGTTTCTTTCGTAAAGACAGAAGCAAAAAAACTCATTAAGGGCTTCCCCTACCTCCCCAGGCTCCACACACAAGTTCCCTATGCTATCTCTGATCGGCCCTACTCTTTCTTTGACCATTCTCTTATTCCTCACATAAGTGTAAAATGCCTTTGTGTTTTCCCGGATTCCTTCTGCCAAGCCTTTCTCATGCCCCCTCCTGGCTCTCCTCAGACCTTTTTTGAGCTCCTTCCTTGCCTGCGAGTAATCCTCTCGAGCTGAACTTGACCCTAGCTTTCTCCACCTTATGTAAGCTACCTTCTTCCTTTTCACGAGAAGCTCCACCGCTCTCGTCATCCAAGGTTCCTTTTATCTTACCCCTTCTTGCCTATCTCAGAGGGACATATTTACTCATCACTCGCACCAACTGTTCCTTAAACAGTCTCCACATGTCTATAGTGCACTTACCATGGAACAATTGCTCCCAGTCCATGCTTCCTAACTCATGTCTAATCACGTCATAGTTTCCTCTTCCCCAATTAAATATCCTCCCATTTTGCCTAATCCTCTTCTTCTCCATAGCTATGTAGAATGTGAGGCAGTTATGGTCACTATCACCGAAATGCTCTCCCACCACAAGATCTGATACCTGCCCCGGCTCGTTTCCGAGCACCAAGTCTAGAATGGCCTCTCCCCTCGTCGGCCTGTCAACGTACTGCGTTAGGAAACCCTCCTGAACACACCTTACAAAAACAGCTCCATTCAAATCTTCTGCTCGAAGGAGGTTCCAATCAATATTAGGAAAGTTAAAGTCACTCATTACAACAACCCTACTACATCCGCACTTTTCCAAAATCTGTCGACCTATGCTTTCTACAATCTCCCTGCTGCTATTGGGGGGCCTGTAGTAAACCCCTAACGAGGTGACTACTCCCTTGCTGTTCCTAATTTCCACCCATACTGACTCAGTAGGCAGATCTTCCTCGACAGTGGAAGCTTCTGTAGCTGTGATACCCTCTCTGATTAGTAGTGCTACACCCCCTCATCTTTTTCCCCCCTCCCTATTCTTTTTAAATGTTCTAAACCCTGGAACATCCACCAACCATTCCTGCCCCTGAGAAACCCATGTCTCTGTTATGGCCACAACATCATAGCACCAGGTACTGATCCATGCTCTAAGTTCAACACTTTTATTCCTGATACTCCTTGCGTTAAAGCAAACACACTTTAACTGATCCCTTGGTTCCTTCCCAGGAAAATCCTTCCCACTAGCTGGTCTACCTCTTGCTACTGCCTCACCTGCATCAACTCTCACCTCCGGCATACAGCTCAGGTTCCCACCCCCCTGCCATACTAGTTTAAACCCTCTCGAACTACTCAAGCAAACCTTCCACCCAGGACATTGGTCGCCTTCCAGTTCAGATGCAACCCGTCCTTCTTGTACAGGTCCCACCTTCCCCAGAAGGCATCCCAATTATCTACATATCTGAAACCCTCCCTCCTACACCAGCTGCGTAGCCACGTGTTCAGCTGCGCCCGCTCCCTGTTCCTCGCCTCGCTATCTCGTGGCACCGGTAGTAAACCAGAGAACACTACCCTGTTCGTCCTGCTCTGCAGCTTCCATCCTAACTCCCTGCAATCACTTTTTATATCCTCAATCCTATTTCTGGCTATATCATTAGTGCCAATATGTAACACGATTTCTGGTTGTTTGCCCTCCCCTTTTAGAACCTTATACACCCGATCGGAGACGTCCCGGACCCTGGCACCAGGGAGGCAACATACCTTCCGGGAATCCCGATCCTGACCACAAAATCTCCTGTCGATTCCCCTAACTATCGAGTCCCCTACCACGAGTACTTTTCTATTCTGCCCCCTTCCCTTCTTTGCCACAGTGTCAGGCTCAGTGCCAGAGAACTGACTACTATGGCTTTCCTCTGGTAGGTCATCCCCCCCAGCAGTATCCAAAACGGTATACTTATTGCTGAGGGGAATGCCCACAGGGGATCTCTGCACTGTCTGTCTGTCCCCTTTCCTCCCCCTAACTGTAACCCATCTATCCTCATCCTGAGCCTTTGGAGTGACCAACTCCCAGTAACTTCTCTCAATTACCCCCTCTGCCTCCCGAATGATCCGTAGTTCATCCAGCTCCAGCTCCATTTCCCTAACACGGTTTTCAAGGAGCTGGAGTTGGGTGCACTTCCCGCAGATGTAGCCAGCGGAGACGTGTGCCATGTCTCCCACCTGCCACATTCTGCAGGAGGAGCAAGCAACTGCCCTAGCATCCATACCCATTCAAGTAATAATAACAAATTAATAACAAACTTATGTTCAATAGAGAAAGTTTAGAATGAGCCTTACCTTATTAACTAGGTTAGAGGAGGAGGGCGGGTGGGAGACACTACAGTTGTAGAGTCTCGGGTTTAGCCGCCTTGCTGATATACATGGTCACTGCTTTCCTTCCCGGCTGCCCCTCTGGTCCTCGACACTTCCTCCGCTGCTCCCGCTACTTCTGTGAAAGAGAAAAACACCGCTCCGCTGCAGCTCGCACTCCAAGGTTGAGCAAGGGATGCGAGTTTAGGGAAGGGGTGAGTGGGTGGAGGGGTAAGTTGGGAGAGGGGATGAGCAGGGCAGGGGTTGACAAGGAAAGAGGAAATTGTGGGAGGGGATGAGCAGGGGATGGGGGGGGTTGGGGGAGAGAGTGAGCAGGGTCAGAGGAGGAGGGAGTTGGGGGTAGGGGGTGAGCAAGGATCTTAAAGGCTTTTCCATTCCAGCTCACACATTAATCACAACATTTGCCTGTGATAACGCTGAGGGAAACCCTAGGGTCAGTTTCTTGGTGGATTGAGGACAGGCCAAATCTCTGATGCTAAAGACCTCACTCCCTGTAATGGAACTACTCATGGTAAGTTACATTTCCAGTGAAGGGCTCTGCAGGGTTCTAAGCTGACCATCTCCTCAATGTGTGCCGTTGGATGACACGGCCAGTATGTAATTTCCAGTTCCTCCTGCAGCTATGCTGGGATTTAACCCGCTATTGACACCTTTAGCTCGGTCCGATGGATTACTCGTCAAGTAATATTCCGACACCGAGGGCATTCCGCACGAGCCCCCTTCCTAATCCTGTAGGGATTCACCCATCATCTTCATTTCTCCTTCAGTACATCCCCTCACTTCAACTCATGATTCACTGATACCCTTTAAGGAGGGGAAGCATTTTTTTTACCCAATCTGTTCTACACAGACTGCAGACCCACAGCAATGTACTTGACTCTCAGCTGCCCCTCAAATGGCTGAGAGAGCCTCTCCGTTCAAGGGCAGTTTGGTTTAGGCCATCGACACCAGTCACAACCCCTGAGTGAATGAAAACAAAGCACACTTCATGTAGTTACTCCATGTAGTTTCTGTCTGTGATTCCTGAAACACACTCGCCCCCACCCCCCCCCCAACCGACACTAAGTAGCAAGTTCCACATTCTCAATCAGTAAAGAGTTTTTTTGGCTGTTTCAGTGACTGTTCATATTATTTACTGTTTATATTAATTAGTTAGATACTTTATCACCTTCTGGACTGAACACTGGGTTTAATTATTTGAAATCACAGTCGTTGCTCCCAGATCCTTTGTATTCAGAGAAGATGTGTTGGCCTTCAGCCTGTAATTCTCACTGACCTTTGGACCCAGCTCTTGTTTATTTAATTGCCTTATTACTACCTCCTTTACTTTGCACCATCATCATTTCCTAAACTCTCCTGCTTTTCACTTTTTCAGAGATCTGCCCCTCTCTCTTCCCCTTTACAGAAGCCCCAGATTAAACTGTGGTGAATTTATGCTCAATTTGTATTGACTTTCACTTAGTTGCCATTAGCAGTGAAATGAACTAGTCGCTATAAGAGGAGCAGTAGGCCATTCAGCCCCTTAAGCCTGTTCCACCATTCAATGAGATCATGGTCTGATTACTCCTCATTCCTGCCTGCCCTGTATAACCTTTCAGCCCCTGCTCCTCACGGATCCAGTGATCCTGCCTTAAAAATGTTGAGATAGTCTAAACAGAGTGTTTCAATCAGGGGAGACACTCTGAAGAGAAATTGCTCCTCAGTCTTTTCCCCCATTCAGTCCACAATCAAACGTACAGAGGGAAAAAAATATAGTCTTAACGAGAGAGGGAGGGTATGCGTGAAGGAGAGAGGGACCATATCCAAGAATCAGAGACAGGAAATGTGAAAAAAGCTTGGGAGTCAAGAGGGCATGAGAAAGTGGGCGTGAGGGATAGTATGCAAGAGAGTGACAATGTGAGAGAGACAGTGCAAGCGATAGTGTAGGGATAACTATCTCTCACATGAGAGAAGGTCCATGCAAGAGAGAGCGACAATGTAGGAGAGAAAGAATGAGTGTGTGTGAGAGACAGGTATGTGTACGAGAGGGTGCTTGTGAGAGAGTGTGAGCTAGAGACAGAAATAAAGGGTATGTGTGAGAAAGTCGTGCGAGTATGAGCAAGAGACAGGAGAAGGTGCTTGCGAGAGTATGTGCACTAGGGACAGAGAGAGGGTGAGAAAAAGTATGAGCGGGCTCATGAGAGTGTGACAGTGTGAGAGAGACTTGAAAGTGAGTGAGAGAGAGAGAGAGACAGGTACATGTGTGAGGGAAAGCTTAAGAGAATGTGCATGTGCAACAAAATGACAATGTGAGCGAGAGTGAAGGTGTGTGTGAAGGAACGCGTGATAGAGAGGGTGCAAATGAGAGAGAAACTGCGAGAGACAGGGGAGAAACAAAGGGAGATGTGGCATGAGTGGGGAGATGGTGTGTAGGAGAGGCAGAGGGTGAAACAGTGTGAGAGTCAGAAGAAGACAGTACAAGAGAGTGTGTGTGCGCAGAAGAATGTGAGAGAGAGTGTGTGTGCATGAGTGAGTGTGTGACAGAGAGAGAGCGTGTGTGCACATGACCTCCTAAGTAATTTTACTGGATCTTCCCATTTTTCTTCCTGAAAATAGTGAAAGATGGTGATTAATTGTTAATACTTCATTCAGTGCTGGCTACATTCTAGGAAGTTTACTTTATAAAGCATCTATCTCTCTTTAATTTTCCTGTCTCTGCCATGCTTCATCACCATTAGCATGTGACATACTTGCTGTTTCTCTGATGATAATGGTTTAATATGCTTATATTGACAATAGCAAATCTTCCCCGTCCTCTGTGTCAGGAATATCTAGCAGCTAAGTTATTTTACTAAACCCTCCTGGTATTGGCCAATAACCAATGCCCTGCACTGGCCGACGAATCTTACTTTCAGAGGTTCACCTTGTAAAGGATGAGGTCAGCATTGTTTTCCCAGACCAGCTCTGGTGGTGCTTTATCCCGAGGGTCACTCTGCCTCGGGAGAGAGAATTCTTCATGGTCACCTCAGCTGGTGCAGAAACTGAATCTGCACAGTTAGTGTCACTCTGCATCATAAACCAACAATTCAGCCAACTGAGCGAAACCAATTCCTCTCGGAAAGGAATTACTCACAATGGGGGCAGTCTAGAGAGGGTTCACTAAACTGATTCCGGGTGTGGAGGGACTTTCTGATGAGGTGCGTTTGATCAGGTTGGGCTTCTACTCATTGAAAGGTGACCTTATTGAAACATATAAGATTCACTTGTAGGACATGTGTGTTGCTGGCTAGACCCACAATGCTGTTAGGAAGGGGGTTCCAGGATTTTGACCCAGTGACGATGAGGAACACCAGTGTATTTCCAAGTAAGGATGAAGAGTGACTTGGAGGGAGCTTGCAGATGTGGTGGTCCAATGCACCCGCTGCCCTTGCCCTCCTAGGTCGAAGTGGTCATGGGTTTGGAAGGTGCTGACTGAGGATCTTTGGTGAATTTCTGCAGTGCATCTTGTAGGTAATACACACTGCTGCTACTGAGCATCGGTGGTGATGCTCAGAAGTTGTTTCTCCTTGTCAGAAGAGTCTAGGACCAGAAGGCACAGCCTAAAATGAAGGGATTCTGCATTGAAGGATATGAGGATGAAGTTGTAGTGAATCTGTGGAATTCTTTACCACAGAAGGTTGCAGAGGCTGGGCTGAGATCGATTTTTAATCAGTAAGGAAATCAAATAGTGAGGTGAAGCCAGAAAAGTAAGTGATGGTGAAGATTATCAGATCAGCCATGATCTCGTGGTATGGCAGAGCAGAGTTGATGGGTTGAATGGCCTACTTCTGCGCTTACGACTTTGGATATAGCATCAGTGGCAAAGAAGTGTGAGATGAAATATAGACAAGCTTTCATTGAATTAAAATAATACACTTTGGCTGTGAAGTGTAAGCTGTTTTTCTTGCTTTCAGTTTGTGTTTCTTTGAAATCAGCTCTTTTTCAATTTTTTCATCAATATGTTTAAAATCATTATGTAGTTGTTTCATGATGCCAGGTTTTGGTTTGAAAACCTCAAGGTGAGGAAGGAAGGAAACATTGAGGGAAGAAATTTTCTGTATTTGGAACTCCTTACAGTCATAGACTCTAATATCTCAGCAAGAGGCTACTCAGCCCATCATTAAGTAAGTGCTGTCTCTTTGAAAGCAAGCTTTCTATAGGTTCCACTCTTCTCCTTCCCCATAGACCTGACAGTGTTCTCTTTGACAAATATTTTTCCAGTTCCCCTTCAATAGTTGCTGTTGAATTTGTTTTACTAAACTTTTAAAACATCACCTTCTAGATCACAGCAAAACAACACCCATAAATTGTTCACTTATTTGAAAAAATGACTATAAAGAGGTGAGGAATGGAATTACTCCTATTTATTCCCTTTCCAGAATAAGACAATTCTACATTAATCCCAGGATGGCTAATGTGTGGCTGATTTCTCTGTGCAGGTACCTGTCCCAGGTATGTAATAAGCTCATTGAGTTGTACGACTAATCCTTGTTTGAACAAATAGCCTGACACTAGAAAATCTTAGGAAAATGGTTCAGGAAAAGCAAGGTCCTTTGGTGAGCTGGCACTGTGCCAGGAAGGAACTGTTAAGAAATGCTGACAGCTGTGAAAGAGGAGAGATGGGCTGTGTACGTGAGTGAGGAAGTGAGAACTAAACAGTGTTAGATTTACAATGGGAGACCAGCTTTCCAGTGGCAGGCGTTTTGTAAACAATCTGTAATAAAGCGTCAATACCAGGAAGAGAGAACCACCATCCGTCAGCCAACCTGAGGGAGCGGAATCTTTAAATAGCAAATTCCCTGCTCAAATAGAATCTTTTCCAGGGTGACCTTCTGCAATAGTTCTCAATGTTTTACCTTATTTCCAGGATGTGGGCATCTCTGAGAGTCTGCTGCTTATTGTCCAACTTCCCTCGCTGAGGGAAACTGGAGGTAAAGTGCCTCCCGGAATCACTCCCGGGAGACTATGAGCTGAGAGACACTTGGAGTGGGGAGAATCTCCAGATGAAATGACATTAGTGACCGTTGTAGCCGCAGTGGATTGATGTTCAATGGTGGGGGTCACGGTCGGGGGAGATAGGAGGAGCTGGTGCTCGGCCTCTGCAATGTAGCGGTCAGTCCACCAGGTTAGAACAGCACCAACCCCCTTGGCAGACTTGCTGACAAAGTCAGGAGGGGGTCTGAGAGCTCAGAGTGCAGTCAGTTCAACGGGAGGTGGGTGGGGGAGCAGAGAAATTCAAAGGACCAATGTCACGCTGACAGTATTCATTGAACAGGTTGAGTGCAGTTAAAAGGGCAGACGGAGGGGTGCAGTTGGAGGAAGATGTGTTGGAGCTGGGTCTGTTGGACAGGGAGAGGAGCCTTGTGCAAAGAAATGGGCACAGAGCAGAAGAAGCCTTTGATGTTGTATTGGAAATTCATTAAGGTGGGGACACAGAGGGATAATACTGAGAACATAGCTGCGTGCAGAATGTTCAGCATCAGAGAGCAGGAGGTCAGAAGGAATAATACGCACCCGACAGGAGGTGGAGCTGGGAGATGGGATAGGGTCAGAGGGGAGTGGAGGAAGGTTCCAGAGTGGTGAGAGCATCTCTGAGTTGCTGCGTCTTGTGTCCCTTAACACCTGAAACGAAGAGAAACAGGTTTCATATCACAACGTCAAATGATCTGGAGAATTAGGTGGGAAACTGGGAGCAGTGCAGCTCTGAGCCAGCGTGAGGCAGTGCTGATAGAGAGAGGTCGAGAGCGTGCATATAGCGATGCATAGCGTTGACTATGGATGTCAGCATGTGGTGGGAACAGCTGTCCGAGGAACATTGAACATCACAGAGGTACCTGTGATCCATGAAGGATGAAACTTGAGTTGGGATCCACCTGGGATGAGCCTAAGCCAGAGGCAGTCACTAAGGAATGTGACATGGCTGTGGAAGCTAGATTTGGCAAATGCCTCATCAAACACACCGCAACAGGTGCAAGTGAAGTTAATGGCAGTGAGCAAGAAGCCGGGTTAGGATGGAAATCCTGTTGGAAAGAGGACCTGAACTTGTTGCAAGCGGGCATATGTGGAAGGGATCTGACAGTGAGTTAAACACGAAAGAACTGTGAATGCTGGAAATCAGAACCAGAAACAAATTGCTGGAGAAACTCAGCAGGTCTGGCAGCATCTGTGGAAAGAAAGTAGAGTTAATTTTTCGTATGCCCAGGCCCCTCTCCTCCCCCTTGATCTACGCGGTATACATTAGCAGAGACATCAGCATGTGACACTGAGCCATTTCATATATGGCAAAGACTTGCCGGGGATGTGGGCACTTTGGTTTGCACTGCATCCATCAGCGCCCACATACTACAGCTGTAATGCATCGCCTGTCCAGCCATCTCTATTCTAGTGAATTGATGTAGATATGGATATTAAATATGTTAAGAGTTAATTTCACAACTCTACCCTTCAGAGATAAAATGTCTCCTGATTTAAACCAATTGGCCATTTGAAAGCGACATGGAAGAAATACCCAGATAATAAAATGTGAGGCTGGATGAACACAGCAGGCAAAGCAGCATCTCAGGAGCACAAAAGCTGACGTTTCGGGCCTAGACCCTTCATCAGAGAGGGGGATGGGGGGAGGGAACTGGAATAAATAGGGAGAGGGGGGGGGCGGACCGAAGATGGAGAGTAAAGAAGATAGGTGGAGAGATGTAGGTGGGGAGGTAGGGAGGGGATAGGTCAGTCCAGGGAAGACGGACAGGTCAAGGAGGTGGGATGAGGTTAGTAGGTAGCGGGGGGTGCGGCTTGGGGTGGGAGGAAGGGATGGGTGAGAGGAAGAACCGGTTAGGGAGGCAGAGACAGGTTGGACTGGTTTTGGGATGCAGTGGGTGGGGGGGAAGAGCTGGGCTGGTTGTGTGGTGCAGTGGGGGGAGGGGACGAACTGGGCTGGTTGAGGGATGCAGTAGGGGAAGGGGAGATTTTGAAACTGGTGAAGTCCACATTGATACCATATGGCTGCAGGGTTCCCAGGCGGAATATGAGTTGCTGTTCCTGCAACCTTCGGGTGGCATCATTGTGGCAGTGCAGGAGGCCCATGATGGACATGTCATCAAGAGAATGGGAGGGGGAGTGGAAATGGTTTGCGACTGGGAGGTGCAGTTGTTTTTTGCGAACTGAGCGGAGGTGTTCTGCAAAGCGGTCCCCAAGCCTCCGCTTGGTTTCCCCAATGTAGAGGAAGCCGCACCGGGTACAGTGGATGCAGTATACCACATTGGTAGATGTGCAGGTGAACCTCTGCTTGATGTGGAATGTCATCTTGGGGCCTGGGATGGGGGTGAGGGAGGAGGTGTGGGGACAAGTGTAGCATTTCCTGCGGTTGCAGGGGAAGGTGCCGGGTGTGGTGGGGTTGGAGGGCAGTGTGGAGCGAACAAGGGAGTCACGGAGAGAGTGGTCTCTCCGGAAAGCAGACAGGGGAGGGGATGGAAAAATGTCTTGGGTAATGGGGTCGGATTGTAAATGGCGGAAGTGTCGGAGGATAATGCGTTGTATCCGGAGGTTGGTAGGGTGGTGTGTGAGAACGATGGGGATCCTCTTGGGGCGGTTGTGGCGGGGGCGGGGTGTGAGGGATGTGTCGCGGGAAATGCGGGAGACGCGGTCAAGGGCGTTCTCGATCACCGTGGGGGGAAAGTTGCGGTCCTTAAAGAACTTGGACATCTGGGATGTGCGGGAGTGGAATGTCTTGTCGTGGGAGCAGATGCGGCGGAGGCGGAGGAATTGGGAATAGGGGATGGAATTTTTGCAGGAGGGTGGGTGGGAGGAGGTGTATTCTAGGTAGCTGTGGGAGTCGGTGGGCTTGAAGTGGACATCAGTTACAAGCTGGTTGCCTGAGATGGAGACTGAGAGGTCCAGGAAGGTGAGGGAAGTGCTGGAGATGGCCCAGGTGAACTGAAGGTTGGGGTGGAAGGTGTTGGTGAAGTGGATGAACTGTTCGAGCTCCTCTGGGGAGCAAGAGGCGGCGCCGATACAGTCATCAATGTACCGGAGGAAGAGGTGGGGTTTGGGGCCTGTGTAGGTGCGGAAGAGGGACTGTTCCACGAACAGTCCCTCTTCCGCACCTACACAGGCCCCAAACCCCACCTCTTCCTCCGGTACATTGATGACTGTATCGGCGCCGCCTCTTGCTCCCCAGAGGAGCTCGAACAGTTCATCCACTTCACCAACACCTTCCACCCCAACCTTCAGTTCACCTGGGCCATCTCCAGCACTTCCCTCACCTTCCTGGACACCTCAGTCTCCATCTCAGGCAACCAGCTTGTAACTGATGTCCACTTCAAGCCCACCGACTCCCACAGCTACCTAGAATACACCTCCTCCCACCCACCCTCCTGCAAAAATTCCATCCCCTATTCCCAATTCCTCCGCCTCCGCCGCATCTGCTCCCACGACAAGACATTCCACTCCCGCACATCCCAGATGTCCAAGTTCTTTAAGGACCGCAACTTTCCCCCCACGGTGATCGAGAACGCCCTTGACCGCGTCTCCCGCATTTCCCGCGACACATCCCTCACACCCCGCCCCCGCCACAACCGCCCCAAGAGGATCCCCATCGTTCTCACACACCACCCTACCAACCTCCGGATACAACGCATTATCCTCCGACACTTCCGCCATTTACAATCCGACCCCACTACCCAAGACATTTTTCCATCCCCTCCCCTGTCTGCTTTCCGGAGAGACCACTCTCTCCGTGACTCCCTTGTTCGCTCCACACTGCCCTCCAACCCCACCACACCCGGCACCTTCCCCTGCAACCGCAGGAAATGCTACACTTGTCCCCACACCTCCTCCCTCACCCCCATCCCAGGCCCCAAGATGACATTCCACATCAAGCAGAGGTTCACCTGCACATCTACCAATGTGGTATACTGCATCCACTGTACCCGGTGCGGCTTCCTCTACATTGGGGAAACCAAGCGGAGGCTTGGGGACCGCTTTGCAGAACACCTCCGCTCAGTTCGCAAAAAACAACTGCACCTCCCAGTCGCAAACCATTTCCACTCCCCCTCCCATTCTCTTGATGACATGTCCATCATGGGCCTCCTGCACTGCCACAATGATGCCACCCGAAGGTTGCAGGAACAGCAACTCATATTCCGCCTGGGAACCCTGCAGCCATATGGTATCAATGTGGACTTCACCAGTTTCAAAATCTCCCCTTCCCCTACTGCATCCCTCAACCAGCCCAGTTCGTCCCCTCCCCCCACTGCACCACACAACCAGCCCAGCTCTTCCCCCCCACCCACTGCATCCCAAAACCAGTCCAACCTGTCTCTGCCTCCCTAACCGGTTCTTCCTCTCACCCATCCCTTCCTCCCACCCCAAGCCGCACCCCCCGCTACCTACTAACCTCATCCCACCTCCTTGACCTGTCCGTCTTCCCTGGACTGACCTATCCCCTCCCTACCTCCCCACCTACACTCTCTCCACCTATCTTCTTTACTCTCCATCTTCGGTCCGCCCCCCCCTCTCTCCCTATTTATTCCAGTTCCCTCCCCCCATCCCCCTCTCTGATGAAGGGTCTAGGCCCGAAACGTCAGCTTTTGTGCTCCTGAGATGCTGCTTTGCCTGCTGTGTTCATCCAGCCTCACATTTTATTATCTTGGAATCTCCAGCATCTGCAGTTCCCATTATCTCTGGAAGAAATACCCACCAATCACCAATAGTTTTCCTGTGAATTATACTTCAACTCGAATTATACTTCAACTCTTACTGGTTGAAAGGGCTCCCTGTTGCGGTTCTTTCAGTTTTTCTATAGAAATTTATTGGAACTGTGTACATATATTCTTTTATCTGTACGTGTTTTAAATTTGGTGGCTATAACGATTTGCTCATATCTCAAGAAACCTTCAGTAATAACTTGTAATAAGCCATTCATAGCTGTTTTAAACAAAACCTGACTTGTTTTTGCATGGATCATTTTAATTTAATGAGGGGTTAAACGTGCCAAGAGAATTGATGATGGAGTTTGTGACAGCAGAGATAGGGTGTGTGACCTGACTAAGGTCAGAAACCCCTCAGATATCTCTGTTGTGCCAGTTAGAGTGAGCTGTTAAAGCTCTTTGTAACTACCATTGACACCCAGGTACCTCCTGCTGTGGAAATATTCCATCTCAAACACCCAACGCACACAAATTCTTTCATCATGTGGCTGCCTTAGAAAGCACCTCTGTTCTCAATTATTATGGACTGTTTGTTGACACATGGGTGTTCCGGTGTGTGTGTGTGTGGTGGGGCTGGTTAATTATATCTCACTTTCCATTACTGTTTTTGAAGGGGAATATGAACTGCATTGGCACCCTCTGATCTCATCAGAAATGCTGTTGAGCAAGTCTAGCGAAGGCTTGGCTGTGGTAGTATGAGCAAAGTATTAATTTCCTTTTTTTTTAATTCATTCATGGGCTTGATCAGTATTTAGTGCCTATCCCTAGCAGTTAACAGTCAACCGCATTGCTGTGGGTCTGGAGTCATATGTAGGCCAGACCAGGTAAGGATGGCAGTTCCCTTCCCTAAAGGACATTAGAGAAACAAATTGGTTTTTCCTCAACAATTGCCAATGGCTTCATCATCATCATCGTGAGGATCTTAATTCCAATTCCACCATCTGCTGTGGCAGGATTTGAACCCAGGTCCCCAGACGGTCACCAGGGCTACAGCGATGGGGTTGCCGCTAGGGATAGGCGATGACATCCACATCCCATGAGCAAATCACGAAAAAGTCACTAACCTGGGAATGCAAGACCCCAGGCTTGAGGTACATCCTCACATTTCCCCCGTCCCACCCCAGCGGATAGTGAAATTCATACCCGGGCTCTTGTGGGGGAGAGACAGTGTCACTACCAGGGGATTATGTCTCCCAGAGGCTTGTTCTCACAGTCTGGAGAGGATGATTGATAAAGGTCTATCTACAACAGGTGATAGGAAAGGCAAATGAAATTTTGCCTTTCTTTCAAAAGGAATGGAAAATGAAATAATACAGAAGCCTTGCTAAAGCTACACATGGCATTTCTTTTCTTAAAATTCTCTTATGGTATGTGGGCATCATTGGCTGGCTAACATTTGTCCATCCATACCTAGCTGTTCTTGAGAAGGTGGTGGTGAGCTGCCATCTTGAACTGCTGCCACTGTCCCTGAGCGTTAGTCAAACCACAGCTAGGATACTGTGAATAGTTTCAGTTGGGAACAGTTAAGTGAACAGTTATTCTCCCCTTTACAATGGAAAGATATACTTGCATTGGTGGCAGTCTAGAGAAAATTCATTAGGTGATCCCAGCATGGAGACTTTTTCTCATGAGGAGCCATTGACTTTGTTGTGCCTGTATGTATTGGATTTTAGAAGAGTGAAAAGGAACCTTACTAAACAGGTCTTTGCAGGGTAGATGTGGAAAGTGGTTTCCCCTTGTGGAAAAATGTAGGAGCAGGTGGCATAATCTCAGAATAAGGGGTCATCCAGTTAAGATGTAGAGATGCAGGTGTCGGACTAGGGTGGGCAAGGTCAGAAATCATGACATCAGATTACAGTCCAACAGGTTTATTCGAAAACACAAGCTTTTGGAGTCTTACTCCTTCATAGATGATTTGGATAATTCTTATGTAGATGATTTGGAGTTGGGGGACTAAGTGTGGTGTGTCAACATTTGCAGATGGCACTAAGGTGAGTGGTAGAGCAAAGTGTGCAGAATACACAAAGTCTGCAGAAGGATATAGATAGTCTCAGTGAGTGGGCAAAGGTCTGGCTGATAGAGCACAGTGTTGGTAAGTGTGAGGTCATCCATTTTGGTAGGAATAACAGCAAAATGGGCTATGTTTTAAATGGTAAGAAATTGCAGGATGCTGCTGTGCAGAGGGACTTGGGTGTCCTTGTGCATGAATCGCTAAAAGTAGGATTGCAGGTGCAGCAGGTAATTAAAAAGGCAAATGGAATTTTGTCTGCCATTGCTAGAGGGATGGAGTTTAGAAACAGGGAGGCTATGCTGCAGCTGTATAGAGTCCTGGTGAGGCCACGCCTGGAGTACTGTGTGCAGTTTTCGTCTCTTTACTTGAGAAGAGATATACTAGCACTGGATGGGGTGCAGAGGAGATTCGCTCGGTTGATTCCAGAGTTGAGAGGGTTGGATTATGAGGAGAGACTGAGTAGACTGGGATTATATTCATTGGAATTCAGAATACTGAGGGGAGATCTAATAGAAATATATCAGATTATGAAGGGAATAGATAAGGTGGAAGCAGGGAGGTTGTTTCTGCTAGCAGGAGAAACTAGGACTAGAGGGCATCACCTCAAAATAAAGGGAAGCAGATGTAGGGCTGAGGTCAGGAGGAACTTCTTCACCCAAAGGATTGTGAATCTGTGGAATTCCCTACCCAGTGAAGCAATTGAAGCTACCTCGCTGAATGTTTTTAAGGCAAGGCGAGATAAATTTTTAAACAGTAAAGGAATTAAGGGTAATAAAATGTGAGGCTGGATGAACACAGCAGGCCCAGCAGCATCTCAGGAGCACAAAAGCTGACGTTTCGGGCCTAGACCCTTCATCAGCTCTCTGATGAAGGGTCTAGGCCCGAAACGTCAGCTTTTGTGCTACTGAGATGCTGCTGGGCCTGCTGTGTTCATCCAGCCTCACATTTTATTATCTTGGATTCTCCAGCATCTGCAGTTCCCATTATCAAGAAATTAAGGGTTATGGTGAGAGGGCGGGTAAGTGTAGCTGAGTCTCAAACGGATCAGCCATGATCTTATTAAATGGCGGGGCAGTGGGCCAGATGGCTTACTCCTGCTCCTAGTTCTTATGTTCTTATGTTCAGGCATTAGTGAAAGAGATGGTATCAGACACAGAATTTATTAATAAAAGATAGAATGGTCATACCACCAATGAGGATGTACCAAACAAACGGAAGATGCTGTTAAATCTTTAATCAGTAAAAATGTTTTAATTGATTAATATGTGTATGTAAATCCCCAAATTCCTTTCAAGTCACTGTCCTGAGAGAACTGAAAGGTTTATCAGTGTAAAGAAGAGGTGACATTTTAGGTCAGGTAATGCATGTTAGGTGTGAGGCCTTGTTTAGAATCTGTTTGTATTTTGGTTTTGGAATCAGACTGGTTTTATTTCTAAAGTAGGAATTTATAAAATGCCGCTTTGACTGTCTATAAATTGTGTGCTTTTTGAACAAAATAGAATGTATCTGCAAATACAAATTCACCCCATAGTTTCAGGTGTGTGCGCGTGTGTGTGTGTGTGTCTGTGTGTGTGTGCGCGCGCGTGTGTGTGTGAGAGAGGGGAGAAAGAGAGAGAGTGTGTCTGTGTGGGGGGGCAAAGAGTGTGTGTGCACGTATGGATATATGGGGGGAGGGGGAGAGAAAGAGAGTGTGTGTGTTTGTGCGTGTGGATATCAAATGGTCCTAAAAACTATTTTGGAAAAGTAGTTTGCCTATTTCTATCACTGATGAAGATTTGAGCGCCTGTGTTGAGTTTAATCAATTTTATATAGTTGTATTGAAAACAGAAGTTGTAATTATTTTCACAGCTTAACTGTAACAGCTGTTACAACAGTAATAGGCAGAAATGACAGCAAAAATCTTTGTAACAAAGATGTTCCTAACTTGCCCATCAATTTCAGCATTGGATGGAATCATTGCTGGAAATCAAATTTAATGGTCCCTTGCTACATTGAGAAGCTATTTAAGTTACGTGCTTGCTCCACTATGTAAATAAATTGGTCAGAGTAGTATTCTGTCTCTGTACATTTACATGCACTTGAACATGAGAACTAGGAGCAGGAGTAGGCAATTCAGCCCCTTGAGCCTGTTCCACTATTTGATATGATCATGGGTGATCCCATCTAAGCCCCAAATCCACTTTCGTGCCTGCGCTCCACAATCTTCCAGTCCATGACTAATTAAAAATCGATCTATCTCCTTAAATTTATTCAGTCCAAAAGAACATAGAACCGGGAATAAGCTATATTTATGTATGCCATACAATTAAAGGAAAACAGTAAACAGTGATCAGTTTAATTTTATTTGCTACTTCAGTTTTTTCTGCATTAGATAGAGTCAATAAGAGTAGCACATTCAAATTTTGGATTATTTGAATGACTTCTAGTGATTGTAAGCATCAAACTATGATCTATGGCAAAATGAAACAGAAATATAATTGCACATTAATACTAACATTTTTTTGTATATATGAAATGAGCATCAGACATTTCAGTGGCCTTTCTAATCCCCTCAATTAAACTTTGATGGAAGTAAATGGGAGAAAACCAAGCCAGTTCCCAGCCAAGAGATAACAAGGTGTAGAGCTGGATGAGCACAGCAGGCCAAGCTGCATCAGAGGAACAGGAAGGCTGACGTTTCAGGCCTAGACCCTTCTTCTCAGTCGCAGCCCGAAAAGTCAGCCGTCTTGCTGTCCTGATGCTGCTTGGCCTGCTGTGTTCATCCAGCTCTACACCTTGTTATCTCAGATTCTCCAGCACCTGCAGTTCCTACTATCTCTAAAACAAGTTCCCAGCCATCATCTGTAAGAAAGGCATCCAATATCAACCTAATAATGTTGCAAAATAAGGATTTCCTCAACCTGTCAAGAACAATTTTACATTCTTTCTGCCAAGGTTTCATTACTGTGTCTGTATTCTTTTTACAAATGGAGACCTCTTGGTATCACGGCTTGAAGGAGGTAGTATTTATCTAATCAATTTCAAACATGTATTTAGAACATAGAACATCGAACAGTACAGCACAGAACAGGCCCTTCAGCCCATGATGTTGTGCCGACCATTGATCCTCATGTATGCACCCTCAAATTTCTGTGACCATATGCATGTCCAGCAGTCTCTTAAATGACCCCAATGACCTTGCTTCCACAACTGCTGCTGGCAACGCGTTCCATGCTCTCACAACTCTCTGTGTAAAGAACCCGCCTCTGACATCCCCTCTATACTTTCCACCAACCAGCTTAAAACTATGACCCCTCGTGCTAGCCATTTCTGCCCTGGGAAATAGTCCCTGGCTATCAACTCTATCTATGCCTCTCATTATCTTGTATACCTCAATTAGGTCCCCTCTCCTCCTCCTTTTCTCCAATGAAAAGAGACCGAGCTCAGTCAACCTCTCTTCATAAGATAAGCCCTCCAGTCCAGGCAGCATCCTGGTAAACCTCCTCTGAACCCTCTCCAAAGCATCCACATCTTTCCTATAATAGGGCGACAAGAACTGGACACAGTATTCCAAGTGCGGTCTAACCAAAGTTTGATAGAGCTGCAACAAGATCTCACGACTCTTAAACTCAATCACCCTGTTAATGAAAGCCAAAACACCATATGCTTTCTTAACAACCCTGTCCACTTGGGTGGCCATTTTAAGGGATCTATGTATCTGCACACCAAGATCCCTCTGTTCCTCCACACTGCCAAGAATGCTATCCCTAATCCTGTACTCAGCTTTCAAATTCGACCTTCCAAAATGCATCACCTCGCATTTATCCAGGTTGAACTCCATCTGCCACCTCTCAGCCCATCTCTGCATCCTGTCAATGTCCCGCTGCAGCCTACAACAGCCCTCTATACTGTCAACGACACCTCCAACCTTTGTGTCGTCTGCAAACTTGCTGACCCATCCTTCAATCCCCTCATCCAAGTCATTAATAAAAATTACAAACAGTAGAAGCCCAAGGACAGAGCCCTGTGGAACCCCACTCACCACTGACTTCCAGGCAGACATGTATTAAACATGTATTTAATTACAACATTAAAAATTGCAGCAGTAGGAAGCTCAATGGATTCTTTCAGAACCATGGCTGCTCAAAAATATGTAACAATTTCATATTCTTCACCAGTCCAAAAGTAATTGAATCAATGTTTTGGATGCATGAGTTACATCTGTGAAATGATAGCTCGAAAGAAATTACGAGTTGATGCTTTTCTTTTTAAAGGATCAAATTTGAAGTCTTCAGTTATTTCCATACACAGATCAAAATTCTATGCAGGGAATTTCATGATCTTATTTAATTAGCTGAGTATTGGCCGATTTTTGTTTGCTGATTGAACGCTTTCTTTTTGAGGGAATTCATAGGTAATACGCAAAGCAGATCTTCTCTATTTCTAGATCCTCATGACCGAGCAATTGAATATTTCTAGCTTGTAAGGCAAGAAAAATATTCCTTGTCGTGTCACCTGTATCTTATCTAAAGTTATTTTTGTTCCCACAGGATCATTTCAGCTACTTCATATTGAAATCACTCTGTATTAATTTTATCGTATTTTTCCCTCTGTGTCAATGAATTTAGCTCTAAATGTGATTTTTCTCTGCTTTGGAGTTTTCAGCTTTCAAATTTTGTCACAGCTAAACAGCAAACATTTGTTTTTCCTGAGGGTATTCATAAGGGACAGCCATATGGGAGTGGGAGAAATGTCCCCTAACCATTTTCACATGATGTGGAGGTGCCAGTGTTAGACTGGCATGGACAATATCAGAGGTCACATGACACCATGTTATAGTCCAACAGGTTGGTTTGAGAACACAAGCTTTTAGAATCTTGTTCGTTCTTCAGGTGTTGGTGGGCAGGGTGGTGTCAGCCACAGAATTTATATGTGGAGGATCAGGGTTTACGCCATCGGTGATGATGTACTAAACAAACTTAGGATCCTGTTAAATCTTTGGTCAGTGGAGGGTTTTGATTGACCGATATGTTTATGTAAATAACTGAGATCCTTTCAGGTCCCTGTCCTGTTGGATCTAGTGGTTTTGTTGGTGTAAAAAGGGAGTGACATTTTGGGTCAGACAGTACATGTTGGGTGTGGGGCCCTGTGTGGCATCTGGTTGTGTTTTGGTTTGGAGTAGGATTGGTTTTGTTTCTGAATTGGGAATTTATAAAACACCACATTGCCTGCCTGTCTATTAGTTGTGTGCTTTTTGTACAAAACCGAATGTGTCTGCAAATATACATTCACCCCATAAATCCTCTCATTCACACAATGTGTGTGTGTCTCTCTCTCTCTCTCTGTCTCTCACACACACACACACACACACACATTTACTCTTTCTTCCTCTCACGCTCCCCCCCAACACACACGCACACGCACACACACACACATACTCTTTCTCCCTCTCTCTCTCCCACCCACCCTCCCACATACACACATACTCGGACTCTCTGTTTCCCTCTCTCTTGCATTCACACACACACACGCACACATACACAAATTAATGTGAATCTATGGGAGAATTTGTATTTGCAGATACATTCTATTTTGCTCAAAAAAGAACACAATTTACAGACAGTAACCTTTAATAAGTCCCTATTTAAGAAATAAAACCAGTCTGACTCCAGACCAAAACACAAACAGATTTAAACAAGGCCTCACACCTAACATGCATTATCTGACCGAAAATGTCACCTTTTCTTTACACTGATAAACCTTTCAGTTCTCTCAGGGCAGTGACTTGAAAGGAATTTGGGGATTTATATCATATTAATCAATTAAAACCTTCTAACTGATTAAAGATTTAACAGCATCTTAGGTTTGTTTAGCACATCCTCATTGGTGGTGTGACCTTTTTAGTTTTTACTTATAAATACTCTGTCTGATGCGACCTCTCTCACTAACACCTGAAGGACTATGACTCTGAAAGCTTGTGTTTCCAAGTAAATCTGTTGAACTATAACCTGGTGTCATGTGATTTCTGACTTAGAGACAAGGAGGAGTTTCTTTGTCAGAGGGACTTCTTCACCACAGAGGGCTGTCGAGGCTGTGCTGTTAATTATTTTCAAGGCTGAGATAGATAGTTAATTTATGAGGATATTGAGGCTTGTGGGGAAAAGGTAGGGAAGTGGAGTTGAGGATTATCAGATCAGCCATGGTGTCGTGGAATGGCAGACTAGACCTGATGGGCTGAATGGCCTGTTTCTGCTCCTACATCATACGGACTTTGTGGACTTCCACGGTCAAGAACAGAATTGAGATCAACAAGTTTAATGCCAGAAACGCCCCAATCTTCCAGGTCTAAAGAGAAGGTGTTCTGGCAAAATTATGAAAACACTGCAAGATCTAAATTTATAAAGCTAGTGATGGTAACTGTGATTATGGACATGAGTAATTAAATATGAATACATTATTATAAAGAGCTCGTGAGGAGATGTACAAGGTATTAGGCTCTGAAGAGGTTAATACTGGGTAGTCCATTAAGCACCACTCGATATGATGCTGTTGTATAGAGGTGGGTGGAAGATCAAATCTGAATGAGGTGGCACGGTGGCTCAGTGGCTAGCACTGATCCTCAGCACAGGGGATCGATTCCAACTTCGGGTGACTGTCTGTGTGGGGTTTGCAGATGCTCCTTGTGTCCGGGTGGGTTCGCTGCCACGGTCCAAAGATGTGCAGGTCCAGTGGATTGGCTGTGGGAAATTGCTCACAGTATCCAGGATTTTGTAGGTTAGGTGGATTAGCCATGGGAAACGCAGGGTTATAGAGATAGACACAGCCACCTAACCTGAGTGGGATGTTGTTTGGAGGGTTGGTGTGGACACAAATGGCCTGCTTCTACACTGTAGGAAATAGACCTAGATCTCCTCATAGTTTGCAACAACATATATAAAAGGTCAGAAGACACCAGGTTATAGTCCAACAGATTTATTTGAAATCAGAGTGTTACCCCTTCCTCACGTGCAGTGAGAGAGAAACACACAGGCAAGAGATCAAAAGATCACACAAATGGTATGAATGGAGTGTTGACAGGCCAGATAATAGGCCTCTGCAGGTGATCAGGAGTGTCAGAAGGTGTGAGTAAAGTGTCAACAGCTGAATAACAAGCGAAGGGATGACCTATAATCCAATTATGGAGGCAGAGAGATAATTAGAAAAAATTAAAGTAAGATGGTGCTGGAGACAAACCAAAAGACTGGAATAACATAATAGGTATAAGAGTCGCATGCCGATGGTCTAACCAAAAGAACAAGCAATCCAAGACGATGCAAATTAATTAAGGTAGAGAGATCACCACAATTTGTCAAGGTAATGGTGTCAAAACAGGGCAGAAAGGAATCATGATCTCTCTACTTTGATTAGTTTGTACAGTTTTGGGTTACTTATTACTTTGGTTACACCCTCGGCATGTGACTCTGATACCTATCTTGCTTTTCCAGTCCAGTCTGAGGAAGGGTCACCAGACCCGAAATGTTAACTCTGACTTTTTCCTTCACAGATGCTGCCAGACCTGCTGAGCTTTTCCAGCAACTTCTGTTTTTGTTCCTGATGTATCACACCCACACTTCTTTCGGTTTTTACGTTATTCCAGCCTTTCAGTTTGTCTTGAGCACCCCCTTATTTTTTAATTTTTTATTCTTACTTCTTTGCCTCATTTAATCAAATTATAGATCATGCCTTCACTCGATATTCAGCTGTTGACACTTTACTGTTCACACCTTCTAACACTCTTGATCACCTGCAGAGGCCTATTATTCGGCCTGTCGACACTCCGTCTGATCTTTTGATCCCTCTGCTGATAAATTCTGTGTCTGTGTGCTCCTCCCTCACCACCTGACAAAGGAGCAACATTCTAAATGCTTGTGATTTCAAATAAACCTGTTGGATTATAACCTGGTGTCGTGTAACTTCTGACCTCGTCTACCCCAGTCCAACACTGGCACCTCCACAACACAAAATCCATACCAATGTGAGATAACAAGGTGTGGAGCTGGATGAACACAGCAGGCCAAGCAGCATCAGAGGAGCAGGAAGGCTGACGTTTCGGGCCGAGACCCTTTCTAGGCCTGAAAATGTCAGCTTTCCTGCTCCTCTGATTCTCCAGCATCTGCAGTTCCTACTATCTCTCAGCATCAGAGGAAGGCTGACATTTCAGGTCTGGACCCTTCTTTAGAAATTGGGGGGGGCAGTGGAATAGGGGATTCTGAAACAAATGGAGAGTGAGGGAGGTGGATGGAAGGTGGGTAAAGGAGCAGATGGGTGGAAAAGAGATGGACAGGTCAAGGAGGTGGGAATGGCCCCAACCGCATCCCAAAACCAGCCCAGCTTGTCCCTCCCTCCCTAACCTGTCTGTCCTTCTTCTCACTTATCTGCTCCTCCCGCTCAAACCCCACCCCCCACCTCCAACCTACCAACATTATCCCAGCTCACTTGATCTGTCCATCTCCTTTCCACCTATCTGCTCCTTTATCCATCTTCCATCTGTCTCCTCACTCTCTCTCTATTTACTTCAGAGTGCCTTTTCCCTCCCCCATTTCTGAAGAAGGGTCCAGACCTGAAACGTCAACTTTCCTGCTCCTCTGATGCTGCTTGGCCTGCTGTGTTCATCCAGCTCGACACCTTGTTATCTCAGATTATCTAGACTTGGCAGTTCCTACTATCATTGAATCTATACCAATGTAACTTGCACCTGACTATGATCATGCAATAAACTACATCTTGTTTAGGATAAGTCTCGCTCTTAGCTCACCCAAGTAGTTTTCCCCTTTAACACCAGATCAGACAGATGCTTCAGATCCCATCTAAAGGACAACAGTGGCAGCAATATTATTTGTTTTATTACCAATGTGACTGTAATGAGGATCCACTTTGCAAGTACAATTGAGAGCTGTAGGAACATGCAAAATATCATGTAGCTTGATTGAGGGATAAAAAGCATTAATGAATGTTGATTCACTGAAAATGATCAGCTCAGAACTGTAACATATTTGAGTCCCACACTGTTGAGTAAGGTAGTAAGTCCTGAGATTTTGGTAAATGTTTCAGTTCACTTGACACTTGGAGAATTGAAGCCAGTTCCAGTCTCCAGATTATTAGAGGATGCTGAGACACGGATGAACGTGCAAACATGATTTTCAAGGATGAGATCTGAACTGAGAAGCTAGCTGGTACTGGAAGACTGAATGGGCTGAGAGAGAGAGAGAGAGAAGATTGAAAAGATGACCAATTAGACAGTGGCTCTCAAACTGGACTCCACAGGGGTACTAGAGCTATATCAAATAAAACATGAGTACCGTGGAGGTGGGATATAGCTGCCATGTGTACAGCACAGAGTGGACTTGCTGTTTCACTCGTGAAGGCAACACAGGATAGACAGACCCTGGACTGAGAAGCAGGCATTCCATCACATGGGTAATTTTAGGTGAATATCTGTTTTCTTAGAAGCATTATTACACCACTCATTACTGAATCTGTGAGCAAACTCTTATGCTGTAACCTCTGACAAACCTGTGCTCAAATTTGTAGACACTGTGTTAATTATTATGTGTACTATACAGTAATAATTGACATAGTAAAGTCTGTGGTTACTGATTCAGTTGAAAAGGGATCATTCATCAAAAGTTCTGAGGATCGCTGAAATACAGGTTTTCAAGATGACGAAAGGAGAATGACTTGGAGAAGATGTTAGCAGTTGTGGTGGAGATCAAAACTGAGGGCCATTGCATGCTAGTTACTGACCAATCCAGACTGCAGTCAAGCGGAAACTCTTTACCCGGAGATAAGGTGAACAATGGAACCTGCTAATACTGGGAAAAGGAGAGTCACATTTAGGAAGGAGCTAAGTCAGCAGCTGAGGTGATGCTGATGTGGTTGGGTGAGTTGGGGTGAGGAAGATATCATAGAACCTAAACACAGGCATGAAACTGATTATTCCAACTGGATTTTACCTGTGTTTCTCATTAGCATGTTTCTGCTGAGTCTAGAACCAGAGGGCACAGTTTAAAAATAAAGGGTAGGCCATTTAGAACAGAGTTGAGGAAAAACTTCTTCACCCAGAGAGTGGTGGATATATTGGAATGCTCTGCCCCAGAAGGCAGTGGAGGCCAACTCTCTGGATACTTTCAAGAAAGAGATGAATAGAGCTCTTAAAGATAGTGGAATCAAGGGTTATGGGAATAAGGCAGGAACAGGATACTGATTGTGGATGATCAGCCATGATCATAATGAATGGTGGTGCTGGCTCGAAGTCCCAGTCCAGCACCTATTGTCTATTGTCATAGCAAATCTGTAACAAAGTTTTCTTGATGATTTAAGAACTTTCATGTCTTTGTCTCCCCAGACCAGAAGGAACATTTTTCCTGCATCTAACCTGTAAGAATTTTATACCTTTCAATCTGATCATAGACTCTTCTATTCTTGTAGCTGAAAAGGATTTGGGGTGTCAGAAGATGTAGAACTCACTGTAGAACACCCCTGGCTTATTGTAACTGTGATATTACATGGCTGGTCCAGTTCTATATCTTGTCAATGGTGGCTCCAGGTTGCATATGATGCAGCATTTGACGATAGTAATGCTTATTGAAAACTAGTGTGGGGTGGTTAGGCTTTATAAACTCAATACTTGGCATAAGTGTGAAGTGCATTTTATGAGCCACGAACGTTATCTGTATTCTTCACCTTGGACATTATGGTTTTGTCCCTGCCTTCTTCAATGCTTCTGAGCCTTACATGTGTGTGTAGATGTGCATAGAATGACAGAATTGACAAAAGTTCTGAAAATTGTCGCATGAACAATGATTTGTATTAACCCACTATCTTCAGCTTTCTGTGGGTTTAGCAGATGAGGATGTAGAGCAGTGATTTATTGAGCATGCAATCCTAAAACAATTCTCAGGCAAAGGAGCTGTTTGGAATTGTGTGCGTTCAATATACATATCCTTCTGGCATTGGATAATGTCAATCTGACCAATTATATTTATAGTTACATGGAAGAGTTGTGAGGGCAACATAAGCAGGGAATTTAAGAGGTCAGTGTAATCATTGTTAAATACTTCACAGGGATCGAGAAGATTTGTCATGAAGGCACTTTGACTATCAGTTTCTTTTTGAGAGCTCCTGTTTGAAAGTTGCTGAAATTTGATTAATTTGAGATGCTGAGCAGATACCCGGGCCTGGCATTTTCTTAAAGTTACTGATTGACACTGTTGTGGGACTTTACAGTTTTATTTAAAAAAATAGGCTCTTGCTGGAAGTCACGTGCATTTAGTTAGCTGTTTGAACTTGTTTATTAGAAGTTAGAAATCTCAGCTACTGCTCAAATATAATGGAAGTGACATGTTATTGGCATTCAGCAGAATGGCCATTTGATATTGTCTTGGAGTTCAGTTGGGACATGGCCTGTGAAGTTCTGGGGCCGAACGTGGGAAGTCTGGTTAGTACGTTTGTAGATGACACCAAAATTGGTGGCCAAGAGAGCAGTGAATATGGTTATTTCAGTGTACAACGGGACCTTGATCAGCTGGGTCAATGGGACAAGGAGTGGCAGATAGAAATTAATTTGGATAAATGTGAGGTGTTGCATTTTGGAAAGGCCAATCAGGGCAGGACTTACTTATACACTTAATGGTAGGGTCCTGGGGAGTGTGACCAAACAAGGTGACCTTGGAGTGCAGGTTCATAATTCCTTGAAGGCGGAGTCACGGGTAGGCAGGATAGTGAAGAAGACGTTTTGTATGCTTGCCTTTATTGGTCATGCATTGAGTATAGAAGTTGGGACGGCCTGTTGTGGCTGTACAGGACATCAGTTGGGCCACTATTGGAATACTGCATGCAGTCCTGGTCTCCCTGCTATAGGAAAGATGCTGTGAAACTTGAAAGGGTTCAGAAAAGATTCACAAGGATGTTCCCAGGGTTGGAGCTATAGGGAGAGGTTGAATAAGCTGGGGCTATTTTCCCTGGAGCATTGGAGTCTGAAGGGTGACCTTATAGAGATTTAGAAAATCAGGACGCGCACAGATAGGGTGAATAACCAAGGTCTTTCACCCCGAGAAAGGGAGTCTAAAACTAGAGGGCATAGGTTTAAGGTGAGAGGGGAAAGATTTAAAAGGGGCCTGAGGGGCAACTTTTTCATGCAGAAGGTGGTGTGTGTATGGAAGTGGTGATGGCTAATACAATTACAACATTTAAAAGGCATTTATATGGGTACATGAATAGGAAGGGTTTAGTGGGATCTGGACCAAAATGCTGGCAAATGGGACTAGGTTAATTTAGGTCTTTGGGTCAGTATGAACGAACTGAACTGAAGGATCTGTTTCAGTCCTGTATAGCTCTGTGGCCTGTCACTTAGCCTTTACCACCTTTCCAGAAATTCCTGATGATTCCATGTGAAAAACTGAAAGTTGCTCCTCAGAAATGCTGACCATCTCCAATAAGAGAGAATCCAACCATCACCCCTTGACATCCAATGGTATTGCACTCCCTGACTCCCCGTCGTCAATGTCATAGGAACTGAAATTGACCAGAAACTAAGCCAAGCCAGCTATATAAAACCACTGGCCCCAGGAGCAGGTCAAAGGCTAGAAATCCTGTAGTAACTGACCTCCCAACTTCCCAAAGCCTGTACACCCTCTACAAGGGACAAAGCGTGAGTGTGACAGAATATTCCCACTTGCCTGGATGGGTGCAGCTCCAACAACACTTAAGAAGCTCGACAACATCCAGGACAAAGCAGCCCGCACTACATCCACAAGCATCCACTCCCTCCATCACTGACACTCAGCTGCTATGTCCAGATACATTACAGAGATTCAAATTTCCTTAATTAGCACCTTCCGAACCCATGGCCACTTCCATCCAGAAGGACAAGGGCAGCAGATACATGGGAACACCATCACCTGCAAGTTCCCTTCTGAGCCACTCACCATCCTGACTTAAAAATATATTACCGTTTCTTCACGATAACAAAGTGTGGAGCTGGATGAACACAGCAGGCCAAGCAGCATCTCAGGAGCACAAAAGCTGACGTTTCGGGCCTAGACCCTTCATCAGAAAAGGGGGATGGGTAGAGGAAACTGGAATAAATAGGGAGAGATGGGGAGGTGGACCGAAGATGGAGAGAAAAGAAGATAGGTGGAGAGGAGAGTATAGGTGGGGAGGTAGGGAGGGGATAGGTCAGTCCAGGGAAGGTGGACAGGTCAAGGAGGCGGGATGAGGTTAGTAGGTAGGAGATGGAGGTGCGGCTTGGGGTGGGAGGAAGGGATGGGTGAGAGGAAGAACAGGTTAGGGAGGCAGGGACAGGCTGGGCTGGTTTTGTGATGCAGTGGGGGGAGGGGAGATTTTGAACAGCAACTCACATTCCATTTGGGAACCCTGCAGCCCAATGGTATCAATGTGGACTTCACCAGCTTCAAAATCTCCCCTTCCACCACAGCATCCCAAAACCAGCCCAGTTCTTTCCCTCCCCCCACTGCATCACAAAATCAGCCCAGTCTGTCACTGCTTCCCTAACCTGTTCTTCCTCTCACCCATCCCTTCCTCCCACCTCAAGCCGCACCTCCATTTCCTACCTACCACCTCATCCCGCCTGCTTGACCTGTCCATCTTCCCTGGACTGACCTATCCCCTCCTTACCTTCTCACCGATACTCTCCTCTCCACCTATCTTCTTTTCTCTCCATCTTCGGTCCGCCTCCCCCCCTCTCCCTATTTATTTCAGAACCCTCTCCCCATCCCCCTCTCTGATGAAGGGTCCAGGCCCGAAACGTCAGCTTTTGTGCTCCTGAGCTGCTGCTTGGCCTGTTGTGTTCATCTAGCTTGAAACCAAGCGGAGGCTTGGGGACCGCTTTGCAGAACACCTCCGCTTGGTTCGCAATAAACAACTGCACCTCCCAGTCGCAAACCATTTCCACTCCCCCTCCCATTCTTTAGATGACATGTCCGTCATGGGCCTCCTGCAGTGTCACAATGATGCCACCTGAAGGTTGCAGGAACAGCAATTCATATTCTGCTTGGGAACTCTGCAGCCCAATGGTATCAATGTGGACTTCACAAGCTTCAAAATCTCCCCTTCCCCCATTGCATCCCAAAATCAGCCCAGTTCGTCCCGTCCCCCCACTGCATCACATAACCAGCCCAGCTCTTCCCCTCCACCCACTGCATCCCAAAACCAGTCCAACCTGTCTCTGCCTCCCTAACCTGCTCTTCCTCTCATCCATTCCTTCCTCCCACCCCAAGCCGCACCTCCATCTCCTACCTACTAACCTCATCCCACCTCCTTGACCTGTCCGTCTTCCCTGGACTGACCTATCCCCTCCCTACCTCCCCACCTATACTCTCCTCTCCACCTATACTCTCCTCTCCACCTATCTTCTTTTCTCTCCATCTTCGGTCCGCCTCCCCCTCTCTCCCTATTTATTCCAGAACCCTCACCCCATCCCCCTCTCTGATGAAGGGTCTAGGCCCGAAACGTCAGCTTTTGTGCTCCTGAGATGCTGCTTGGCCTGCTGTGTTCATCCAGCCTCACATTTCATTATCCACACTTTGTTATCTTGGATTCTCCAGCATCTGCAGTTCCCATTATCACCGTTTCTTCACTGTTGCTGGGTCAAAATCCTGGAATTTCCTCCCTAAAGGTCATTGTGGATCAACCCATAGCACGCGGACTGCAGCACCCCACCACTTTCTCAAGAGTGTGTGTGTAGGCCACTCAGCCCCAGTTTTGATGGGGCTTCCTGATGCCACACTTGGTTGAATGCAGCCTTGATGTGAAGAGCTATGACTCTCACCTCTCCTCTGGAATTCAGCTCTTTTGTCCATGTTTGAACCAAGGTTGGAATGAGGTCAGGAGCTGAGTGGCCCTGGTGGAACCCAAACTGGGCGTCACTGAGCAGGTTATTGCTGAGCAGGTGCTGCGTGATAGCGCTGTTACTGACACCTTCCATCACTTTATTGGTGATCAAGAGGAGCCTGATGGGGAAGTAATTGATTTATTGGTAACTGGGGAAAATATATAAACCATCTGTGACCAGAATTGTGGTAGGACTAGGAAGAGTCAGTACAATTCTTCAACCAAGTGCATTTTTTTGGTCCTTATTAAACTGGTGTCACCTTTATATACCATCTGTACTCTATAGTTTAGTGAAGGTATGCGTGGAATGTACAGATCACAGGCTGATTTAGTGTAAATGTTGGGAATGAAGCACAGCACATTGTCCTCTAACAGGAAGCTAGACGAGTTGCTGAGAGTGCATTTGGGATTCTCAAGTGTCCCATTATAATTCTGAGTTACCAATAAACAAATTACCGCCCCATCAGTCTCCTCTCGATCATCGGGAAAGTGAAGGAAGGTGTCAGTAACAGTGTTATCAAGCAGCAGCTGTTCAGCGAAACCCAGTTTGGGTTCCACCAGGGGCACTCAGCTCCTGACCTCATCACAGCCTTTGTAAGAGGAAGTTCCATATACACGTTACTCTATGTCAGTTTAAGGAGTGAGTCTCCCTGTATGGGTTGTGACCTGAAGGGATGACCACTTACCCAATGCCAAATATTCCAGATAAAGCCTAGCTAGTTCTTCTTAGATGGATCGAATCTCAGATTCTTGTGAATTAGTGTAGGAAATAACTTCTAAACTGTTAGCTTGTTCAGTTGACTTGTTAACCGAAAACTTAAAAGAAAGGATTAGTGTTCCTTTTTTGATTATTTATTCACAGGTTGAGGGCATTGCTGACTGGGACAGCATTCCTTGCCCATCCCTAATTGGCCAGAGGACAGTTAAGAGTCCTGTGGGCCTGGAGTCACATGTAGGCCAGACCAGGTGAGGATGGCAGCTTCCTTCCCCAAAGGACATGAGTGAGCCAGATGGGTTTTTCTGAGAACCGTGGTCATCATCAGACTCTCAGTTCCAGATCTGTACTGAATTCAAATTCCACCGTCTGCTGCAGCAGGATTCAAACCTGGTTCTCCAGAATGTTACATGAGTTGCTGGAGTCATAGAGTAATACGGCACGGTGCCCACTCAGCCATTTCCAACTGCCCACATTTGGTCCGTATCCCTCTAAACCTTTCCCATCCACGTACCTGCTAGCGATAATACCGCTAGGTCATCGTCCCGCTGGTTATAGTGTCAATTGCTGAGAATCCACCTGCAAAAGAACTCGCTGAGGAAGCTAGGTCGGAAGAAGCAGATTGGTGATATCAAGTGCTCAAAGGCATCCCAACAATAATAGCACCCTTGGGACTGCGATAGTGGAGGAGCTGGTACTCCAGCAGAGAGGGTAATGTGGAACCTACCCAGGAAAAGGGCGAGTCTGAAAGCACTCGGAGGTCAGGCTAGTGGAGAGTGACCAGACTGCAGCACTCCATAACAGCCACCAATCCATTAGCCCTGCACGCTGTAAACAGGCCGAAAGCTGCTCAAGGGAGAAGCAAAAGTCAAATCCAAGGATTCAGGCCACGTTCGACGTTTGTCCAAACATTTATTTCTTTACAGTTCATTTGTAAACAATGGTCTGTTACAGCTATTTGTCCTACACACATATGGAGAGAACACTCTGCAATGCTCAGAGGCAGCGTCTCATCACATTACAGGGACACAATTCTGCAAGGAGGCCCCCGCCCTAACCATACTGTAAACATGTCAATGGGAGGTCAGAGCCTCAGTGCACCAGACAGCGGCATTAGTGGTTTGACCGACCTTTTTGAATCAGCCCAGTCCATCAATATCTCTTACAACAACACAAACCAGCAACATTCAGCGCCGTGTAGTACCCAGGTACGTTGTCTGTTTTTAAACACGCAGAGAGACAATAAACCAACTCAGAGCCAGGAAGAAAGCAATGAATGGGCGAACCAGAAAGAATCAAGTTCCCCTGGCCTGCTGGGGAGAAAGGACTTGCGTTTACATAGCACCTTTCGCAAGCCAAAGTCTTTTTTGTGTAATTCGTAAATTACTTGGATTTTGCAAGTGCAGGTACAGTTGTGATGGGATAAGGGACATGTATCTCTATAGATTATTCCCAGATGTCCACAACTGAACTGCAGTGGGAAAATTAGATTTGTGCAAAGTTAATTGTAAAGTTACACCGAGCTCTGGGGAAGTGAGGCACATGTGCCCGCATGTGCTCTGTTCCTGGAATCATCAAATAAAAGCTATGTTAGTGAGTACATCAGACAGGAATCAGGTGGATGAAGAGTCTGAATTTCTTTTTTTTTTAGAAAAGCATCGATGTGTGACTTGTGCCGAGCTAAACCTCTCCGTTTATCCTAATCGCGCCGTAGCCCTGAGTCCCAACAGTGGCCTGGTCACCAGCCCCACCTTGAACTGAACACGACTCAACCCAAGCAGCTGCTGGATTTGGGTTTGGATGGGGCTACAGTTTGGCCTTTCCTCACATCTGGGCTACCTCACTAACACAAAGTGCTGCCTCATTGTATCACACAGCGCTCATATTCTAGCAGTCAACTCTTCCGGTGGGAGTATTCGTTGCGGTGTACCAGAAGTGGGGGTAGAACATGTCACCTAACTCCCTTTGCCTGATGGTTAGTGAGACAACAACTCTGTTCCAGAGTAACTTCGCTTTCGGTGTGTTGCTGCAATTCTCTGAGAATCCTCAGCCAAACAGAAATAAATTTCAAACAGGATCATTGTTTACTATTCCTGCAAGGGCTCCTGATGGGCAAGAGCAGAATGAGGGACTGGCAGTGCCACACACCAGTGCTGAAATGCTGGTGGCGGAGGTGCCTGTGAGCTGAGCAGTCCCGTGCTATCCCATCAGTCTGAAGCAGCAGCTCTTCCAGTAAATCACAGGGATGCTGTCATGGGGGGGGGGGGGGGGGGGGGGGGGGGCGATAATATCGCTGTGAATGAAGAGGAAAATACAGCAACTTCGACAGGGCAGCTGGAGTTAAACTCCCGCTCTCTCAATAAATGATCGATACTTTAAATAAAAATTTCAGTCATAATCAGCCAGAAGTCAAGGCCATTCTGAATCACAAGAATTAGCATTCAGATGGTTTTAGTTGTTTATAAAAAGCCAGTTAAAGTTTGAACAAACTGAGCCTCCCTCTCACTGTTAGAGTTGGTGCAATACTGCTATGTTCTCATGTCATCAGGAGCTGTGTCAAGAGTCTGACACCTCTAGTGATGAGGAATGATTTTGGTAAAACTGCATAACTCGAAACACCTGCGTATATTGGTAATCAGAAGCAAAAACAGAAATTGCCGGGAAAGCTCGGCAGGTTTGGCAGCACCGGTAAAGAGAAATTAGGGTTAACATTTCAGGTCCAGTGACCCTTCTTTAGAACTGTTCTGTGGAAGGGTCACTGGACCCAAAATATTAACACTGATTTCTCTCCGCAGATGCTGCCAGATCTGCCGAGCTTTTCCAGCAATTTCTGTTTTTGTTTCAGGTAAGATTGTAGCCTGGAGTGACTGTAGAATTGCACTTCCTGTGTGAGGTCTGCCACCCCAGGGCTGTTTGTCTTGTGTAGGTTATAGCACAAGAAGCCCAGGTTGCTTTGCTGATGCAGTGAGATATCAGCTAATGTCACTCAGCGAGTGATTAAACTGGTTTCGATGTCAGTGAAATCTGCGGTCTATGTTAGTGAGATACAGCAAGCACTGTCTCAATCTAATTCAGTAAACTTTCCTCCACTTAGGAATGCAGACATTAAAGTTTACCAGGCTAGTTTATAAAAACTGTAAACAAAAAAAAAGACAACACTCCACAGTCAGCTGCAAGTTAATTTCACTAAGCATTCAAAGGCTGGGATTCAAATACCAGATGTGAAGGGCACATGAAACATTGCAGACTGGATTAAAACATTAGCACAGTATTTACAGACACCTCACACCTGACATAACATAATCCCCATTGAGGTGCAGTGTCATACAAACATGTCTCTTACAGTCCAAAACTGTGTGGTTTTGTAATTTCTGGGCAGTGCCCCTGTGCTCCCGAGTAATAGGGATCAACTCCCAGTCTGTGTACCCTTAACTGATCTTGCTGATGTGGGAATGGGTTTACCCAGTTGGCCTCAGTCTCCCTGGGGCAGTGTGACGTCACTATCTAGTCGGGGAGAAAGAAAGTGAGAGAACATTGTGACTGGAACATTCAAGTTGAGGCGAGTCTGGTCGGGTTTGCTACAGCTGCACAGGAGCCAGGCTGATAACAGGGTGACCAGTGAGTGTGGGTCAGTGAAGGGCATTCAGGGACAGAGCCAACATTAAAATCAGTAACTTCAGGGCTGCCCTGGGAACAATTTTGCTAATAAAATGTTGAGGTGCAGGGTTATGTGGTCCACTTTTGATAAGGAGTAGTTCAATGTATCGTGATGGCCTTCAGGTACAGGGTTAATATTTCCCACTTTTAGTAATGGCGAGAGAGTTTGGAATGAATGGGGCTATGGTGATGGGAATTTCCCAGTGAGACCTCAGTTACAGCCACTGAGTAATACTTCCTGCAGCTTTCCACCGAGAAGCTGTGACTTTCATACAACACACATTTTATGTATTGACCAAAAACAAATTTAAAATTTGATGCTATGGTCGAAGGTGTTAAAGGGACTGTAACAGAGCGGTGATTTGAAAGATTCCCCATCCTGCTCACATTCTAGGCTGAAAGCTAAGCCCATCTCTGGCAGATACTCGGATCGACTCCCGCAGACACAAACTCAAATGGCATTGCCACTAATCCAACTGCCAGCTGATGGGGAAAAGGGAAGGCTAAAGCTGTGGTATAAGACAACTGGTCAGGGTTGGTGGGCAAGGATTGTACCATCCCATCACTCTGTGTACAAGGGGGCCATGTCAATGTCCTCTTTCTGTAGGGCCTGGTCTGATATAGCTAACGAACCAGGCATCCAGTCACTACCATATCAATTATTTCATGGCGAAAGTGCAGGATTGATCTGTGAAAGGCACATTTGGAGAAGGTGTGGCATGTTTATCTTTGCAAAGACCAGGGAGCGACAACGACTTGAGCAACAACAGGGAAAGCTTTTTGGAAAGGTCTGGGTGCTGCGAGGGAAGAATTGTTTTGTTCCGACAGCCTCTCTTATTGGGATTGCTCTGATCATGATCTCCCAATTCATTTTGCTTCAGCACAGCTGGGCTCACCCTTGGAGAGAGTGAGTGTTAGAAACCTTCAGCGTCGGGTCAGAGCGCATCGTCCAGTCGGGGGCTGGTTTCTGGACCACGACCGCCCCATTGCAGTCTCAGTGCAGCAAAGTGTGCGTGCGGCATCAAACTTCCAGCTCCATGCAAATGACACAATCCCACGGTCTCTCCAGCTGCCCACAGTGACCAGCTAAAGTGGGTGCTGAAGTGGGCATGTCATCGGAAGTCCCTTGCAGGGCACGGTTAGATGAGGTTTGGTTGTGGGATCCAGGGTGGCCGAATGGTTGCATCACTGGACTTTTCACTTTTTGGAGAGAAATTTCATTTTGTTCCCTGAAAATGAGAAAAGCCAGAATGATTGAAAACAATAATTAAACTCTCGTAAATCTCCGAATGCTCCTCCCCAGGAACTCTCACTACTAGCTGTACACACTTTCTTCAGTTACCTGGCCTGGTGAAACAGGGCGGAACAGTGCACTTATTTAATGTGAATGTGTATCTGGTGTGTTATCGGATCAAAATGCTTCCAGGGTTTTGATGCAGGAGGCTTATTTGAACAGAGGGCCCAGCTCCTGTTTCACACACACAGTCTCTAAGTGCTTCTATTGAAGTTGACACCAATACGCCTCATAATCCTCGTTACTGTTCTTAAACCGAATGCATCATCATCAAATTTCTTGACCATTGTGTAACTTCTAGACTACAGCAGCTAGATAAACAAAGAAGGCAACTATTCAACAATATACATGCCCACTGTAGCATCTACAGAAGGATAGATCTTGGATTGTACTTGATGGGGTTGAGACAGTAAGACTGTCTCATTGATCTCATTGCATGGTACAGCAGACTGAATGGGCTGAACAACATCTTGTGGTCTAGTTAGTGGCAGAGGGGAGAGACCCTGGCCGGTTATTAACAAAAGTTTATCAATGATGTCCGAACTTCAACCTGGAGCATTTCCTTTATGATTGAGCGGCAGCATTTTTGTGCAAATTTCATATTGTGTTTTCAAATTACAGTAACCTTCAGGACATGGCACAAATATTGTCATCAATATTTCCGAACCATTGACCAAAACCATGTGGAGGGGCAGGAGATGAAGTTGCTAGTTCAGAAGAGGTGCTCGCTGGTCTCTACAGTTCAATGAGGGCTTTGGGAGGAGGGGAGACACTCACACACAGAGAATGCCAGCCCATTCCCATCCTGGCATGGTAGTAGCTGGGGGCTGTTGGGGGCTCTGGATGGTGGGTGGGGAGGGCATTAGGGAAAGAAATATTATGAGAGAATGCCCTGATGGGTCAGCTGGTGCCTATTTAGAAGGTCGTATCGCTTGATGCAGTGTCATTGCTAGTTCCAGTGGCTTGTATCCAGGATTAGTGCAGTATACTTGATGGGGTTGAGACAGTAAGACTGTTTGCACTTGTGGGAGAGTCCAGGACCAGTGCATATAATCTTAGTGTAACAGGTGGCTCATTCAAGACAGAGATGAGGAGGAATTCCTTCTCTCTGAGGGTTGTGAATCTGTGGATTTTATTTTGCCACAGAGGGCAATAGAGAGACTGGGTCCTTAAGCATATTCAAATGTTGAGACAGACAGATTTTTAATCAATAAGGAAATCAAGAGTTATGGAGAACAGTCAGGAAAATGGAACAGAGGATTATCAGTTCAGCCGTGATCTCATTGCATGGTACAGCAGACTGAATGGGCTGAACAACATCTTGTGGTCTAGTTAGTGGCAGAGGGGAGAGACCCTGGCCAGTTATTAACAAAAGTTTATCAATGATGTCCGAACTTCAACCTGGAGCATTTCCTTTATGATTGAGCGGCAGCATTTTTGTGCAAATTTCATATTGTGTTTTCAAATTACAGTAACCTTCAGGACATGGCACAAATATACCCCAGCTACAAACCCCACTCTGTGGAAGAGGAATGGGGAAAATATTGCATTGTCAGTTTATAAGCCAATTATCACACCCTCCTCTGTACTGAGCTGCTAACACCAGGTACAGTAAGTGAATGAGAATTTCATCCACAGACCAGATAGTGTCCGAACATGAAAGGGGCAGGGAGGGGGAGAATGCGAGGAGATTGGGGGGGGGGGCATGACAGGATTAGAGAGAGGATTTATGGGGATGACAGTGGAGTTGTTGATGTTTGAGAGTGAGGCACCCTCAATCTGAATACTGTGAGGAAGGATCCTGCCCTCAGTCAAGCTACAGGCTGGTGATGCTTATGGGCTGTCTCTCAAATACTCACCCAGGCCTTTCAGAAACCTGTTGACACCACTTGGTCCAGTTTCAGGTATAGTCTCCAGATATTCTGCAGCTCGCACCTCAAAGAGACCTGCAATCAATAATGTCCAGGAATCAGTGCGGGTAACACAGAAAGATAGTAGCAGAAGGCAGCCATTCGGCCCTTCGAGCTTGCTCCACCATTCTTCACAATCATACTGACTGCCCAACTCAATAGCCTAATCCTATTTTCTCCCCATAGCCTTTGACCCCATTCGCCCCAAGAGCTACATCTAGTCACCTCCCGAATACATTCAATGTTTTGGCATCAACTACTTCCTGTGGTAATGAATTAACCTGCATGCTGACCTTCAGTAACTGGTGCACAAGGACACCCAGGTCCCGCTGCACATTCCCCTCTCCCAATTTACAGCCATTCAGGTAGTAATCTGCCTCCTTGTTTTTGCTTCTGAAGTGAATAATCTCACATTTATTCAAATTAAGCCGCATCTGCCATTGATCTGCCCATTCACCCAACCTGTCGAGATCATGCTGAAGGATCTCTGCATCCTCTTCGCAGTTTACCCTCCCACCCAACTTTGTTTCATGTGCAAACTTCGAGATGTTACATTTTGCTCCCTCATCCAAATCATTAATATATATTGTGAATAGCCGGGTCCCGGCACTGATCCCTGTGGCACTCCACTCATTACTGCCTGCCCAGCTTGAAAAAGATGCATTAATTCCTACTTTTCATTCCCTCTCTGGCAGACAGTTTCCTATCCATCTCAATACACTTCCCTCAATCCCATGTGCTTTAATCTTGCACAAACATACTGGCATCAGCACAGACACACACATACACTTGGACATGGACAAAAACACACATGCCAACACAGGCACAGGCACAGGCTCAGTCACACAAACGCTACCTGGGGTAGGGAGTGGCTCTATCCTTGATGTGGGAAGCTGGCAGCCTGTTAATGTAAACTATCCATTAGTTCCTCAAACCTCACTCTCCATCCTGACAATCCAGGCTCGCTGGAACTATAGCTACTGTACTCAGCACTCCATCCTTAAACCAGCTTCTGGTTTACACAGCCTTAGGAGCATTCTGAACACCTGTCCCACAACATCCGTCCTTCTCCTTGCAAGGTGGTGAGTACAATGTTCCCGTCAGACAGCATCAGGATATGGGCTCCTTCCTTTCCTGCCTTTGAGAGGTAGTCCCTAGCTGCTGACTGTCACCTGTGCACCTGGATCTCTCTCTTTGCAGTCTGTGGCAAAGTCAGCCACGCTTGCTCACTGACTCAGACAGCGATTGGTTATTTCTTATGTGTAAATCTGGAGAAGAACAAATTTCCTCATTCCCCAATCTGAACAGTGAGCATTTGTTCAGCTCGTGAGGAGCCAGAATTGGAGCAGGACTTCACAAACATGGAAGCACAAGCCATTGGAGTAACCAATAGGCATAGCCACAGAGACCAGCCATCCTTGGAATTAACCCTTTCATTCACCAAACAGCTAACCAGGAAGGTAAGGATGGATTGTCTGACAGTCAGTCCATCCCATGACAGTCTACTGCGCCCCCCCCCCCCCCCAAGCTCCTGCCCCGTGCTGCGATGCATGTAGGTAGTTGACCAACAGCTGCCAATCACAGGGCTGCTTCCTGCTCCCTCGGGCGACCGGCAATCGCAGTACTGACCTCTGACCCCACTTTTCCTTAGCTCCCTGTCCTGCACGAAGCCAGCAAACATCTGGGTCTCCATGAAAAGCTCCAGGAACTGCCGCACGTTCTTGGAGGTGTGGGACTTGCGAAAGGCCTCTCTCTGAAAGGATCGCTCGCCCTTCTCGTTGACCACCATGTGCAGGGAATAGTGCCCAGCGATCTCCACAAAGAACCGAACACACGCTTCCGAAACCAGGGTGCTGAGGGAGCTCAGGCCTGTGGAAAGAGAGGCAGGAAGAGCAAAAGCTGAGCGCTTTGAAAGAAATGAAACAGCTTCGCTAGCCTTGTTTCAATTGCTCAAGTAGATCACAGAGGAGTTTCACAACTTTTCACTGGCTCTGGGTATTTGCGTCTTTCAGGTGATATCTGACTGTTGGCAGAGTGTAGACAGAGGGGTGAGAGTGGCAATAGATTGGGAAAGGGGGAGGTGCAATGGTATACAAGGACCGCCAAGTCTCAATCACTGAAAGTAAACACTGCAGGTGTAGGATGCAGCGAAGAAGGCAAATGGTGTGTTGGCTTCATAGCAGGACGATTCAAGTACAGGAGCAGGGATGCTTTGCTGCAATAGTACAGGGCCTTGGTGAGACCACACATGGAGTACTGTGTGCAGTTTTGGTCTCTTTGTCTGAGGATAGATGTTCTGGCTATGGAGTGCAGCAAACGTTTACCAGGCTGATTCATGGTGAGTGAGGTGTGAAGAGAGACTGGATTGGTTAGGGCTACACTCACTTACATTTAGAAGAATGAGGGGTGATCTCATAGAAACCTATAAAATTCTAACAGGGCTAGACAGTGTAAATACAAGAAGGATATTCCTAATGACTGGGGAGTCCAGAACCAGGTATCCCAGCCTATGGATATGGAGTAGGCCATTCGGGACCAAGATGAGGAGAAACATCTCGAACCAGAAAGCGATGAGCCTGTGGAATTCTCTGCCACAGAAAGCAATAAAATGTTTTCAGGAAGGATTTAGATATAATTCTTAAGACTAAAGGGATCAGCGAGTTTTGAGAAGATTTGTAGCTCAGGTTGAGGTTCTGGATGTGAATTTGCTCGCTGAGCTGGAAGGTTAGTTTTCAGACGTTTCGTCATCATTCTAGGTAACATCATCAGTGAGCCTCCGGTGAAGCGCTGGTGTTATGTCCCGCTTTCTATTTATCTGGTTAGGTTTCCTTGGGTTGGTGATATCATTTCCTGTTCTTTTTCTCAGGGGATGGTAGATTGGCTCCAAGTCAATGTGTTTGTTGATGGAATTCCGGTTGGAATGCCATGCTTCTAGGAATTCTCGTGCATGTCTCTGTTTGGCTTGTCCTAGGAATCAGGTGTTGTCCCAATCAAAGTGGTGTCCTTCCTTATCTGTATGTAAGGATACGAGTGATAGTGGGTCATGTCGTTTTGTGGCTAGTTGATGTTCATGTATCCTGGTGGCTAGCTTTCTGCCAGTTTGTCCAATGTAGTGTTTGTCACAGTTCTTGCAAGGTATTTTGTAGATGACGTTCGTTTTATTTGTTGTCTGTAAGGGTCTTTTAAGTTCATTAGCTGCTGTTTTAGTGTGTTGGTGGGTTTGCGGGCTACCCTGGTGCCAAGGGGTCCGAGTAGTCTGGCAGTCATTTCGGAAATGTCTTTGATGTAGGGGAGCGTTGAACCCAAACAAACAGACAAAACGGGCTCAGAAACCATAACCACTCTCCCCTACATCAAAGACATTTCCGAAATGACTGCCAGACTACTCGGACCCCTTGGCATCAGGGTAGCCCACAAACCCACCAACACACTAAAACAGCAGCTAATGAACTTAAAAGACCCTATACAGACAACAAATAAAACGAACGTCATCTACAAAATACCTTGCAAGAACTGTGACAAACACTACATTGGACAAACTGGCAGAAAGCTAGCCACCAGGATACATGAACATCAACTAGCCACAAAACGACATGACCCACTATCACTCGTATCCTTACATACAGATGAGGAAGGACACCACTTTGATTGGGACAACACATCCATCCTAGGACAAGCCAAACAGAGACATGCACGAGAATTCCTAGAAGCAGAGCATTCCAACCGGAATTCCATCAACAAACACATTGATTTGGAGCCCATCTACCATCCCCTGAGAAAAAGAACAGGAAATGACATCACCAACCCAAGGAAACCTAACCAGAGAAATAGAAAGCGGGACATAACACCAGCGCTTCGTCGGAGGCTCACTGATGATGTTACCTAGAATGGTGACGAAACGTCTGAAAACTAACCTTCCAGCTCAGCAAGCAAACTCACATCCAGAACTAAAGGGATCAAAAGGTATGGGGAGTAAGTGGGAACTAGGCACGGAGTTGGATGATTAGCCGTGATCATATTGAATGGCACGAAGGGCTGAATGGCCTCCTCCCACTCCTATTTTCTAGTTTCTCCAGAATACCCACTCCAACTTGAATACAATATCCCCCCGTTTCAGCTGCACTTCCACATCACCGTAAGGTATTTTGTCCTGACAGCGTTACTTTTCTGCTCTTTGTGCTAAAGTACAAAACTTTTGAATCACTACTCCCACCTCAATTAGTCTCTGAAATCTCTTGTTGTTGTTTTTGGAAGCCTTCGGGTCATCAACAAATTGGAAAGGCTACCATCTTTTATACAAGTTTCAATACCAGACTGATATAGCAGGTAATTGTGTGCATTTCCATACCAGTTGTTCATGGAAACATTCCCACAGTTTCCCATCCACTCCAACTGCACCCACAGACAATGAAAAAACTCATTCTTCATTCTATAGCTAGTCAAATTATAACATTTCTCATCATATAGCCTCAAGATATGGTGCTTCCCTTATTATCAAACACTGTCCACATACTGTTAATTAATTATATAAGTGATGCTGTGTTACTTAAGGCTTTCTGAAATAAGTTGCTTGATCCATTGTGCTTCATCCTGTGAGCCGACTTGTTTTTCGTGCAGGTCCCACTTCTTTTCAGTCTTACCTGCAGCATCTTTATAAATCCTGCTGAGACAGCCGTCTCCTCTCTAATTACTATATTCCCTCTGGAAATTAGCTTCATGCCTTTTCGCTGTTTTCAGGTACTTGCTGTTCCTTGACGTATTTAACCAACAGCCTTTGCAATATTTTCACAGTATGTTGCTCACATCACGTGCGCGATGCGGAGGTGCCAATGTTGGGCAGAGGCAGACAAGGTCAGAAGTCACACGACACCAGGTTATAGTCCAACAGGTTTATTTGAAATCACAAAGTTTCAGAGAGGAGAAACGGAGAGGAGAGAACGAGGCCACCCTGGCTGAGTCCTTACAGCTGTGTTTCGCACTCTATCAGAGCTCCATTGCCCACATTTCAGCTCACAATCCCCTCCTTTAGGAAGCGTTGGTCCATTGCGTAGAACGCGGGGACCCTCCTCACAGGCTGGCACGGTGGCTCAGTGGTTAGCACTGCTGCCTCACAGTGCCAGGGACCCGGGTTCGATTCCACCCTCAGGCAACTCTCTATATGGAGTTTGCACATTCTCCCCGTGTCTGCATGGGTTTCCTCCGGGAGCTCCGGTTTCCTCCCACAGTCCAAAGATGTGCAGGTTAGGTGGGTTGGCCATGCTAAGTTGCCTGTAGTGTTTAGGGGTGTGTAGATTAGGTGGATGGGTCTGGGTGGGATGCTCCAAGGGTCGGTGTGGATGTGTTGGGCTAAAGGGCCTGTTTGCACACTGCAGGGATTTGATGATCTGCCTGTCCATCCAACCACAATGTACTGAAGGCTCATTTCTGTAAAACTGAACTCTGATTCTGGAATTTAGTTTTTGAAATAACTCAATATTAATAGAACTCGAATATTGTGACTGCGCAGTCAGTATCATCCAGGAGGCTGTGAAATTAATTAATCTGAACAGTATTATCAGTGTTGAGAGAATAATCATTTGTAAAACTCAAAATTGAATGATGTAGTGCAAGGTTGAAACTGATCAATTGGAAATGGCAGGATCGTTCTGCTCAAAGGCAGCTTCCAGTCCCTTAACTGTCTTATTGAATCTAACACAACTTTGCCTGGACCTTGAATGTATTACGTTGTTTGCGTTTCTAATTACACCCAGCAGTCCTGGATATTTTCAAACCCAAACTCAGGCTGATGGGGGAAGCAGGGGCTAAGGGGTTCTTCAGACGCCTCCCTCTACCCAATGTCCTGAGCCACGCTGAGGTTCCAAAAGCTCCTGCTTTTCCTCGGACGCTCTTTTTGCCCGATAGGAAACACCAATGAAGGCAGGTGACAGCTCTGTCTTACTCACCGTCCGCACCATCCACATCCTCTCGTACAGTTAGCATTTCAGATCGCTGCTCGAGGATCTGCTCCAGCGCAGCTTGTAGCTTGTGTGGAAGAATGGAATCTTCGTCGTTCATCTGGAGGGGGGAGGGAGTAGAAATCAGGAACAATTACAGACACTGTGCCATGAAGAGATTCAAAGGCAGTAGGTCGCAGTGACCATGCTGTGTCACCGAGGGGGGGGGGGGGGGGAGGCCATCCACTCCACATTTCAGCAGCAAGTCTGTGATCTTTACATGGACCGGTGCGAAATTATTTCAAGAAATTTTGTGGCCAACGGACAAACTGGACATAATATCCACACCAAACGGTCACTGACATGTTTTGGTTACGATTCATGAAGTAATACTACAAACTGCTGTGAATTAAACTGTTACACAATGTTCAGAATGCGACAGGGTGATCACTGAGCCCCTCAGGGTCAACAGCTGCACACCCGCCCCCACCTTGACATAAATGGGAAACATCACAAAATTGTCACGCACACAGGAACACGCTGAGGTTTACGGCTGAAAATGACTCTAAGGCTCATCTGAAAGTCCAGCAATAAACAGCCCCTCAGCCGCCATTCCCTCTCACTTTCCCCACTCCTGTCTGACCCCTTGAGTATTCCATTCTACAAGTGCTCAACCCATTGGTGTGAACCGCATAGCCCCACGCCGACAATTCTGAACATTTTGGGGCTGAATTTCTGTCAACATTAACACACTGCTTTCCTCTCTCCGTCGTCACTGCCAGACCTGCTGAGTTTTCCCAGCAGTTTTGGAACCCCCTTCAGTGCCAGACGATGCAGAGCAGATGCCACCAGGACTGGATCCACCAGGGTAGAGAGCTGATTGGTTGGGGGGGGGGGGGGGAGAGAAAGGAGGGGGGGCGTGGTCTGTTTTGGAATTGCCCAGTCACAATTTGGGATGTTCAGATTATGGAGCCCTTGGTCACATGCCCTTTCCTGGGCCTTCCTCAAAGTGTTTGAGGGCTGTCCAGAATTTCCATGGAAACCTGGGATTTTACCACCTTGGGTCAGGTGCAAGGTTCACAGTTGGCAATGTTTGCCATCAACCAGGAGGGGGGCGATCAAGTGGTAGCATCGACACCAGATTGGAGCGTGTGGAGGAACTGCAGGAGGCTGTTTGGTTGCAAGAAAAGGAATGGTCAATGTGCACTGCGAAGGTTCTAGGTAACGATGTCATGGAACTGCTCCTCACTGGGTACGATGCTGTCTGCAGGTGGAGGGTTAGCAAAATAAATGTGAAACAAAGGGCGATATGGCTTGTTTACAGAAATGTATTCAGTTTGAGGATGTGGGTATTCCCAATTACCCATCCTCAACAGCCCTCAAGGGGGCAGTACTGAGCCACCACCTTGAATGGCCAGCATCTTTATAGTACAGGTACAGCCGCAGTGCTGGAAGGGAGCAAGTAAAATACGTAAATATCGATATTCCTGGGACCTAGCCGAGCCCGAATGTTACTGGGGGTACCTCTCGACAGAGTCGATCTTTCATACACAGGGGAGTATTGTACTCACTTGTCGCAGGAACCTGTCAGCGCACAGATCAACCACCAACACCTGAAATACACACAAATTGACAAATAACAGCGTTAGAACCTTCCCAGGCCACACCCACTTTATACACTATCCAGGGATTGGGTGTGTGGGGTTGGTCTGGGCAGGATGCTCACTGGAGCGCTGGTGTGGGTTTGATAGGCACAGCAAACTCCCACACACAGCAGGGACCCGGTCACTATTCTGTGTAATCACTGGTTGAGGGATAAATGATGCCTGGGGCTTCAGGATGGGTCTCTGGGTTTTTAATCACTGGATCACACAGAATCTTTTAGAGACAACTACGGTGCTGCTTCTGCCTTGGCTTAGCACTGTTTCCAAAACAGCATATCTCTGACAGCGCGGTGCTCACCCTCCCCGACCGACCACCCTGAAGGAACACACACACTTTCTCTTAACACCCTGTCCTGACTCCTTTCTGGACAGTAACATTAACGTTTAATTGTTGAAATTTAAGCAAAATTTAACACTAATTTTCTCCTCTGAACATTGCCACTTTACCTTCCCAGGTCTTAACAAGCACTTGCCAAAGGTATGCAATGCTCTCACCTCCTCGATGGGCAGATCATTCAACTGAGGCACCGAACTTGATAGAATTCCGATAAGGAAAGGAGTGGGAGAACAAACGATATCGATCATGACAGCTGGAAGCACAGGGATGTAGGTGTGCTGCCAGGTGAACGGGTATAACATGGCAATGACAGCATGCCCACATTTAGAGAGTGTGCTGGAAAACAAGAGGAAGACAGATAAATGCACCATTCATTGAGCAGGGAGGCAGCGATAATAAATGTGAACAGGATGTGATGGGGCACACAAACGAATCGGGGAGGGATTTACACAAGCACACGCTACTGGCTTTAATATATTATCATTACATTCCCAGGCACGGGGATGAGCCCCGTTCAACTAATTCAACAGTGAAATATTTCTGGAGGATGTTTAATCATTTTGATGCAAACATCAAGGGTAAACCAGCAAAATTAGCAGTTTTGCGGCCAAATTTAAAACTTCTTTGTTTAAATCTCAAGTGTATAAATGATTAGTGAGGTTGGCTCAGTGGGGTGGAGTATAATACCAGTGATAAGGATCACAGAAACATGAATGATAGAAAATAAACAAACATAGCAAACAAGATTTAAATTTGACCGAGGATGATGTCACTAAGCTAATAATTCAGAAGCAAAGGCTAATAGCCCGGGGACGTGGGTTCAAATCGCACCCCTGCAGCTGACGGAATTTAAATTCAGTTTACTCTCGAGTGTGTACAGCTAGTCTCAGTAATGCTGACGACAAACCACTGTCAACTGTAAAGACTGATCCAGTTTCCTAGCAGTCTTTAGAGAGACGGAGATGTGCCATCTTTAGCCACATTTGCTGACTTGTATCGCTGTATACTTGGCTCTTAACTGCTCTCTAACGAGGCTGAGTGTGCCGCTTAGGACAATTAGAAATGGCCACAAATGCTGGCCCTATCGGTGATCCCATGAAAGAATAAAAGGGGGAAAAGAGAGATTAAAACTCACAGCAAAATAAAAGGCCATTTGGCCCGACTGTACCGCACTGGCTTTTACACAGGATTCCTATCCTAGCCGCATAATCGAGTCCAATCACTGTATACTTGATTTGATTTGATTTTTTATTTTTATCACACGTACCTAGGTACAGTGCGGGCAGATTATACCATACAATGTGAATTAGGAGATAGAACAGAGCAGGGAATACAACGTTACGATGCAGAAAAGGTGCACAGAGTGAGATCAACATCAAGTTTGAAACTTGAGGTCCATTTAGAAGTCCAATAACAGCAGGCAAAATGCTACTCTTGAACCTGTTGGTAACGTGTTTAAACTGCGGTACCTTCTATTTTGTATCTGTATTCTATTCACCATCATGTATTTGCCATCCTCTTTGATATATGAATATGATTTGCTCTGTGGTAGAGAGCTCCACATTCTCACCAGGCTGTGGGTGAGCAGCTTTCTCCTGGGTGACTGGACTAATGGATGAGCACTGTAATCAAACAAGCCCTGGTTTACGCTGACGATATTAGCGTCCCCTCAGATATCACACCGAGCTGATTTCTTCTCCACACCTGAGCTTGTCTGCAATGAAAATCACTCTCCGCTCCAGCAGCAGCGAGGCAAACACGTGGATCACATGCCGAACGTTCAAACAACCAAAGAGACATTCAAAGTCAACATGTTCCAGTCTCGAATCCGTCGGTCTGCACAGTTGAATCACCTGAGGAAGAGGAGCCTGGTGTCAACTTAGGCCATTTTTATTACAGTTTCACTGGCATCAGACAACAACAATGACAAGCAGCAGCACTCAGTACAAAATCGATTATATGAAAACCCCCAGGCTCCTCCATTACAACAGCGTGCGGCAATTGGAGGATTTCAAAGTTGATTACTCTATGGACGAAAGTTTAACAAGGTCAGGCCTGCAATCACTGGAGTTTCAAAGAGGTGATCTCATTCAAATGTAAAGTTTTAAGGGGATCTGACAAAGGTGAATGTTCAAAGGACATTTCTTCTTGGGGAGGAAGACTAGAACGTACCAGGATGCTGCCTGAAATGCAGGGTTTGAGTTAAAATAGACTGGATAGGCTGGGACTGTCTCGCTGGAGCTTAGGAGGTTGAGGTGACCTTACAGAGGTTTATAAAAATCATCGGAAGTACAGATAATGTGAACGGCAGGTGTTTTTTTCCCTAGGGTGGGGGATGTCAAGATGAGGGGGCATATTTTTAATGGAGGGGGAGAGGGATTTATTTTGTTTTTCTTTTACGCACACAGTTTATGTGTGGAATGAACTTCCAGAGGAAGTGGTCGATGTGGGGACAGTTACAACGTTTAAAAGACATTTCGATAAGTACAAATAAGAAATGTTTGGAAGGATATGGGCCAAGCACAGACAGGTGGGACTAGTTTAGTTTGGGATTATACTTGGCATGGTCTGGTTGAAATAAAGGGTTTGTTTCTGTGCTGAATAACTTTATAGCTTGACTATATAGTTATGCAAAAACAAAAAGTCTCCCATTTAAGATAGAGATGAGGAGCTATTGTCATCTCTTGGAAGGCTGCGACCCTGTGGAATTCTCTGGGGCTATAAGAAACAGGAACAGAAATAGGCCGTTCGGCAGCTTGAGCCTGCTCTGCTGCTCAGCAGGATCACGGCTCCGCGCAGAACGCTGGAATTTTGCGCCCATAAATCTTTTCAAGGCAGGAGTAACAGAGATTCTGGGTTCAAAGGGCATTGGGGACAGCCAGGAAGTTTAAGTTCAGACCAGAATCAGATTTTGTTTAATTCATTCACAGGATGTGACTGACCGGGCCAGCATTTATAGTCCATTCCTAATTGCTCCGAGGGCAGTTAGAAGCGCTGTGGGTCTGGAGTCACATGTAGGCCAGACCAGATGAGGAAGATTTCCTTCTCTGAAGGACATTAATGAAATTGATGGACTTTTTTCCCCACAATCAACATTGGATTCACGGTTATCATTTGACTCCAGATTTTTTTTTGTATATTGAATTCAAATTCCACCATTTGCCGTGGCTAGATTCGAACCTGTATCCCCAGAACATTAGCTGGGTCTCTGGATTAATAGTCCAACAATAATACCACTAAACCAGCTTCTCCCGGTGATCTTGTTTTGAATGGTGGAGCACGCTGAAGGGATCAGATGGCCGACCTGTGTCTGAACCTGTAAGTTCGCTTTGATATACCTGTGATAGGAGGAATGATGGGGATGGGGTTGATGGGAGCAATCAAGACCCATTACTCCACGAGCCACATCGTTATTACATGCGTATTCACTCAATCACTGAAAGGGCCAATACTGTCCAGTGGGGAGAACACCTCTCACCTCTGCAATTTACAAAATAGTATCATGGAATCTTTTATATCCACTTGAGGGACAGGCAGGTCCTCGGTTTAACATCTCACCTGAAAGATAGTAGCCCCAACTGAGCAGCACTCCCTCAGTACAGTGCTGCATTGGAATAACCGACCATAGCTGTATTGTCAGGGACAGGCGACGGTCTCGGGGTATGGTCATGACTTGGGTCTCTGGATCACTAGTTTAACATTCTGGGAACCCGTGTTCAAATCCCACCACAGTATCGACTCAATAAAAACAAATGATGATGACTATGAAAACATTGTAGATTGTCATAAACACTCAAACCATCCTGGTAAGGTCTACAGATGACTCCAGACCAACTGGTATATGGTTGACTCTCGAGTGCTCTCTGAAATGACCACCAGGGGCAACATAAATGATAAATAAAAAAAATGTTATTAGTGGTGTTAGCCAGCACCAGTAACTAATACTGGTAACGAGTGACGACTAGTGTTACTACGTGCCGTGGTGTATAAGTAGATGGGCTGACTATGGGAATATCTCACTGTGTTTCTGTTCAAGCCATAGGCCATTAAAGCAGACACTAAGCTGCGGTTGTGGGAAGCTGTCTGCTAAAGTCTCTACTAAATAAACTTCCTCAAATGAGCTTGGGCAATTTTATCAAGGACAGAATAAACTGAGAGGATTCCTCCAGTTTGACTCTCTCCAGTAAACAGCGCACGCTGGTTTTATCTGCTTCCTATGGCGATGACATCCAGAACGAGCTGGTGGATGCCAGATCAGCAGCAACAGGTCCCTGGGAAACTGACAATTCATTAACATTCTTCCTGATAGAGTCCAATTAGAGAGCAAAAAGACTGATCCTGGGTGGTCTCCACAGATCGATAGTCCACTGCAGCATGTTAAAATTAGAAGCTGTCATTGAGAAGAGGAACTGGTAGATTTTCAAGCTATCGCTTGGTTAACTTTCGTGGGGGTCGGGAGAAATGGTGAACACAACAAGCTAATGAAAATGACTTTCTCATTAGAAAGCCTATAATAAAGTTTTAGGTTACATTTCTGACCTACTATTTTTGCATCCGCTGCCTAACTGATCCAAAAATGCACTAACTTGCACCAACCTATTAACGTGAGAAATGTGAATTGTAGGCCATTCGGCGCAACAATAAACTCATGCCTGAGCCTTCCTGCCATAGCCCTTATCAACTTCAATCAAAAATCTGTCTCACAGCCCTGACTGTCCCAACCTTCATTGCGCTGTGTCAAATTCCAAATATCAATGATTCCCAAACAGAAGACATTTCTCATCGTCTTAAATAGGATTCCTGATGTTTTGAAACTGTGCCCCCTCGCTCCAAATATCCCCCATGAGGGGAAATGTCATCTCAGCATCTGCCTCAGAATCTTAGATTTTAATAAGATCACACGTTTCCTCATAAGATAAGCTCTCCTCTTGCCAGAAATCAGCATAGTCAATTTTCTCTGAACTGTCTTCTATACAAGTATGTCCTTCTTGAAGTTAGGAGACTAAAACTGTACACAGTACTCCAAATGATGTCTAGTTATAGACTTCCCTACATTCGCCTCTCTCCTTGCAATAAAGGCCAATATTCCGTGTCCCTCGCTAACAATTTGAAATGTGCTTTAATTGTATCTTCCACTCATACAAAATGGAGTTGGCAGACAGGTCCTAAATTCTTAGTTGCAGCTCTCTTTAGATAAAGGAACATGCCGAAGAGACATGAATGCCCTTAAAGCTCTTCAACTTCCAGAAGGCATTTGATAAGTTGCCCCACAAAAGGTTAATACACAAGATAGGATCACATGGGGTTAGAGGTAATTTATTAGCCTGGATAGAGGATTTGCTGGCTAACCAACAAAATGCACAGAGTTGGGATGAATGAGTCTTTTTGGAGCAGATGGAATGTACTATAGCCAACTTTGTAGGCGATACTAAAATGGGTGGGAAAGTATTATGCAGTGAAGAAATAAAAAATAAAATAAAATCAGATAGGTGAATGGGGCCAAAAGTTTGCAGATGGAGTTTAACTTTGTTAGATTATCCATTTTGGTCAGTGGAATAGAAAAGCAACTGGTTATCTAAATGGAGAGAAACTTCAAATTGCTTTTGTGCAGAGGGATGTGTGTCCTCACACATGAATCACAGAAAACTTGTACGCAGGCAGGCAAATGGAATTTTGCCATTTATTGATAAAAGAGTAGGGTATAAAAAGCAGAGGAGTGTTGCCACAACTGGACCAAGCCTTAGTGAGACTGCACCTGGAGTACCGTACACAGTTTTGGTCCCCTTACTTGTAGGGGGGATAGAGTCATATAATCATACAGCACAGAAACAGATCCTCAGTCCAACTCATCCATGCTGGCCAAGTTTCTCAAACAAAACTAGTCCCACTAGCCCACATTTGGCCCACATCTCTCTAAACTTTTTCAATTCATGTACCTGTCGAAATGTCTTTTAAATGTTGTAACTGTACCTGCATCTACCACTTCCTCTGACAGTTCATTCCAAATATGAACCAGCCTCTGTGAGAAAAGTCTGTCCCCTCAGGTCCCTTTCAAATCTTTCTCCTCTCATCTTAAACAGAATTTCTCTTTATAACTCAAACCCCCAAATCCCGGCAACATCCTTGTAAATCTTTTCTGAACCCTTTCCCAATTTAATAATCTCCATTGTATTGCATGGCGATCAGTTCTGTACACAGTACTCTAGAAGTGGCCTCACCAACCTGGATAATCTCAACATGACGTCCCAACCCCTACATTTAATGGCCAAAGCAATGAAAGCAAGCGTGCCGAAACACCTTTACCACCCTATCTGTGACACATATTACAAAGAACTATGTACCTGAATCCTAGGTTGACACCACCACCCAGGGCCCTACCATTAACTGTATAAATCCTGCCCTTGTTCACTTTACCAAAATGCATTATCTCGCATCTATCCAAATTAAACTCAATCTGCTATTGCTCGGCCCACTGATCAAGGTCCCTTTTAATTTTTAAAAAACCTTTCTTACTGTCCAACACGCCACCAACTTCACATTTTTGCCAAGTCAAAGTTATGACTATGAGTCCCAGCCATGCCTGTCTCGCCACAGGGTTTGCGGAACATTCCTTGCTCCTGTCCTACTGAGACCACCTCCCCATCCACAAATCTCCCTCCATTTCAACATTGACGTCTTCACTGCTGCTTCCTGCTCTTGTTCGGAATTGGAAAAATTCAGCATGTTTTCATTTTCACCTCGCTCCCGCCTCCACCTGGCCCATCTCCTCGACAGCTGTTTCCATCTGAGATAGGCAGGCCACTGAAAATTCTGAAGATGAATCTTATTGGACTCAAAACTCTATCTCTTTGCACAGATGCTGCCAGACCTGCTGAGTTTCTCCAGTATTCTGTATGTTTGCTCCAGATTTCCAGCATCCACAGACTTTTGTTTTTACTTTAGCAATCCGGAATACAAGGGACATGGGTTCACATCCCATTCTGGGCAGGTCGTAGAATTTGAATTCAATGAATTCTGAGAATTAAGAAGCTAGCCTAATGGCAACATTGTCATAAACATGGAGCTGGTCCATAAAAGTCTTGTGTTCAGGATAGATACAAAAACCAAGGAAATTACGGGATAGGAACAGGCCCTTCGGTCCTCCAAGCCTGCACTGACATACCGCCCATCACAACTAAAACCCCCTACCCTTCCAGGGACTGTATCCCTCTATTTCTATCCTATTCATGTATTTGTCAAGGTGCCCTTTAAAAGTCACTATAATACCTGCTTCCACTACCTCCCAAGTTTCAGGCACCCACCACCCTCTGTGTAAAAAAACTTGCCTCGTACATCATCTTTAAACCTTGCCCCTCGCACCTTAAATCCATGGCCCCTGGTAACTGACTATTCCACCCTGGGAAAAGCTGCTGACTGTCCACTCTGTCCATGCCCTTCATATCTTGTAGACCTCTATCAGGTCACCACTCAACTTCCATTGTTCCAGTGAGAACGACCCAAGTTTCTCCAACCTCTCCTCATAGCTAATGCCCTCCACCCTGGTAAATCTTTTCTGTACCCTCTCCAAAACCACCACATCCTGGTAGTGTGGCAACCAGAATTGAACACAATATTCCAATCCAGCCTAACTAATGTTCTATATAGCTGCAACATTACCTGCCAATTTTTAAACTCAGTGTCCCGATGGATGAAGGCAAGCAAATGCGCTGTCCTTATCTGGTCTGGCCTATGCGTAACTGCCAGCAAAAATGGTTGACTGAGCTGCCGTCTTTTCACTCGCCGATGAAAACGTCAGCCTTGCTTCACCAACATCCCACGTAAGACAGACACAAATGGATCAAACCCTCTACCGGCCAATCGCACTGCACCTTCCCACCTCCCCCACCCCCAATGATCCAGTTCGCCCAAGCCAATGTGGATATTTCACCCAGGCTCGACAGGCTCAGAGTAAACATTTTGATTGTCACCTCATTCCCGGACCCTGGCAGGAAGTTCTTGACGGTGATAAGTCGGCCTGGCGCTGGGAATGGAGCCTCCATCACGCTGCGCATGAACGGGTAGACGAGAGCCGGGGAGATCCCCCTTCGTTTCTCCACTTCGTCCAGAATCTGGAGCACGCACACAGAGAGAAGCTGATCAGAGGTGGGGGATATCTGTCGGGATGAAGACTCGTGCAGTCTGGCAGGGCCTACGATCCAGGATCACACTCCCGTAATGGGGAACAGTCTCGTAAAGGGGAAGGCCACTGCTCATCCAGAACAACTCAACATTTTCCAACACTCTAACACCGAGTTCGCACGGGCCAAATCACATTGTGTTTTAGTCACAATCCATTCTTTGTGTGATAATGGATCAACAGGGTGAGGTTCTCCAGGAAAATAGATGATGTGGGGAGAATGCAGAGCAATTTGGTTTAATGGGGCACTTTGTATTAAATCAGTTTATGTACATACTGAGATCAGAGGCTCGATAGCAACTGCAGGTAACATTTGACACAGTGGACTGTTTCTGACTTGGTCTGGGTAAAGATTCACCAATTGTGGATCATAATTTCATGGCTTTGAGTGCTGCTTCCAAACAGACTCAGAGCCTGATTGCATGTTCCTGATGCAACAATGTTCTTAGTTGCTCCCGAATGAAGGCCAAACTTTGCAGCCAATAGCCCAAGGTAATTTTCAGCGGAATTGTGTGCGAGATAAGTTCAATGATATGACATTGTGGGTGATCAGCCTGCTCCCTCTCCACAAAGAGGAGGGAAAGCTGCCAAGGAAAACATTCAGAATTTCCTCAAAATACACCAGGCCCCAGGCCAGAAACAAGAGGCCGAGAGAACGCTCCATCTCCCAGTGGCTTCCTGTCTGTTTCCTACTTTAGAACATCCGAGTTTTGTTTGGTCAGGAATGCTTCGTGGACTTTAATCATGGGGGGGTGGGAAGATTATGCATCAGGATTGAACATCTGGGATTTTGATGGAAGCTCACAGACCTCCCTAAGTGAGGGGTGGGGTTCTGATCAGGAAGTGGAGATGGAGATATTTATAACCTTAGCTTTGCTTTAGTCCACCACGCGGTGATAGACACCCACCCCCGACAAATTCTTAGATTTCCTACCGTGCAGATTGTGGCTATCTGAGCCGGCACTGACCCTCCAAAGAGCACCCCACCCACAGAAACACACCCACCACCCTATCCCTGTTACCCTGTATTTCCCAAGGCCAGTCCACCCAGCCTGCATATCCCAGACACTCTGGGCAATTTAGCATGGCCAATCCACCTAATCTGCACATTTTGGGAATGTGGGAGGAAACCCATTTGGAAAGGGGGAGATTGTGCAAACTCAATACATACAGTCGTCCCAGGGTGGAATCGAACCTGAGCGCCTGGCACTATGAGGTAGCAGCACTAATCACTGAGCCACTGTCCACTCACTCCCTACACCCTCCCTGATACAGATACAGCCCTTCCCAGACTGACGACCCCGGTGACATCAGCCACCGAGGTCAGGGTCCCGGCTGCTTGAAGCAGTGGCCAGAACTTCGCGAACTTACTTCAACCCAGACTTCTTTTTGCAGGGGGTGGGGGTGTGCGTGCATGGTGGAACAGCGAAAACAGGGAGGCCAATACACTCACAATGAGATTTTCATCACATTGACGGCGCTATGTAAATACAAGTTGTTGCTGCGAAGTTAAAACCAACAGGAAAGTGAGAGGCACCTGCTGTTTGCAGCAGGTGAGGGTTTCATCACAAGTGGTAATGGGAACAACATCTCAGATGTTTGTGGGGACTTATGTGCTCTCTGTCCAGGGGCTGTGGTTGAGGTAGAAACATTCCGAACGTCGGAGGGCAGGTTATTTGGTTGAAGCCGATGGAATGGAGGAGATCATGGAGCAGTGGAAAGTGAGGTGGGGGGGGGGGATTCAGACTGCTTTCTGACAAGGAGGCGCGCTCCATGTCTCCCAGATGCCTGCAGTCTGAGCTGTTTCTGTTAAGATTGAATTCCAGAGTTTTGAGCAAAACAGAACCCAAAACAACATGGGTCCTCACCAAGTAGAAACTACCGGGATGGATGAGATTGAGAAGAACAAGTTATAAGCATTTTTACAGAAAATACTTGTCATGTACAAGCTGTGCTGAAGCTGCAGGCCAAAAGGACTTGTATGGTGGCAGGGATGAGCTGGCGTTAGACAGCCTCATTGGCGCTACTCTCCATTCAGGGAATTCTTCAACAGGGCAATGCCCAGAAGGTGATGTTAGGGGCAGGTCCTTAACACACGACATTGGCAGGGATAAGCAATTTGCATTTCAGATCTGCTCACCTTCGAGAAGAGGTTGAAGCAACCGAGCCGACTGATGATACAGTAAACCTCTGGCAATCTTTTTCCTTTCCCATTTGGCTGAAAGCGACACAAATAAGGAGAGGAGAGTTAAGGGAGGCAGCCAAACATGGTTTGGTGGCATCATAATAAAAAAAAGCACTGGCCAAAAGCAGCAAGTCATGCCACGCAGGAACCCACACTGGCTCCCACATTGCGAATAGTTCATTCTAACCTAGCCACCCCCCACCCCCCACCCCACTATCAGACTGTTTCAGTCCAACCATCACTTTCCCCTGCCTTACTCCCCCAATCCCCATCTCTCCCTGACCAAGCCAGCAAATGGCACAGTCCACCCCTTCCTCATCACCCCCATCAACCCAAATGGTGGCTCCACCACCCATCCGCCAGCACCAACATTAATCCACCCCCATTCTACCTACAGCAAGGCATCAGTCCACACACCAGCCCGAATGGTTCAATCCAAATCAACCCCCCAGCCCCCGTTCACCACACGCAGAATGATACAATGCAATTCCCATGGTGAATGGTTTGTGCCACCATGCACGGCCCCACCCCATACTGCGAGTGGCTCAGTCCTGCCCTCACTCCTCTCTGCCTCTTGCCCCTAGTCATTGTACTAAGCCCTCTTTATCAGGGGAGCATCTTCGAGAGTCTAAAAGGGGCGGCCAAGCCTGCTCCTCACACATACCAGTCAGCAGCAGTGGGCACTGTGGAGATCTGGGTAGCACCATCTCTCCTTTTATGAATAGGGTCCAGGCCATTGGTTTTCATTTTTACTGTCACTCCCTTCCCCTTTCCACAACTTGCCTCCCTCAGATTAAAAAGATGGTGAGATATGGGGGCAGGGCAGGAAAATGGTGTCAAAGCAGACCGATCACTGTCACATGGAATGGAGTGAAGGGCTGAATGGCTTATTTCGGGCTCCTATTTCTAATGCTGTGAGTCTGCAGTCACTCCTGTGTCTAGACAAGCACAACGCAGACAAAGCACCCTACCCTCTCCGGTTATTCAATGTGTTAACCACCTGGGAGCCTCTACCAACAGCCTGGCACTTACGGCTGTCTAATACTTCCACATCCAGCAGGAATACTTTGCAATGAAGTGCTCTCCTTCCCAGGCCAAAGTGACTGCATAGACCTGAGACTCGCATCTTTAAACCCTTTCAACAAAAGATGGCCTCAAAAGGTCCAGTATGATTTTAAAGTTGGCAGACACCAATCTTCAGGGGGTTCCTACTTGGTAATTTTCCCTTCATCACCCCGTGTTTACAGTCAGGACTATTTACCCGATACCTGGAAGCTGGCCTGGGACCACTGAGCTCCGTGTGGAAGGCTGCTCAGTGCTCTCTGCAAGTTTTTAAGCTGTGTTTGCAGAACCAGTCAAGACAGACACACTACCAGAACCCATGAGCTTCACATTTATCGAATCCGGCAGTCACACAACTCACCAAGAGTTTCCGACAGTATCCGAACCTCCTGCTCCCATCCTCACCAGTCAAAACAAAGGAGAAGGTTTCACTGTTGGTGCAACGATAACATGCACTGAATACATCAGAGAATATCCCGGAGCAAACAGAAAACCACACATAATGACTCACCATCAGTGTCCACACATTGCCAGCAGCAAAAGGATATGCTGCTTAACAGTGATAAGAAATTTACTGACTCAAACGCTCCAGGGCATTGCCTCTCAGCCACATTGGCTCCTTAGGGTTTAACATTTGGCTCCACAGATTTCTGGCTTTTGCCCACTCCTGACATCAAAACACCACTTGCCTGTTTCCCCCACCCCCCTCACCCTTCCAAGCAAGTTCCCAATTCCCCACTCTCCCCAAACCTGCCACCTCTCCCAGCAGGAGGGAGAACAGAAGCAGACACAAGGAAACACCACCGCTCACAAGTTCCTCTCCGAGCTACATACCACCCTGAGTTGGAAATATATCACCGTTCCTTCAGTGTCACTGGGTCACAATCCGAGAACTCTGTTTCTAACAGCACTGTGGGTCCACCTAGACCAGATGGGCTGCAGTGGGTCCAGAAGGTGGCTCTCCACCACCTTCTCCAGGGCAACGAGAGATGGGCAACAAAGGCTGGTCTTGCCAGTGATGCCCACATCTCATGAATGAATGAATGAATTCCCCTCATCCTGTCTAACTGCCCCTCGAGCAGTCCTGTTTTGCCTGGACTGCCTTGCCCAGAGACTCCCAGTATTACTGATTACAGTGCAAACAAGCACATTCTGAATACAACCAGTATGTTTGGATACAGAACAGTAACTGGTACCTGGAGTTTCGAATGAATCCATACTACATTGTGGCCAGGTAGATTTTTTTTTAAAAAAAGGGGCTTCGCTTAGTAACTATCTGAACTAAACATGAGATTTTATTTTCCCTTCCCCTAATGCAACACCAGAAATTCATTGTTAAATCTCCTTTACTGGGCAATTCTAAGTCAAAGGTGATGTCCAGGCAGAAAAGTGTCTGACAGACCATCTGTTAATAGAACGTCGTTAATAATCTCATCCTATTCCAGAAACTAGCAGGTAGCTCAAGTGGATCCTCCCACTGCAGCACTGACAGAACGCTGCACTGTAGACAGGTGCCAGATGTCGGGTGAAATCCTTAACAAAGGCTGTACCCAGTCTCTCAGGTAAGCACAAAGGAACTCAGGGCACCATTTTGACAAGGAGCCTGGAAATTCTCCTGGTGCTTCATCCAACAAAGAGTATTTGGGTTTTTATCATATTGCTGTTGGTGGGGTTCTACCTGAGTGAAAATTGGCTGATGTATGTTCAAAACAAAAAAGAAGCAGCAGTGACCACTCTTCAACATACTTCATGTGCTGTGGCCCCAAAAGGTACTACCTAACTGTACATTTTCATTTCCCTTGGAACTCCTCCTGATGTACTGTTGGGACTTTGCTGATAATATGTGCAGCGACTGCCACACATGTTACAGCAGCAGCTCAGAGGAACCTTCACAGCCCTTTAATTGCCCACAAGGGAAGGTGAGAAGCTGCTGTCACCTATGGGTGTAATGCTATAGGAGATTACTCCATGTGCTTTAACAGGACAAATAGCTGAGGGTTCATCACCAAACGCACATGTTATAAGAAGCCCGTACCTGCTTAATTGAGAAACTGGTACCCATTCACTGATGTCAGGAAAGCAAAACTGGGGAATAGCTTTTAGCCTTTCTTCAGCATCCCGTGCTTGCCTTGTCGACTTCTCCAGCTGTGTGAGAACACATGAACAAGCTTCTCATAAAGTAATCATGTACACAATTACAGTTAGCAGACGCAAGCTCAGGAGTTCACTTAGATCCTGTTCCAGCAATGTTCACCCACGTTTCATTCATCGGGAGACGCCTAGTTCAGAGAGCATTGCTTCTCCTCTGTCTGCTAAATGGCCTTTCTTGATGGAAAAACTGAGGCTGATTTTCCAAGGTCAGGAAAAAGGAAAGAAATGACCATAAGATACAGGAGCAGAATTAGGCCATTTGGCCCATCGAGTCTGCTCTGCCATTCGATCACAGCCGATACGTTTCTCAACCCCATTCTCCTGACTTCTCCCCGTAACCCTCGATTGCCTTACTAATCAAGAACGTGTCTCTGTTTTAAATATATTTAATGCCTTGCCCACTGTTGCAACGAGTACCATAGATCCACCACCCTTGGACTCTGAAGAAACTCCTCCTTATTTTCTCCATATCCACTCTGCTAGGCCTCTCAGTAAGTGTCAATGAGATCCCTCTGCCCCTCATCCTTCTGAACTCCCTCGAGTACAGACCCAGACTTTTCAACCACTCCTCCTATGACAAGCCCTTCATCCCTGGGATCATTCTTATAAACCACTGTCAGCACATCCTTCCTTAGATACTGAGCCTAAAATGGCTATTATTCCAAATGAGATTGTGAGTGATGACATTACAGAGTCCTACTCCTCCTGCACTGTAATCTCATCTTTCACAATCAACATATCTTTGTTTCTTCCTGTTGAACTTCTCCAGCTTTCTCTTCGATGGGTCTCTGCTAAATTCCCTCAAATATTCCCTGTGATAGAAAGGTCAAATGTAAATTCTCAGTAAGATTTAAATTCTAAGTAAGTTACATTTAACTTTTATTACTACTTAGAATTTTCATTTGACCTTTATTATAAAGTAATAATAAAGGTCAAATGTAAATTCTAAGTAACAATGACTAGAAGCATTCCATTAATTCATTACCACTCCTCAGAATTGGCTCTGTTGTATCCTGAACATGGAAAGTACTGAAATCTGTAGGTTAAAGCATATTCCTGGTTCAGAGGCATGGAGGTGGATTCTGTCTGCCATTGATGCCTCTGAAGGCTAGCACTGGCAGCGCGAAGACCTCTGTTTCATTTTAAAATGGTGACACGGCAAGGTCTAGAATACAGGAGAAGTGGGGAGATAAATCAGAAAATAGTGCCTCAATGATCTCAATCGAGGAGTCTCTCGAAGGCTGTGGACCTTGGGCAAAAGGAAGACAGAGGGAGGTGAGGAGATCTGTATTTCCAGGGATTGGGAATGATTGACTACAGAGAAGGGGTCAACTTTTGGGATGCTGGGAGGAGAAACATCATGCAGAAAAGCAACGAAAGCACCAAGGTTAAGATTAAGATGTAGGAAGAGGGTTAAAGCAGGTGGCAAGAAAGGTATTGCTCATGTGGCAGATCACAGTTATAGGAGCATTACTGTTCGGCATGACACATGCCTGTGTAGAATGTGTGTGAGAACACAGTGATCATAAACCATAAGCGCCCAGTGGGTCGCAGCCCCAGCGAGGGGGACGACCGAGCGCCCAGCGGGTCGCAGCCCCAGCGAGGGGGAGGACCGAGCGCCCAGCGGGTCGCAGCCCCAGCGAGGGGGAGGACCGAGCGCCCAGCGGGTCGCAGCCCCAGCGAGGGGGAGGACCGAGCGCCCAGCGGGTCGCAGCCCCAGCGAGGGGGAGGACCGAGCGCCCAGCGGGTCGCAGCCCCAGCGAGGGGGAGGACCGAGCGCCCAGCGGGTCGCAGCCCCAGCGAGGGGGAGGACCGAGCGCCCAGCGGGTCGCAGCCCCAGCGAGGGGGAGGACCGAGCGCCCAGCGGGTCGCAGCCCCAGCGAGGGGGAGGACCGAGCGCCCAGCGGGTCGCAGCCCCAGCGAGGGGGGAAGACCGAGCGCCCAGCGGGTCGCAGCCCCAGCGAGGGGGGGAAGACCGAGCGCCCAGCGGGTCGCAGCCCCAGCGAGGGGGAAGACCGAGCGCCCAGCGGGACATGACTTCAGTCAGAGAATGGAGGAGATCTTCCTAAATGCTCCTGTTATACAGCCACCAGGGTTTCCCACTCACTAATTGACAGCCTAGTAGGTTTTGTACCAGTTTAGCTCACACATTCATATGCGCAATGTTGCCAAACTCACCTTACTGGGAAACTGCTGAGTCACCTGAGGTTCATAGGTGTTTACAGAAGCTTTCTTGCGAAGTGAAACCACCACAAAGTATTCAAAAAGCTTCTGCTCCTGTAATTCGATTAAATCCCGCTCAAGGGTTTGATAGCGGGTGTTCCTTTTCAATGTGGAGTGCACATATACCAAACGCTGATTGTGAGCTGTAAACAGGCAAGGACAGAGAGAATTCTTTAATAACTCATAGTCAGAATTACCTCAGATAGTACAACAGGGTAAAAGGCAGGTGAATTGGACTGATACACCAGCGTTCTCAACCAGCAGCTGCTGTGATCCCATTGGAAAGCTCCAGGGGTCCAGCAAATATCATTACATAATATACAAAGGTTCTCATTCCTTAATGCAACATACCAAATCCAATTTTTCCCTTTTTTGCTCTTTCTGCCAGAAATACTCTCAGCAAAGCTAACCCTTTTGATTCCAGTACTGACTAAACATAAATCTTTCCCCCTTCTTCCCAAACAACATTTCTCATTTTCTCGAGGTTTCTCGAATCTCAGCCGCCTCTGGTTCGAAAACAGAGGAAAGTTGGTACATCAATACCAAAGTTTTCTCAACAGCACCTTCCAAACCCACCACCACTTCTAGGAGGAGGAGGAGGACAACTGATACGTAGGAACACCATCCCCTCCAAGCCACTGACTTGGAAACATATCGCTGTTCCTTCACTGTTGCCGGGTGAAAATCCTGGAATTCCCTCCCTAAGGGCTTTGTGGGGGCATCCATACCAAAAACACTGCAGCAGCTCACCAACATTGAAGGGCAACTAGAGCTGGGTAATAAATGCTGCTTAAACAGTAACAGCTAGAACCCGAGAATTAATATTTTAAAAACATTCACTATCACAAACACTTCAGGCAGGAACCCACACGGCCGTGTCCCTGAGCCGCTTGGTGGATGAGCTCAGCAAGAACAACGCTAAGAGTTTCACAGTTACACATCACATCACCAGCTTTACAGTGTCAGCACACTGAATGTAGGGACCCATATTATTTTAATGAACATCTCTTATTAAATTCATAGGAATCGGTTGAATTAGCATGGCCTGTCAAAGACCTGTACCAAATTACAGGTTGGACTAGAGACTGTTGACCTCTGCCCAAGCGCTGTGAATTGAGCTATCCTGAGCCCAGCGTTCTTCATGAGAAACCATCGAGAGGAATACTGAGGAACTGTCCAGGCACAAGATGGGATAGATTGCAAAGTTCACCTGCATCATTGGACTGCAGAGAGTCTGTCAGCTGGAGTAAGCAAGACTCCTGCAGCAGAAAGGAAGTGGTTAATGTCAACAGTATAGGTACATCTCAGTGGAGGGCTAGGCAGACACATGCAGGCGAAGGGAATGGATTTCAAGGTGTGAAGCTAGTTCATATTGAGCACGAATGTTTCACAGCAAATGGCCTATTCTTATGCTGTACATATAACGCAATCCAATACAGACTCATTATAAAGACTAGATTGCCAATTCACTACTTGGAAAGTGGGTTTATTACAGATATCTGCCTTTATTGTCTCCCTTGATCAACTGTAGCAGTGGATGGTCACCCAGGATATAACTTATTGTGACAACATGCTGCTGAAATGCACACTCGTCACCATTCAGACAATCCCTTACCTTTCTGCTGTTCCTCTGTATCGCTCTCTGTCTCACTGTTGTCATCTGAAATATACAGGATTACAGATGAACTTGCAAGGCACGAACTATATCCAGTTTAGGGAACTCTTAACAGTTTCTAATACTGTCTGTTTCGCTCTCTTACGGATGTTGCTTGACTTGCTGAACATTTCTCGTTTTTATTTCAGATTTCCAGCAGCTGCAAATGTTTTGCTGTTCTAAATTTACAAGCACTCAGTTTGCACTTTTAACTCTAACATTTGCAAGTACCTCTCTAAATCATCCATCATCTGGACTTGGGAACATATTCCTGTTCTTTCAGGTCGAAATCCTGGAACTCCATCCCTAACAGAACTGTAGGGGTACCCATCACATATGGACTGCAGTGGTTCAAGACGGCAGCTCACTGCCACATTCTCAAGGGCAATTAGTTATGGACAATAGAGGTTGACTCAGCTAATGCCATCCACATCAGATCAACGACTAAAATTAAAACCTTTCTGAGCTACAAAGTTTGGTCTCTTTCTTAAATCAGTAGACACCAAATCAATATGAAGAGTGAATAAAACAGTCCCTCATCCAAACACTGTATTTGAAATAAAACAGTGTTTCAACCAACTGGTGAGCAATGCCACAGGAGCTCCACCTACATGTTTGTGCAGTGATCATGGAATCCCTACAGGTGTGGAAGCAGGCCATTTGGCCCATCGAGTCCACACCAAAACTTCAAACAGCATCCCACTCAGGAACAAAAACAAAGTTGCTGGAAAAGCTCAGCAGGTCTGGCAGCATCTGTGAAGGAAAAAACAGTTAACATTCTGCATTTGGGTCTCATTCCTCAGAACGAAGAAGGGTCACCAGACCTGAAATGTTAACTTGTTTTCTCCTTCACAGATGCTGCTAGATCTGCTGAACTTTTCCAGCAACTTTGCTTTTGTTCCTGATTTACAGCATCCACTGTTCTTTCAGTTTTTGTTTAGCATCCCACTCAGACACACCCCTCTACCCTATCCCTGTAAGCTTGCATTTCCCGTGGCTAATCCACCTAGCCTGCACATCCCCAGACACTATGGGACACGCAGGGAGAATACACAAACTCCACAGAGAATGTTGCTTGAGGACAGAATTGAACCCAGGTCCCTGGCGCTGTGAGGCTGCAGTGCTAATCACAGAGACACTGTGTCACCCTGATGGGGCGGATGGTTTGAGGGAGGCATTTATCCTACATTGTGATACCAGCCACAGGGGAAGACTGCTGCTAGCAATCCTCTTTCCCACACTTAGTCTAAGGGCCCATTGAATGAGCAACGGTAGAGGATTACCATTAGGCCAAAGACATGCTGCTTACTGCGTTACACACTGAGTCAGTGGGACACAGCTATACTTTTGACAATGTATTTACACTGCAAACTATTCCACACTCTCTTAACCATTGTTGTCTGCACTAATCATTTAGTGTCAAGGTTAAAGTCTACACGAATCATTGCACATCGAAGCACAATGTTGTTTGCTGAGAATCCTTGGATGTTGAATCGAACATCTCAGCATCGCTTCCAAACCATTTTTTAACAGCAATGGCATCAGGTCGGTTGTAATTTCGGATAATTCTTTCCATTCTTCCTGACTCATAATGAACTATATCTTACTGAATAAACAGTGACTCAGTACAGTACCACCATGAGTAATCTTTACTCAGAAAAATTAGTGACTCCTCATAGTTCCATATTAATCCTTAATCTGCCCAATAACCAGTGCTAATATGGGGGACACTGATCCTACTGAATAAACCACAGAGCCATTTGATCATGCTAACATTTTGGGTGTCTGAAACTGTCGAATCACTCAAATATTAAAATACAATTACTTGAGGAATTTAACAACTGAACTTAATAAACAGCTGCTTAATACATTTGTGCCTTAAAGCTGAGCATTGATTACACTTGTGTAGCTTGCAATTTAGCTCCGAGTGTTCAGAATAAAATGATGAATATTGCTCCGTACCTTTCATGGGCGTGGTGTCGGATCCTGAAGAGGTCAGAGCCTTTACTTTCTTCTTTCCTCTCTTCATATCGTAAACTGCCTGTATCTTCAGAGCCAACTGAAATAGAAGAGCAACCAATCAAAGACCACAGCCTCGCAACAAATTTCTAAATGCTTAGCAAAACTCAAAAGTTTTGCATAAGGGTGGATCAATGTACTGAGGTCTCTAGCTACGAACTCCACTCATCACCCTGGCAACACTCTGAGATTAAGCCAATTGCTTCACAACTTTGATTGGTTATAAGATGACATTGTCATGCCATCACAGCTCTGATGGGAAGAGTGTGCTGGAAACAGATTCCTACTATTGCAAGGATTTTCATGGTTAATATCTGACTGCAGCCACAATCAAAGATAAAACAAAACTCACACTAGATTTCATTAATAAATAAACAAGAAAACAAAACATTGTAACAAAGTTATCTTCTAACATGTGAAGAAAGCAATCTACTACTTACTAAGAAGCAAAATTAAGTTACACAGCCTTTAAACCTCACCACTCCCATTCATTCATACATAGAACAGATAGGACAGATGAAACAAACAGATTTCTCAGAAATATTGAGGCACAGTTCTATTTTGGCTTTCAGCAACGATATTATGTTATTGTCAAGTGTGATGACTCTCAGTTTAGTAGCTAGTCAGTTGCACCTAGGACTTGGGTTGAGTTAGTTGTTTAATTTTGCAAATGCTTTTAGGCGTCATTTACTTTCCACATAGAGAGAGAGTGATCTCAATCTCTATCTCCTCCAGTGTCACAACCCTCACCAAGATATCTGTGCTGCTGTAATTCCACAATCCTGTGCATTCCAAATTGAGAATTGCTCCACTCTTCAACCTTAAATTGTCTATGTCCTAAACTTTGGAATTCCCTCCCTAGCTCATTTTAAAATTGTTACTTAAAGTCTGTTTGACCACGAAATAACTCCACAGACTGGTATGGGGCAGCGTGGTGGCTCAGTTGTTAGCACTGCTGGTCCCACAGAGCCAGGGACCCAAATTTGATTTCAGCCTCAGGCTACTGTCTGTGTGGAGTCCGCACATTCTCCCCGCGTCTGCATGGGTTTCCTCCATGTGCTCCAGTTTCCTCTCACAGTCCAAACATGTGCATGTTAGGTGAATTGGCCATGGTAAATTGCCCATAGTGTCTAGGGTGGGAAATGCAGGGATAGGGTAGGGGGTGGGTCCAGGGGGGATGCTCTTCAGAGGGTTAGTGTGGACTCAATGGGCCGAATGGCCTGCTTCCACAGTGTAGGAATGCTATGATTCAACTCTATGAACTATAGGTATTCTGTCACCAAGTCACATGTGGAAAGTCCTTGACCCTTGTGAAAGTCATCACCCAGAGTGTCAGAGTTAACCTGGTTCATATCAGGGCTCCCTCACTGGACCAGGCTAACAGCCCTAATCAGCAAACTCATTCTATGGAGGTTCTGACCTTGTTACAAATTGCTATGGGCCCAGTTTTTGATCATTTGACCCAATATCACCACAGGTGGCTCAGTACCATAGGTTATTCCTATGGAGTACCTCAGGGCATTTTGTTATGTTAAAGGTGCTATAGCAAGTACAAATTATTGTCGTGTAATGTTTCAGCATTAAATCATGTCACCAACATACCTCCTAAAATTTACTCTGTTTGAACCATTCACTTCCCCTATCAATATATCTTTGTAACACTACGCTCTGAGCAACATTGCATGTGGAGCTGGCTGTCTTTCGTGAACGTGGATAGGTGGATGTGTCACCTGGAACTCACCGCTGGGATCCTTTTTCTCTTCTTCACAAAGGCATCGCCAGCAATGGGGTCCTCGTGGGTGCCAGCAAGTGGTGGGATGTTACACCGAAGCAGTGGTGGAGTGTTGTCCTTGCTGATTTTCCTTGGATCTGAAGCCGACCACGTTTTACTTTCCTGAGCTTGTCCCAGGAGGCTGGGGGGTTTGGGTGGAAGCTGGAGGTGGTGGAGCACACGTTGCCATGTTAGTCTATGTCACTGGAATCGGAGGTCTGAAGAAACACCCTTCCCTTCCACTTGAATGCTCAGCTTTACGTAGAAACATCCCTCAATCACCTCCCAACCAACCCCACAATCAAACCCGCTGCCTTTCGCTCAGTCAGCTCTATGCAAGCTCCTTACCAAGAGGCGGCCACTGGCAATTCAGCTAGGGGAGCCTCACACAATGACCCCTCTCACAGTCTTGCCAGGCATTGTCCAATCCATAGTGCTCACCAAACAGCAGCAAACCCAAAATATCTCAAAAACAAACTTGCATTTACATGGCAAAACATACCAGAGTTCATGTAAAATAGCGTAAAGAGTAAAGATCTTGGTGACTTGCTTCATGTTACTGGGTGACGACAGCCATGGGATAGACAGTCTGGTATCTAAGTGCTTGGTTCAAATTGATTAACTAAATTCAAATCTTGTTGTCTTGGTAAAACTGTTGTTTGGCCTGCTATCTGTACGGCCTTTTGATACAAACGTTTCAATTCAGTGTTCTCTGTGTACTTGCAAACTTTCAAATTGCTGCTTACCAAAATCTTTTTTAAATCTCTGACCATAGAAAAAGCACATCATCATTAAAAGGGAACATGAACATCGCCCCCCCCCCCCCCCCCAACCATTGTACAAGCATGTAATTCGAACTTTCTGCCAACTATCTCACTTCCATCTCTGTCCATGCCATGTGTGGCAAGCTATGAAAAGGAAGCTCAGCAATTTGCAGTGATCTATAAATAAAGGGACTATGAAGAAAGCTGGTCTCAACATGCTTCACGCATCCTCACTAAAGGAAACAGCGAACATGTGAAACCATTTGGAAGTCTCCGCTGGCCCACAAAAGTATATCTGCGCAAAATCAGGATTCACTGAAGGAAAACTGAAACAACTGTGCATGCTGCAAATCGGGAACAAAACAGAAGTCGCTGGAAAAGCTCAGCAAGCCTGGCAACATCCAAGAAGAGAAAATCAGAGTTAACATTTTGGATCCGGTAACCCTTCCTCGTCTGGGCCCAAAAGGTTAACGTTGATGTTTTTCTTCCCGTTCACTGAAGGATTGTGGCCACCCTGGTTCCAGGCTAACTTACAATTACAGTGAATCAGAGGAGGGTAACATATAGCAATTGCTCCATCCCACCTCCACCCATGGTAGAACGCATCTGATGACCTGCATTGATCTGATTAGATGAGGATTCAGATTAGGAATCAACAGCAATTGGATGGCTCTGTGCTGTTAGAATTTAGCTAGCTACTAATTCCTGGAACTTCTCCCTAAGTGTTAGAGCCAGCATTCAGATGTAGCCCTAGGACCTAAAAGAGGGGGTACGTCATAGGTTCTGTGTTGGGGTAAGTGGTGAAGGGCTCAGAAGAAGCAGGCAGTTAATGCCCAAGTGCACTTGGGGGTGGGCATGGGAAGGCTGACAGCAAGTATTGGCTTGTGCAATTGCACAAGACCAGAGCTGAGAAAGAAATGAAAACTAGTGGCAGTACTGGCTTGTTGAAGTTCATTGTCTGGCAAAAGCTGGAGTAAGCACTGGAAAGCAGTTTCCAGAATCCAGGGGAGCATCAGGAGTATGAAAGCAATACTCTTCACTAGGCTGGACAGGTGCACCTCTGGCCCCACAACACACAAGAAGTCCGATACCATCCTGGAAGATTCAACCCATTTTATTGGCACTCCATCCACTCCCTAATACATCCATTCCCTTCATAACTGACATGGTGGCAGCACTGTGCCTCAGCTACAGGGAGCACTGTTCACACCTCACCAAGGCTTCTTCAAAAGCACCTTCCAAATCTACAACCTCTACCACAGAGAAGGACAAGGGCTGTAGATGCATTGAGAAACTACCTTCTGAAAATTCCCCTCGAGGTCGTACATCATCCTGACTTAGAAATATATTGCAGCTCCTTCACCGAAATAGTAACACTAATGTAGCCTAGCGCTTTGGGGACAGGGGTCTAAATCCCACCATACAGAGGAGTACACCAGTTGGGTAGTGTAAGTGTATTCATAGCTCACTGAGATATTGAGTTGCTGGAGTAACACGCACCTTTACACGCATGTTGCAGTCTACCATTCTGAATAGTAGAGGGTCCGATTTCTTCCTCTCAAACCAGGAATCTCTCTTGCTCTTACTGCTTACCATTGTCACATGCTGGAAGTTGTTACAGGGTGATAATCTGGATGAACGAAATCGCCTGGAGAGGGCAGACACAACTTTGCTATACTATTTCATTTAAAGGACCACAGTCCCTCAGTACTGCATCAGAGACTAGGACTTGAACTCTCTCTCAAATTGGATTTGAACCCAAACTTGGATTTCAAGGACAGAACTGTCCACTACGTGACGTATTAATGCCATCACGTGTTAGCCTTTCCAAGGTATCGGAGATCGAACGTTATCTCATAAAAGGGGGTTACATCCAAAGATCAGGTATTTTGTTTTGGTGCCAACACAGTGAGAGCACCTAGGGATCTGTCGTGCTATTCTTGCATCTTGTCAGAACAGCCAGGACTTTAAGGATTGAATGTCCACCTGCCAGCAGCGAAGGCTATACTGATCGGGGAGGTTGCCAATAAGGAGCTAGGTTTGTGCATCAAGCTGGGACAGAGGCTGCGTGACTCAGTCATCCCCTATTGCCACTGTACGCCAACAGTCCACAACTTCAACAGGCCTGTCTGCAATACTGTTTGCAAATTACATTCTTAAAAGGCAACTCTCGACACTTTCCTAGATTTCTCCCACGAGGGATCCTCCACAAACCGGACCAAAGATTTCCTGAGCTCCAACATGCGAAATCTTTGTAGTCAGAACTGATAAAGGATACCTGAAAAAATGTGTCATTGTTCACGGTGCAACAAGAGGAAGGGAAGGCTATGAGTTAGTGGTATTATCACTGGGTGGTCAACCTACAAACACAGTTAATGTTCTGGGAGCCTGCATTCAAAAGCCTGCCACAACAGATGGTGGAATTTGAATTCAACAATAATCTGGAATTAAGAGTCTAATGAAGACGATGAATCTATTGCCAATTACTGAACAATTCCACCTGGTTCACTAACGCCCTTTAGGGAAGTAAACTGCCATCCTTACCTGGTCTAGCCTACATGTGATTCCAGACTCACAGCAATGTGGTTGACTCTTAACTGCCTGTTGGGATTAGCAATAATGCTGGCATAGCCAGCGACACCCTCATCCCATGAATGAATGTAAAGAAAAACATTTCAGGCAACATGACACATTGCATCATCCACTCTCTGGACAAGATCTCTTTAGATGAGAACAGAGACACATAAAAGACTGTAATCTTCTCCTGTTGACTGTGCCAGGCTGAGTGGTGCTCATTGAAGATTTCCAAACCAGTCAAGGAAAATAGGATGTTCAAATATTTCAATCATTTATTGCTGCCAATATATCAGGTCCACAAGAGCTGTTTGATAGGTCACCCAAGACTGGCAAGAGTGGTACATTTAGCTGAAGAAATAGATCAGTCATCTCTACACATAGAATTCACTGCCCAACGGTGTGATAAAAGAAGGATCAACAATGTATTCAAGGGGGAATCAGACTGTTGTTTGAAAAGGAACAAGATGCAGTTCCAGGGAGAAGGCAGAAGAATGACGCTAAGCGAATTGGTGATTCGGAAAGCACGTGCAGATATGAAAGACCAAATGGTCTCGTTCACTATGGCAATTCTGTAATTACTATCCATTCAGTACTGGAAGCTGTACTGCATTCCTTCCATAGCCAATGTGGAAACATGTGGTGTCTTAAACTGTACAGAGTACTCCAGCTGCAGTGTACATTACATAGCTGGAGTGAACCTTCCTCCACATTACATTTTTTCGCTGTAGCTGAAAATGTTCACATTCCGATTGCCTTTCTGTGAACTTATGACCACATTTTAATGTTTGTACAATAAACCTTTGAAGAAATGGAGTGATTGGTTGTAAAATGTTCATTGGAGCGACTGCATCCACCAGCTGTTAAGATTTGGCATAGGTTTCTCTTCCCCAATTGAAGCTGTTTCAATTGTTGCTTGGAACATGCTATGACAGAGGAAGCTCACACAGTCCGAGAGGGTGTGTCTGAATGGGTGTGTCAACATGATAACAACCCACGCTCCTCTTGTGTCCATTCCAATCTGTGAAGGGTCTCGGAAGATTTTACAGATGTTGACCTTTTCCGTAATTTCTCCTCATAAATTTGAACTGGTTGCAGATTTCCACTGGTAATGCTACGCTTCAGGAAGTGTTGAAGTTAAACTGTCTTTGTTATTCTGTGCAGAATTTACCCAAAGTCAAAGCAGTGAACTTCATAGGATCCCTACAGTGTGGAAGCAAGTCATTTAGCCCATTGAGTCCATGCTGACTCTCTGAAGAGCATCCCACCCAGATCCATCCCCTACCCTGTCCTTGTGGCCCTGCAATTCCCATGGCTAATCCATCCAACCTGCACATCCTTGAACACTATGGGCAATCTGGCAATGGCCAATCCACTTAACCTGCACATCTTTGGACTGTGGGAGGAAACCCACAAAGACATGGGGAGAGTGTGCAAACTCCACACAGTCACAAGAGGGAGCTGGCGCTGAGACAGCTGGCGCAGCAAGATAGCAGGGCTAACCACTGAGCCATCGTGCCACCCAGGGTATGGAGATTTTTTTTCTGACACCCAGCAGTTGGGTAAGTACGGTTATGGGATCTTGGATGTAGACCAAGAGGAGGTTCATGATGATCCACTCCTTTGGTCAATCTCCAGCTTTCTAGTCGCCACTCTCTCGATCTCCATGTTTGTCAGTTCTCAATTCCTCGTCTATATCGATAAAGTACATTTGCATCCTTTGCTCTGCCTGGGTGCATATGAAGTACAGGCAGACCACTTGGTTTTCCCAAAGCTGTGACTGCTCTATCAGTTGAAACAGCTCATGATTGTGAAGAAACAGGTCACTTGTTAGTGAATGGCAAACATAGGGCATTGTGCCGAGTAGCATAACTAAACAATCTATACAGGCATAACAGTTTCGGGCTGCTTTGTCCATTGGAATCTCTTTGTGCTTAGTCACAGTAAACTGTAAAGCCTCAGTGGGTGTATCACCATCATATTTAAGCAACGTTCAAAAGCTTTTGCTATTTGTTTTGGAGATTTGAACAACTCTGACACTTTGTCCATCACTGGTTGTAAAGAATCTCAGAACTGCCCTGGTACAGAATGAGGCTATTTGACCAATAATGTTTGCATCACTCTCTGAATGAGCCTTATGACACGGTGCTGTTCCCACATCTATTCCCTGTAACCCTGCACCCCAATTCTATTGAAATAATCATCTCACACCATCCCGAATGCTTTAGCTGAATCTGCCTCCAACACACTTCCAGGCAGCGCACTACACACCCTAATTACTTGGTGTGAGAACAAGTGGTTTCTCACCCCTCATTTGCTTCTTGTGGAAAACATTTTAAAGCTGTATTCTCTGGCTCACGATCCATTTACAGGCAGAAACAGTCCCTGCCCACATAAGGGCAATTATCGGGGTCTAAATTCAGAGCTTGTTAAAAAGTGAGATTGGGGAATTAAGTGAGTGGGGAACGCAGTGGCAGATATTCCTGAAGATGTTTTGTGGAGCTCAGTGAGGCCACACTTCAGTAGAAAAGGAAGACTATTGAGGGAGGGCTGATGATACATAAGCAAGTGAGTTCCAGATGACCTCATCCAAGAAGGAATGGCCTTTGCAATGATGCATCTGAAGATTAGGCTGGCGATGTTGGAGCTCTAAGAGCACAAGGAAATAAAACGGTGGATGAAAACAGCAGGCACGTTTACTGCTGAAAGTAGCCCAGGTCACATTCCTGAGATCATTGTGAACATTGAGGAGAAAGGCAGGGATGAACTTAAAACACTTCCAGTCTGCAGGAAAGCCGGGACAGAGAAAATAATCCAAACTGAAAGCCAACATTTCCCCAAGTCTTGACAGACGTAACATGAAAAATTGCAATTAAGGAAATTTCCAGAGGTTCTGGGAAGGTACCACCTGATCAATAACAGTAATACTTAACAACTCTAACTGAGAAACGGGGCAGCCAGAGATAGGAACAAAAGGCTAGTGAGATGACCACTGGTCATAATTACAACATTTAAAAGACAGGTGGATAAGTACATGAATAAGAAAGGTTTGAGGGCCAGGAGCAGGCACATGGGGCTAGATTAGCTTGGAATTACGGTTGGCACGGACTGTTTGGACTGAAAAGGGTCTGTGTCCATGCTGTATGATTCTCTATCAAAGATGCTGGAACAGGTTAGGAAGACAGCAGCAAGCCACTTTCTAAAACTTCACACAATGTGGCATGCTTTGCAGTGTTAGGGGGAAACCTGTACGTGTGGCAGACCTGACTTTACAGAGGGCATTTGAGAAGGTGCCGCATCTGAGCTAACCGCACAGAAGAATGCGCCATGGTCTAAGTGGCGGCACGTGGTAAAGGCTTGCTCAGCTAACAGTAAAAAAGGGAGCCAGCAAAACTGGACAGTTTGCGAGTCGCCAAAACACGAGAGTGCAGTGGCACCATAGATACTTGATTGAGATTTTTTTTGAGGGGATGAAGGGGATTGATGAGGGCAGAGTGGTGGACATTGTCTATATAGACTACATTAAGGTGTTTGACAAGGTTTGCATGGTAGATTGGTTAGCAAGGTTAGATCATATGGAATACAGGGAGAACTAGCCATTTGGATACAGAACTGGCTCGAAGGTAGAAAACAGAGGGTGGCGATGGTGGATGGTTGCTTTTTGGACTGGAGGCCTGTGACCAGTGGTGTGCCACAAGGATCGGTGCTGGGTCTACTGCTTTTTGTCATTTATAAATAATGATTTGAATGCAAACATAGGAGGTATGATTAGTAAGTTTGCAAAATTGGTGGTGTAGCAAGTATCTCAGAGTACAATAGGATCTTGGATGGATGGCTAATGGGCTGAGGAGTGGCAGATGGAGTTTAATCGAGATAAACATGAAGCGCTGCATCTTGGAAAGGCAAATCGGGCCAGGACTTATACACTTAATGATAAGGCCCTGGGAGTGTTGCTGAACAAACAGCCCTTGGAGTGTAGTTTCGTAGCTCCTTGAAAGTGGACTCCCAGGTAGTTAGGTTAGCTAAGAAGGCGTTTGGTATGCTTGCCTTTGTTGGTCAGTGCATTGAGTATAGGAGTTGGGAGAGGTCATGTTACAGATTTACAGGGCATTGGTTAGGCCACTTCTGGAATACTGCATTCAATTCTGGCCTCCCTGCTACAGGAAAGATGTTAAATGTGAAAGGGCTCAGAAAAGATTTACAAGGATGTTGCTTGGTTGAAGCTATAGGGAGAGGCTGAGTAGTCTGGGGCTATTTTCCCTGGAGCATGGACGCTGAGAGGTGACCTTATCGAGATTTATGAAATCATGAGGGGCATTGATAGGGTGAATAGCCAATGTCTTGTCCCCAGGATAGGAAAGTCCAAAACCTGATGGTATAGGTTTTGGGTGAGAGCAGAAAGTTTTACAAGGGACTTGAGGGGAAACTTTTTCACGCAGAGGGTCGTGTGCATCTGGAATGAGCTACCAGTGAGGTGGTGGAGGCTGGTACAATTATAATATTTAGAAGTCATCTGGATGGGTATACGAATAGGAAGGGTTTACTGGGATATGGGCCAAATGCTGGAAAATAGGACTAGATTCATTTAGGATATCTGTTCAGCATGGGCGACTTGGTCCGAAGGATCTGTTTCTGTGCTGTGTGTCTCTATGACTCTATATGTCGATGATCAGTAGAGAGGGGTGCCAAAAGTATGGCTGTTAGTTTTGCAGATTAAGTGGCTAAAAGAACGCTGGGTACAAGACTCGTCCATGAGGACGTCTTCAAACGACTGCAGAGAAATTAACATATTGTAACGAGTCAAACTCTCGCAGGTCAAACTATCTCTGTCTCTCCTTCCCCTCTGTCAGTTTAGACCCACAGCAGTAGCACTTGCAGCTGTAAGGGCTGGTTAACTGTGCCCCCGACCATACACTTTCGTTATGGCCAAGCAGGTGCTGATAGGATCATCAGTGCCTCCTCTTTAAACTGGCAGCTGTGCTCCATGCGTCCAGTGCAGGACACCTCCCACCCACAATCACACGAAACCTGGGTGAACATTGTAGGCTAATGCTCCCAGTGCAGACTCAAGGGGCAAGAGCTGGTGTCTTTTGGATGAGTGAAATTCAGATGAGATGTGCTGCTCAGACATAGGGCAAAGATCCCAGGAGGGTATTCCAGGGAAGAACAGGGCATTTTCTCTCATGCTGTGACCAATATTTACCCATCTAACACTTTGACTAAAGTTTTAGCAAAGATTTGTAGCTCGGGTTGTGGGTGAGGTTGTTGGCTTGCTCACTGAGCTGGCTTGTTCTCGTTCAGACATTTCATCACCATGCTGGGTAACATCATCAGTGCGGCCTCTGATGAAGCGATGTTGTTCTACTCTACTTGGTATTTATACTGTCTGGTCCATTATGGAGGGTAGTGCCATTTCTGGTTTGATCTGTATGGGTTTGTATATGGGCTCCAATTCTACATGTTTATATTCTATACGCAGATGCCTACTAAACAGACAACACCAGGAGGACACAGTATGCCCTAACACACTGGCCACATTGCCCTACATCAACAACATATCAGAACTGACAAGACTCCTAAGACCACTAGGAGTCACAGTGGCCCACAATCCCACAACCACTCTACAAAATACCATACAATGACTGCCACAAACATTACATCAGACAGACAGGAAGGAAACTAGCCATCAGAATACACAAAACATCAGCTAGCAGCAAAATGGCACAACAAACTTTCCTTAATATTAACACACTTGGACAATGAAGGCCATCAATTTAACTTGGACAAGGTGACTAAAGTAACCCAAGCCAAACAGACATGCACGGGAATTCCGAGAGGCATGGTTCTCCACCTGTAATGCAATCAATCAACAAACATATAGAATTGGACCCCCTTTACAAACCCATACAGATCAAAACCGGAAATGACACTACTCACCGTAACGGACCGGAGAGTATAAATTCCGAGCGGAGTAGAATAACATCGCTTCATCGGAAGCTCCACTGATGATGTCGCCTAGCATAGCGACGAAATGTCTGAACAAAAACAAGCCAGTTCGGCGAGCAAGTGTACAACCCCGGTCTGACTAAAAGCCAATTTAACTAGTCATGAATCAGATTGCTGCTTGTGGGAGCTTGCTGCACCGAAATTGGTGAAATTACAACAGTGACTACACTTCAATAAGTTCTCCATCGGCTGTCAGGCACTTTTTACATGCTGAGGTCACAGAAGTCAGAAGTTCTTGCATTCCAATTCTGTCAAAGGATCAGCTCTAAAAAACGTCACAACCTCGTTTGATGGGTGTGCACAGTTGAGGGGTCCTTAGTATTTGCGATGTCATTGACACTTTGGCCCGGAATTCTTACCTTGGGAGGTTTCCTGGGCCGTATGGTTGGCGAACCCCAGACTCTCTTCCCTCTTGACAGAAGCGACGGGGTGAACTTGATGTCTTCGTATGGATTTTCCTTGGAAAGGCCTAAAGCCAAGACAGAGGAGGTAGAAGCTAATCAGGGGAATGATGCCCTTAAGGTGGTGCCAGTGCTCATAGACACTGCAGAGCCCAGCTAACAAGGGGCTGTGGAGTGGAATGGATAGATTTGAGATAGTGGGCACACTAATGACCCAGATGCTATTAAAATCAAGGCCAGAACTTAAGGGCAAAGGAATAGTGAATTGACCCATCACGTCTGTGCCAAAGCAAGGGGTGGACAGTGCTATAAAAAAAAAGAGGGAGCTGATCCCAAACTGGACTCTGCAACTGGCTGAGATAATAGGAACTGCAGATGCTGGGGAATCAGTGATAACAAGGTGTAGAGCTGGATGAACACAGCAGGCCAAGCAGCATCAGAGGAGCAGGAAAGTTGACGTTTTAGGCCTAGACCTGAAACGTCAGCCTTCCTGCTCCTCTGATGCTTGGCCTGCTGTGTTCATCCAGCTCTACACCTTGTTATGTCCGCCATTAGCTGACTGTAATTGGCAGAGAAAGCCCTGATTGTATGAAGCTGATTAGGGCACACACACTCTGTCCTGACATATACCCGTTTTGGGTGAGAGGTCAGAGTGCTTCCTGGGATGGGCTCATTCCAACAGTCAGGGCAGAGGGAAAGAATGAAGTCCTCCTGCTCCTCAACTGAACTCACTAGCATAGTGGGTTCTTTTTTGCCATTTGTCACACTGCAATACAGAGATACTACAAAACATCCCTAAGGCTGATCCATCAGCCTGCACACCAGGTTTTCCGGGACAGTGAGCCACGTTTGTGTTAGAAAATCAACTCTGAATCGAAAGCAGAGATAGTTTGATGGGATAGGAGGGAGTACTGACATGGGATAGGAGGAAGTATTGACAAAGTGGCAGAGGGCATGCATGAGTGTTAGCACTAGCACAGACTTGGTGGGCTGAATGGCCTGTTGGTGTGGGAAATACCATGTAATTCAGTAACTGTATCCAATATGTCAGGGGCACGGGTTCAGTTTCACCCTTGGGTGACTGTCTGTGTGGAGTTTGCACATTCTCCCCGTGTCTGTGTGGGTTTCCTTCAGGTGCTCCGGTTTCCTCCCACAGCCCAAAGGTGTGCAGGTTGGATGGATTGGCCATGCTAAATTGCCCCATTGTGTCCAGGGATTGTGCAAATTAGGTGGGTTAGCCACAGGAAACGCAGGGATAAGGCAAGGGGATGCTCTTTGGAGGGCCGGTGTGGACTAATTGGGCCGAATAGCCTGTTTCCACACTGTGGGCACTCTATGAGCAGGGTACCATACTCATTTCCCCACTCACCAAAACCCATAGTCTCGGCACTAAGGCCATGCCAGGTTTTGGATTTTGCCAAATTTCAGGTTGGGCACTTTGGTCAGTTTGGGCATTCCAAGTTGGGTGGGGGTCCAGTGAGGGACGAGACTGGTGTGCAATTGATCAATGAAACATTCTCACACCATGCAGCACCTACTAAATTAGCCAGGTAATTTTTTTTGTTAAAAAATATTGCTTGGCACATGTTAAAAGTGATCCAGCTTTTAGACAATTCCGGTTCATAGAGACTGCTTTTGCGTGTGGACGTGTATAAAGCCAAGTGGGTATTCTTGCCCATCCAGGCTCCAGCTCTCAGGTAGCCAGTGTGAACCAGCCTCTCCTTTGCCAATCGGGCACCATCATCTTACTGTCCCATTCAACACGAGGACAGCAGGATGGAACTACATAGTTCCTCAGGAGGGGCTATCACTCCTGCCAGCTGAGGGAAACAAGCCTAATGGGGCATTAAAAGAAAGCTAAGGATTCAATTTTTCTCAAAACGGACTGAGCAGACAGTAAACCAGCCAGAAGATCCACTTTCTGATCCTCTGTATGCCCCAGGAGTTTAACAGCACATGCCTGACAACTTGTAACTGGAGGCATTAAGGGTCACAGCCTCCTTCCAGGGAATTACTGGGCTGCATCCAACATGAGGGGACCTACACCTTTGCACAATGGCTAATCTGTTGAATGACAGGCTGAATCTCAAGGTGATCACTCCCCAAGATCCCCCATTACCGGCAGCTCGGCCTTTCTCACTGGATACTGTGTGTATTCCCTCCCCTAGTTCCCCTTCTCTTCATAAGCTGCCACCCAGCTAGCACCTCGCTCTCTGAGCCTTTAGCTTGTGAACCTAGGCCAAGTGCTGGCAATCCTTCCTGCTGTGGATAGCATGCATTGAGGGCTTTACTTATCTTCACAGACTCTTTCAGTGCACAGTGTGGTCATTCGGCCCATCGGCACGGAGCTGAGCAGAGACAGGAGGAGGAAGGTTGGCGGCACAAAGTCAAGGAGGTCAAACGAAAGAGGGAAGCCTGCATGGTAACGCTTCAATACCATCAGCAGGGAGAGCACTTACTTTAAAGCATTCAAAGATAGGGGATTCTTGGAGAGATAAAAGGTGAGGCTGACAGGAAACACGTTTGAGAATGTCGGAGAGAAAAGATTGTGAAACATTAGAATAGTGGGTTAATGAGGTGGGGAATTGTCAGGTTGTTTCTCTCAAAAGCAGTTTTATCGTTATAGATTTGGTTAAAAAAAACAAAAAGTCACTGATGATGTCATCAGGCATCGGTGTATAGTTGATGCCTGGGGGCAGAGAGGGAGCAGGAGGCCAGTCAGAAGTGAAGAGCCTATTAAGGAATAAAGGAGAGTATGTGACAGGGAAAAACCATCCAGTCGCACTCTGAAAGGGGGAGTGATCAGCAGCTGAGCCAGACAACAAATGGCCTCGATTTTTTTGAGGCTTGATGATGGCTCGAGTTTACAGCGCCTCCTAGAGAAAGTGCCCAAACTTACTGATCTCCACAAAACAGTGCAGCTCAACTGGGATTTATGTATGCTTTAATGGCCTCGCAAAAATTCATTTAATCTCCCATTTCCTGCTCTTCTCGTTTTGGCAGATGCTCATGCAGTGTAAAATAGGTTACAGATGTGCCATCCCTTGATACTGGAGCACAGCAACACTCTCAGATGATGTGCTGGCAATCTGCAGGGTTGCATTTAGAAGCACAGAAGATAATTCAGCAGCTCAATATTACAGAGAATGATTTGGGAGCGGAATGACACTGCTTACTTATGATATCCTCATAAAGATTCTCTTCAGACACAGCGTGGGCAAGTGTCACTTTCACCTTGTTGCCATCCTCATTAGAATTCCTTCCACTCATCGCTGGCGTCAGGAGAATCTGAAGTCCCTGTGCATCCTCAAACTCAAAGGATTTCCTGTGAAGAGAGGGTGGTAGCAGAGAATCGAGTCAGCGTCACAGCTCAAAGCAGGAGAAAGTTCAGAGTTTCGGGGGCATTACAGGTCAGACTGTGCCAGTCAGGCAGCAGTTCCGGACAGCTAACTGACCCAGGATCTTCCCCAGGGGCGGGACCTCAATCTGGAAACACATTCAGAAAGCGTGACATCACTGCTCTTCGTGCTGATCCCATACTGACCTTGGATGCTGAGCATTGGATCTCGAATCTTTTTCCATTGTGTACATTTTCACACTCTGTTACTAAAACTTTGATAAACACAGAGGAGAGTAAGTGAGCAACAGCAGAGGGGGGGGGGGGGCCCTGAAAGGGTGATGAGAGCCACGGGACTGGGAGAGGGAAAGAGGCAACGCTTTGGGTCACTGGAAAATAAAGAAGCTGCAGGATGCTACACCGCTGGCGTTGCTCAGTGAGTCACATTACATTGAGGGAGGGTAAGGATTTACAGTGTCTTATCCCACTGTGCAGTGAAAAGTTAACCCTCACGTTTAACCCGCTCCTTTCGCTTTGAGGCCATTGTCTACATCTAGGACTAGCAGTTCCAAAGAAAACTCATACTCGACTCAAACCATTACCACTGTTTCTCTCTCTCCACAGGTGCTGCTAGTTTTCCCAAGTTTCTCCAGCATTCTCTGCTTTTTATTTCTAACACAGTAAATCTTTGCTTAATGTTGTTGGTACATTCTTTAAATGAGACACTTTGAAATGAATCAGGTAATCCCACTATGAATAATATAAAAATGGTTACTCACTTGCCTATCAGAAAAAAGAACATTCAAACACAATATTCCGTAATTACAGTACATTATTAGGTTCCTACATTCAAAAATGAAATAAAACAAACTGCAAAATATAAAGAATAAATCTTGTTTGACTAGCCCCTGCAACAACTCGCCACATTTCTGTCTATATCCAGTCTGTCGCTTCCCCCTCTCTCACACACATTACTTCCTTCCTCTTAAGCCTTAAGAGCGAGGGTTCAGGAGAGAGATGGGTGAAGGAAGGTTAGAGGGGGAAACTGCATGTGGGAGCGTCTTAGAGAGTGAGAGAGACCTTTCTAAAAGGGCAGCAACCAGGTATTATGAAGCTACAGCAGAGCTGATGAGTAAAGCAGAGCTCCGTTGCTAAGCGCACAAACTGTCTACATATCTGCACAGTTAAAAGTGGACCAACACTGAAAGTGACAACGGGACTTGGTGTATTCCATTCAAAGTTGACCATTAAGCAAGACTCAAGGTCCTCAACTTGACTGTTGGGTATAACCAGAAGCTAATTGATTTCATTCTGCACTATTACAGTTTGCTGTTGTACATAAACTGAGTCTGACGTGTTGAGCGGGGGGGTGGGGTGGGATATAAATCATCATTTATCACTGAGCAACTGATCACTTAAACCTAACACAACTGGGCTTAAAAGGTGGATGGTGATCCAGTGCACTGGCCAGTTAGAAATCTCCTGCTACCTGCCCAGCTCTCTGCTTGCAACTCTGCAGCAAATCAATCCCATTCCTTGTTATCAATTCTGGAAGGTGTGAAGGCAGATAAATCCCCTGGGCCAGATGGGATTTTTCCGAGGATTCTCTGGGAAGCTAGGGAGGAGGTGGATGAGCCTTTGTCCTTGATCTTTGAGTCCTCATTGTCTACAGGTTTAGTACCAGAGGACTGGAGGATTGCAAATGTTGTGCCCTTGTTCAAGAAGGGCAGTAGGGATGACCCAGGTAATTATAGACCTGTGAGCCTTACGTCTGTTGTAGGAAAAGTTTTGGAAAGGATTATAAAAGAGATAGGCTTTATAATCATCCAGCAAGCAACAATTTGAATGGAGATAGTCAACATGGATTCGTCAAGGGCAGGTTGTGTCTCACAAACCTCCGAGTGTTTTGAGAAGGTGACCAAGTATGTGGATCAAGGTAGGGCAGTTGACATGGTGTACATGGACTTCAGTAAAGCCTTTGCTAAAGTTCCACAAGGTAGGCTATTAGAGAAAATACAGAGGCAAGGCATTGAGGGAGATTTAGCAGTTTGGATTAGATACTGGCTTTCTTTAAGAAGGCAACGAGTGGTGGTTGATGGAAAATATTCAACCTGGAGTCCGGTTACTAGTGGTGTGCCTCAAGGATCTGTTTTGGGACCACTGCTGTTTGTCATTTTTATAAATGACTTGGACGCAGGCATAGGTTGATGGGTCAGTAAGTTTGCAGATGACACTAAAGTCGGTGGAGTGGTGGACAGTGTGGAAGAATGTTGCAGGTTGCAGGGAGACTTGGATAAACTGCAGAATTGGGCGGAAAGGTGGCAAATGGAGTTCAATGTGGATAAATGTGAGGTGATTCACTTTGGGAAGAATAATAGGAAGGCAGAATACTGGGTCAATGGAAAGATTCTTGGTAGTGTGGATGTGCAGAGGGATCTTGGTGTCCATGTACATAGATCCCTGAAAGTTGCCACCCAGGTTGATAGTGCTGTTAAGAAGGCTTACAGTGTGTTAGGTTTTATTGGTAGAGGGATTGAGTTCCGGAGCTGTGATGTCATGCTGCAACTGTACAAAACACTAGTGCGGCCTCACTTGGAATATTGCGAGCAGTTCTGGTCGCCCCATTACAGGAAGGATGTGGAAGCATTGGAAAAGGTGCAGAGGAGATTTACCAGGACGTTGCCTGGTCTAGAGCGAAAGCCCTATGAAGAAAGGCTGAGGGACTAGAGTCTGTTCCCATTGGAGAGAAGCAGGCTAAGAGGGGATTTAATAGAGACATACAAGATGATCACAGGATTAGGTAGGGCGGAGAGTGACAGTCTTTTTCCTAGGACGATGATGTCGGCTTGTACAAGGGGGCATAGCTACAAATTGAGGGGTGATAGATTTAAGACGGATGTCAGAGGCAGGTTCTTTACTCAGAGTGGTAAGGGCGTGGAATGCCCTGCCTGCCAATGTGTTAACTCAGCCACATTAGGGGCATTTAAACAGTCCTTGGATAAGGAAATGGATAATGATGGGATAGTGTAGGGGGAGGGCTTAGATTAGATCACAGGTCGGTGCAACATCGAGGGCCGAAGGGCCTGTTCTGCGCTGTATTGTTCTGTGTTCTGTAAAACGACACCAACAATCGTGGGACCTTGTCGTCAGCCCCTAACTTTCCGAAAGGTAACGAGGTTAAACTCTCCCAACTTCCTGATGGTTGGGGATGCAGGGTGGGTCCTAGAAGGAACTGGTCTCATTCCAGGAATGGCTTCACCATTAACAGAACCTCATCAAGCCTACTTTTAAGGTGAGAGGAGAAAGATTTAAAAAAGATGAGTGACTTTTTTTTATATACACAGAGAGTGGTTTGTGTGCAGAATGAACTTCCAGAGGAAGCGGTGGATGTGGGTACAATTACAAATGTTTAAAATATATTTGGATAAATACATGAATAGGAAAGGTTTGGAGGGATATGTGTCAGGAGCAGGCAGGTGGGACTAGTTTAGTTTGGGATTACAGTTGGCATGGGCTGGTTGGAGCGAAAGGTCTGTTTCCATGCTGTATGAATGTATGACAAAACAGGGAGAAATTCTCTCCTATTGACGGAGGAATTCCATTCAGTTGCTTGAGAGGATGGATTCTCTGACAGTCTGTGGAAATCTCTTCATTTTATTTTACTGAGATCATTGTTACATGTTTTCCACAATTATTCACTTCCTTGCGCTTCGCCAGATATGGCCACAGCTCGCCAAAAAGATCAGAGTTGGGCAAAACACACACAATTTGACAATCTTTCCCTTCTCTCTGACAGTCCAAAAACTATTCCCACCGAGGAGACAATCAATTCCCTGGAACAATGCGTAGAGCGTGAGAATCACCAGAGCAACTATTTGACGTGACTGGTCAGGGACTAACTCATAAAAGATAAACTTCAGAAGAAGTTGCTGCAAATGCTGATTCAGCTAAGTTTGCAGCACAAGGTCAGGGGCACAGAAAGAACATTAGCCAAACTGACTGCCTACAGTGCTCAGCAAAAAGAATAGCGCCCTTGTTTCAAATTGTTGAGAGTCTTGTGTTCTCGCTTGCTGATTCATGATGTTGTTCATTCTGAGCTTGCCACTATCTGCCCTGAGGCTGGTGTTTCTCAGTGAGAGCATGTTAGTGAGTGCTGAGTCAGGTCGCCTGCTCCTCTCCTCACCCAGACATCCGCACAGCGAGGCTGACAGCACTGACTGGGCAGGGACCTTAACCAGGCTACTCCCCACTGCCCCCTCACTATGACTCCTGCATGTACCACTCCATCCCACACCTCCAACAACTGCAGCATCCCAACCACATGAGACAAGGAGCGCAATATCAATGAGAGGCTGAACAAGCCAGGAGCACTCTCGTCTCTGAGGGGGAAGGTTGCGATTTAAATGCCAAAGCAGAAACATGTCAGGTCCGTGTCCAATACTGGGCAAGGGCTGCACTGGAGCATCATGTAGTGCAGAAGATGTTTCAAAGCCAGGCGAAATCACTCAGCTCCCACAGAGGGCTTGCAAAGGAGACTTTCCATCAGCAGAGTGTGGAGCGAGGAGCAGGAACAAGCAGCAGGGAAAGAGTGTGAGGAGTGAGAGCTAGGAGCATGAGCAAGGGGTCAGAGTAAGACTGAGGAGTAAGGAGTTTGCCGTGCTGAAGGCAAATTCGCAACTGCACAGAATGATTTAAACCCAGGGCATTGAAATGGGGCAAGAGGCAAACTGGCTTTTGAAAACAAGAATTCAGAAAATTGGATTTTCACAGCGGGCCATCCATCAGCAACCCAGAGCCCCGGGGTGGGACAACTCAAACAGGCAGGTTTCAGACCCAGGACAGTGGGAGGCTCAATCATGTCTAGTTTCATTCACAAACTGGGGTGTGTGAGATAATTGTTGAGATATCCCACGTTCTTTAGAGAAAATCATCCTGGTCAATCCTCTTCCTGGTGTGGCATCACTTCATATTTACCACATTACATTGTCACAGCAACACAAGGTTTTCAGCTTCAACTGTGCGGCTTTCAAAATTGAGACACCGAGATGAAAGATGAAGCTAAGCATGCAATGCACTGTAGCTGAGACGCGGAGATAAATGAAGCATCGTCTACCGAGTACACATCAGGAGTGTTGATGGAATACTCCGTATTTGCCTGGATGAGTGCAGCCCTGACAACACAAGAAGCTTGACACCATCCAGGATAAAGCAGCCGCTTGATTGGCATCACATTGACAAACAATGACTCCCTCCACCACTGACGCTCAGTAAAAGCAGTGTGCCTTATCTATAAAAGGTGCAGATATTCACCAAAGATCCTCAGACAGCACCTTCCAAACCCATGACCACTTCTGTCTTCAAGGATAAAGGCAGCAGACACTTGGGAACACCAACCCCCTGCAAGTTCCCCTCCAGGCCATGTACTGTCCTGATTGGAAATATATTGTCATTCCTTCACTGTCTCTAGCTCAAAATCATGGAATTCCCTCCCCAAGGGCACTGTGGGTCAACCCACAGCAGGTGGACTGCAGTGGCTCAAGAAGGCAGCTCATCCCCCACCTTCTCAAGGGGCAACTAGGGACGGGTAATAAATGCTGGGCCCACCCAGAGGTGAGTGAATAAAAAAATGGTGGAATTCAGTGGCAAGTAGTTTCAATCTGAAACACTTTAGGGAGATGTATGGGGGGGGTCGGCAAAACTGCACAAACTTCTAAACATCTCATCTACCCAATTCTTCCAGCCCCCACTAACCACACACTGTGGAGACTGCAGACTGGACATCGCACTTACAGTCATTCCCCTAAGCCGTCTCACAGACGTACAAGGAAGGATGTTACCTTCAGTGCCAAGAGGCTGTTTAAAGATAAAGATAACCAACATACAAATTATGCATGCACTGACTAAAACCAACACCAAGGAATAATGATTAAAGTGTGTACAATGCCCACGTCAGTAACACACAAACAATACACCAGCGGGAAGCTGTTCCATTTTAAAACCCTATCACTGCTAACTGATGACATTAAATTGTTTCAGACCTGTGATACAGATAGCGGCTTCTCAGTTTAAAACACTGACAGGCTTTTACAGGCCCATCAGATCAATAATAAGAGCGAGGCCACCACCAAATTCTCAAGGGCAATTTGAGAATATAAACACCGATCTTTCCACTTACACTCAGACCACCTGAGCAAATAAATAAAAGCAAACGAATCCTGAAAAAAAAAAGCAGACTCTAAAACCACCAGGTAGGGGGCTTACCTTTTGGTCTTCATTGGTTGTGTTTTCATGCCCATGATCTTGGCTGGAGGAGGTGGGTGAGTTGGCAGAGGGGGTGGGGAGCGAACATTTCCTTTCGATGCCATTGGTTTTACCGGAGGGGACGAGCCCCGGGAACTTTTATCTACAGCATATTTAAAGGTTCGGCGGGGTTTAGGGACTGGATTAATTTGACGTGATTCATCAGTTTCTTCATCAGTGTACACATTATCTGGGCTCCTAACGGGTCTCTCTCTGCTGTCAAAGGTCCTCAAATCTAATTCCTTTTCGGTCGAGCTGGTACTTTCCCGTTTTCTTTTCAGCTCGGCAGCACTTAACGCACTCTTATCTTGTAAAACGTGTTCCATCTTCTTCTTCCAGAAGTTCTGGGATGTATAAAAATTCCCTGGAGGTAGTAGCTTGCTGGTATCTGAAGCGTTCCGCACCAAACTCTCCATCTTTTCTACCTGGGGGATCACAGAACCCACGCCTCTCGAGTTTGGCTCCCCCCCATTTTTCTCGTCAGTACACTGGATCGTTTGGTTGTCCGCACTCTGTCCTTCCCTGAAATCCAGGCCCAGGCTTTTCGCCTTCACGAGGCCTCGCTTGTGGTCACCTACTGGGCCTTCAGCCTTTGCATCGAACTGGCATCCATGTTCAGGGGGCGTGTTTTTGTCCTTGCTGATGTTCGATTTCCCCTCCCATTGTGAGATCTTCTGTTTAATGTTGACATTGTGGTGTCGGGAGCTGAATCGATCTCCGCAGTTGGGTGCGGTACCTACCGAGTGCATTTTCTGCAACGGTTTCTTTACGCTGGGCCCATTTTGAGGTGCAGACACCCCCCGCCCTGGACCCCTGTGTGCGTGTAGCCACGTATCATTTGGGCCCGTTTTACTTAGAGAGACTCGGAAAGACTGCTCCACTGTCGCAGCCGTATGTAGGCCTCCCCTGGAGGCCCCAGCTGATTGGACCTTGCCCAAGTTCCTGGTTGGGGGCCACTTGTGTGTACAGAGGCCTTTGCCTGCAGCACTCTGAGGGATCTGGTTAAGGGCGTCTTCAATTTCCTTCACAATGCTCCTGACCCTGCCAAAAAAAAACATATGACTGCACTAAGATCTGATTAGTCACTCTGTAGGCGTGACAGCGAGAGGCAAAAGTTGGCAAGACTGTGTGTCAAAAGGGCCCACTACTTGGCAGCAGAGTGGCACAGCTGCTGCCAAGCCATAGTTATTCACATGACACAGTCAGCAGGATCCAAGTCTGTCATTCCAAAGGACAGCATTAAGATTCTGCACGATGCACAACACTCCAAAGGAATGCAGCTTCGAGGGAAAATGTCAAAGCAATTTTTTTTAAAAACGTGATTTGCAAAGAAAATTCCTACAGCAGCTCATCAAATGGGAAGCTTTTGAAGAATGTGGGAAGATGGGAGGTTGAAAGAGCACTTTGTTGTCAAAACATTTCTGACAGTTAAATCACTATTCAGCGCTTCTACAACTGAGAACCCAAAGTGTACCCATTTACGTAGCACCTTTGGTTGGGGGGGTGGGCGGCGAAGAGGAGGGATCAAAAACAGATCGACAGTAAGCCAGAGGAGAAGACATGCAAAGGGAAGAGATAGGGTAGCAAGCTCCACCAGGATAGAGTACCACACACATACACCTTCACCAAATCTGCATTAGTGTAGAACCACATTGAACTCTGGGCATCAAGGAGGGCACTGGAAAATCTGGCTCTCACTGACTAAAGATTGCGAATTGGGGAACCCCCTTAGCAATCCTGGAGACCTGCTACAAGCACCGCCCACCTCTGGGAAAAACCAGGACCTCCTCCTGCTGTGGGTGGCTCCAATCATTCAGCAGCTTTCCTTCATCCTTTTCTGGGAACGTTGCCTCACAACCATGAGATTCCCGGGGCAGCAGTGACCCTCTGACCCCATGCTTGAAGCAACTCCATTGAAGGAAGCAGAAAGAAATGGGAAAGGAGGTGTCCTACATGCCCAGGGTCACTGGGAAAAACTTCCTCTGTAATGTCAGGGCTCGTGATGCATGTGTCATGTGTCTGGCTTCATGAATTACCAGGGGGCCAGTGAGAGACAGACAGAGACAAAGAGAAGGGGAGAGAAAGAGGGGTTGGGGTCGGGGGGGGGGGGAGGGGGGAGAGCGGGGAGGAAGAGATAGACAGAGGGTGACAGAGAGAGGAACAGTCACCCTGAGGAGTGAGATAGAGGAGGAGAATGAATGAGAGAGAAAGAGAAATAGGGGGAATGTAAGAGAGGGTGGGGAAAGAGAGGGAGGGTAGGAAGATAAAGAGATAGGCAGATAGATAAACAGCCTGGTGCGGGCTGGGGAAAGACAGAAAGACAGAAAGACAAACCCACAGGGGAGACAGTCAGATGGAGGAAAGCGAGGCAGGAACGGAGGAAAGCGAGGCAGAGACGAAGGAAAGCGAGGCAGAGGAAAGAGGCCTCGGAGGGGAAAACAGTTCAGAGCCTTGCAATTAGATGAATCATCCAATTTATTGAACTGGAAGCTCGGTGAGCTGCCGAAACTGACCTTCTGCAAGGTGAGGGATTGCTGGAAGAGTGAGAAACTGCTGAAATCCCAGCTCTAGTGTCACTCATCACTCCATCTCCTGGCACGCAGGGTCACGCACACCTAGAAAATGAAAGGAGACAGACAGGAGCATAAACACAAGAGATTTTAAAATCAAACACCAACCCAGGGTCATAGGATTGAGACTGTTTCAGTGAACTGGGGGAGACCAGAGTAGGTCAGACAGTAATCCACAATCAGGAGTAGACCAGCAACCTACAGGTCCCCATTCCTGGGGTTATCAGACAGAAACAAGACCTATTTGGTGTGGGCACGAGCTCTCCTGTTCAGTATTCATCACAGCCAGGCAGCTGCTACTTCCTGGGGGTCTTTGGGATTTAAAGGAGCAGGTTTTTATTTTGATTTAGAAATACAAACTGATTGAACAGAGTCAACACGGCCTCATTAGGAGAAAATCCTGCCTGGGAAATCCATTCGAATTTTTTGAGGAAGCAGGATAGATAAAGGGGAAGCAGCGGATGTAATGGGTTAATTTTCAGGAGGTGTTTGACAAGGTAGCACATGTTGGACTAGTTAATAGGATAAAAGCCCACACAGTGTTGGAAGCAGTGCGTTAGCATAAATAGAGGACTGGCTAACTACCAGAAGATGGAGGGTTAGGATAAAGGGGGCAGGCTGGCAACTTGGTACTAGAGGTATGCTCCAGGGATCAGTACTGTGCCACAATTATTTACAATATATATTAATGATTTGGACGAGGGAAGTGAATGCACTGTGGTCAAGTTTTCAGATGATACAAAATAGGTGGGAAGGCAAGTGGTAGTGAGGACATTACAAATAGCCTTCAGAGGAATATAGAGAGGTCAGCGAATGGGCAAAAACTTACCAGATGGAATACAGTGTGAGGAATACATTGGCAAGAAGAATAGAGGAGTTGAATATTATTTAAATGCAGAAAGCTGCAGAACAGAGGAGTTTGGGACTTCATAACCATGAATCACAAAATCTAAGATAAGTGGATGATGGAGAAGGCAAATGAAATTATTTCAGAGATAGTAGGAACTGCAGATGCTGGAGAATCTGTGATAACAAGGTGTGAAGCTGGATGAACGCAGCAGGCCAAGCAGCATCAGAGGAACAGGGAAGCTTGACGTTTCGGGCCTGGGCCAGCTTTCCTGCTTCTCTGATGCTGCTTCGCCTGTTGTGTTCATCTAGCTCTACACCTTGTTATCTAAGGCAAATGAAATGTTGGCCTATATCTCAAAGGGAATGGGATATAAAAGTAGGGAGGGTTTGCTAAAACTATACTGGGCACTAGTCAGACCAGAGCTGGAATATGGTGTCCTCACTCCCCAACAGTTCCATAGGGACCCTTCAAATAACATTTCCAAATGGAACCACGCTGACCAGGGCATGAACACTTAGAAGGAAGTGCTGACTCAGCCAATAATACCAACCTTCCAAAATGAATGAAAAGAAGAAGAAAATGTGTCAAAGCTGTAAACTTCCCTGTATTTATTGGAATATTTACAGGATCCAAGTGATAGTCAGGTTCCTAACACTCTGGGATTGTTCTGGAGTCTCCACAGAATAAATAACAATTTACAAAACATGGTTATGAACCAAACTGCAAATATCAGAGAGGTGCTGAAGAAAGCCTTCACCTCTTCCCCTCACCCCCTGTTCCTGGTATTCTTGTCTTTATTAGCAGTAAGCAATTAGCAAGAAAGAGACTGCTTAACGTGGAAGGTTGTTGGAGACAGGAGACTGGGCAATACAGTCTCCAGAAAATGTCTACGCACCATTATTAATCCTGTAACCAAGTCAGAGGTAGAGATGACAAATGCACATTGGTTTGGTTCATTGTATCATTGTTTGACCCAGTGTCACTCTGGGAGCCTGCAAATTATGTACCTGTTCTAACCCTAAATCCAAAGCCAACCCCAACTAAGCTGCTCATGAAACTTCACAACCACCAGCCCCTGTATTCCTCCACATCTGCCTCTTGGAATATGGTGTCACCATCTTGATTTCCCAACACATTTCTAATTTATATATTTGAAGCAGAGTATTTACGCAGCCCCTTTCTGATTTTACAGAACTTGCATCTCAACTTATGCCTAGTCCTGTTTGTCCATTCTTGCATGCTCAATCCTGTATACTGGCTTCCAATCCACCAACACCCAACAATTCTTACCTTGCTCTTCAAAGTCCTCCAGGTTCTTGATCCTCCCAATCTTAGTAATGTCCTCCAGCTCCAAATCCCTCAGATGCCAGTAACCTTCTTATACAGCCACTCCACCCTCACCTCACTGTTAGCAACCATGCCATTGGTCATCTGAGCCCCAACACACCCTGAATTGGTTACTTTTCAAATGCTTTCCCTTCTTTTAAACAGCACCTTCAAACACACCTGTTTGACCAGGCACTATCTCCTGTTTAATACAATGTCAATATTTTTCTGATTATGTTCCCGTGAAGCACTATGGGACATTTTCCTACATTAAAAGTTATGTAAATACAATGTGTACGTGTGCACTATTTTGGCTCACTTGTTGGGCTTGTAGCTTAATTCAGAGGGCCATCCAATCAATTGTGCAATCGCCACTTATGGGATCTTGCTGTGCACAAACCAACTGCCATCATTCCCTATGTTCTAAGAGATACTAGAATTGAAAAGTACATCACTGGGTTTAAAGCGCCAGTACATCGAGGTTATTGAAAGAAAATTTATTGCAAGTTCGGTCTTTCCCAAGTTGCATCATCAAACCAATATTAGTCAAGAAGTTTCATTTCGTTTTGTCAAGTGGGAAGTAGCTGGTTGTTGAATAGCTATTATTGTGCTGGCTTTGTTCCTCATATAAGAGTGATTTTGTCACATTTTTCAGACAGCTTTTAATAATTCGTTCACACGATGGGAATGTGGTCGACTTGACCAGCAGGAACTGACCAACTGAATGGAGCCACTCCTTTAAAGTACTGACACACTGAGCAGCAATCTGGAGGATCCGAGATACCTACTCGATCCACTGCAGCTCAAGTATCCCCGTGGAATTGTCAGTCAGCTGAGCTTTCCAGTAACAGTGAGGGAACAGTGATGCAGTTCCAAGCCAGGGTTATTGCAGGTCCTTCACCTCCCATGGGCCAGGAAGATCCAGAACAATTCTCTCGCCCATTTCTGCGCCCTTCCTTTGACCTTCCCGATCTCTCTGCTCTTTCACTATCTCCGTTTTAAGTCACACCAGCATTGACAGCCACACCTTCGGCCTCCTGGTCCCCAATTCTCTCCCTAAATGTCTCTAACTTTCTCTTCCTTAAATTCATTCCTTTCTTCTTTGTCTATATGGGCTAATATCCTCTGTTGCTGTGACCATGTTCTTGTAACTTGGAACGTTACAGGCACCATACAAATCCAGGTGTTGTTGGAGGGAATGTCTGCCAGGATTCAGACTCACAGAGGGAGGGCTGTACTGCCTAGGAATTCAGTTAGAGGGGGAGTGGGGGGGTGTCACTTGCCTCAAATGGAAGGGTCTTCACACTGAAGTATTTTCAAAATCCACTTGGCAAACCATCAAACCATCCGTGTGACTCCTTCACAAACCCTACATTCCTCAGCAGAACTCGAGACAGCCCACGTCACACAATATGCTGCCCTGGACTGCAAACAGAGTGAAGACTGTTTACTCCAGTCATTAACACCAGGAAACAAACGTGGCAGAGATAAAGTTGCATGGTCCTTTCCTGGCTCCTGGTAACAACTGATTGACTTTCATAAGCTGGGAGTACAAGAACATTGGTTTATCTCTGTTTGCACTGTACTCCAGCTCCGAACAAACACACAGACACACACACACACACACACACACAAATAAGATTGCAGATCCACACACAAACACATACACACATGGTTACAAACAGCCACACATGTACACACGCATAAAATCATGAGGGGCATGGATAGGGTGAATAGCCAAGGTCTTCTTCCTGGGGTAAGGGAGTCCAAAACTAGAGGGCATAGGTTTAAGGTGAGACGGGAAAGATATGAAAGGGACCTTATGGGCATTTTTTTTTAAAAGCAGAGGATAGTGCATGTATAGAATGAGCTGCTAGAGGAAATGGAGGAGACTGGTACAATCACAACATTCAAAAGGCATCTGGATGGGCAATGAATAGGAAGGATTTAAGAGAGATATGGGATAAATGCTGACAAATGGAGCGAGATTAAGTTAGGATATCTGGTCCGCATGGAGAAGTTAGACTGAAGGCTCTGTTTCCATGCTATATCTCTCCCTCTCACGCACACACACACATGCACACAAACTGCATCCAAGAACTTCTGGGTACTACTAACAAACAGAACCATTATTACTGTGTGAAACAGACATCACCGTCCTTCCATCACTATTCAGCCAGGTTTTAACATTTATCACCCAGCAAAGCCTTATTCAACAACAATCCATGGCAGTGCTTTCCAGAATGTTCCACAACTTCCAAAGAAGCTCTGACAATCTGAGAAATGTGACTTTGCATCAATAAGGTCAGTAAATACTGAACACCATTAGTTAGACTGGCTGTACCCTCCTCATTGCCACAATGTGTGTGCGAGAGAGTGTGAGTGTCATCATTCATTGGAGTGAGGGGGTTGCGGGGACAAAGTCAGCTCACTACCTCATATACCGGGCCAATCAGGGATGGGCTGCAAATGCTGATCCAGCCAACAACACACACATCTAATGAATGAATGGGGAAAAAACACAAAGAAAAACACAGTTGCGCATTTGCATAACCAGATTCAAGGATCTGGAAATGAACATGGCGAGGCTGAAAACAAGGAAGTATGACTCAGAGGAGGTAGCCTCAATGTCTGATCAGGTACAAGGAGAAGGAAGAATTAAATAAATTGAGGGAGAAAGAGATGTGTGACAAACCTTTAAATTTTTGTTTTACAAATCACCAACAGCAATTAAAACATGAAACAACGATCCTTCACACTTAGAATATTTCATTTTCAGTGCCAGAGAGGTTGGTTGGTAGAAATTAGTCTTCATGCTGCTGAAAGATGTACAGCGAGTGGAAAACCGTCCAGTAGTGAATTTAGTTACTGTCCATGCGGTGATTAGAGGACCTTCAGGCCAATCAATGCTTTAGATCGGGAAGCCTCAAGCACCTTCCCCATCGAACTGAGCATCTGCCCCTTGCTTTCAAAGCTCAAACATTTTAACATAAATAAGAACAATTCTCTTTAACCCTAACCCTCTTTACTTTCCCAGTGTTTTGATGGCAACCATTAAGGCTATTCCTAAATACCCATTCCTTTACATGTTTGCACTTGTGTGGACTGGTGGAACTAAATATAATGCTAATAGATTCGCACTGTTCCTGTAGACAGTTACTGTTTATACATGATCGTGGAGCCTGTGCTCCTCTGTACAAGAGCAGCAGCTCCTGGGTTATAAAGCACACTGACTGTGCCTGGATATACAATTGCCCAACAATGCAGTGTATCACTGAGTCACTCACAGCAAGCAAGGCCCTATGCGCCATCTCTAGGACAGTGACTCATTCCTAAATCACTCACCAACTCTGAGTCATCTGTTCCAAAAGGTACAAAGAACACCTTTCACTGCATAATCTCCTTGTGAGTGCGGAAGACTGTTCAAACCCCAATGATGATGGGATTTACCTGTATGTGCCCCTGCATTAAACAGGTAGGGGATACCTGGTTAGAGAATAACTGAAGACAGCAGCTAATGGTCAGTTCAGAGAGACTATTACAGGCTGTAATTGGGCCTTCAGCCCAGGACACTCTAGCTGTACAAACACAACCCAAAGTGGGTCGACAGCCAACTAAGACAGAGATCAAGAAAAAAAAGTCGAGGCAAATCTTGCACAGAGTCAAAAAAGGCCTCTCTGGGATGATTATATTTAAAAAAATGCAAAATACTGATCTGAGATCAGGACCAGCATATTCCAGTAAGGAGGAGGGCCACGATTGGCAAAGTAAGGAATTGTTAATTGGTGAGTTCATAGATTTACAGTTGACAGAAAGATCAGTGGAGTTGTGGATAGTGTAGAATGTTGACAAAGGATACAACGGGATATAGATCAGTTGCAGATATGTGAAGGGAAATGGCAGGTAGAGTTTAATCCGGGTAAGTGTGAGGTGCTGCACTTTGGGAGATCAAATGCTAAGGAAAAGTATACAGTTAATGGCCGGACCCTGAGCAGTGTTAATGTACAGAGAGAGATCTTGGGGTTCAAGTCCATAGCCCCCTGAAAGTGGCCACGCAAGTAGATAGGGTGGTAAAGGCGGCAAATGGCATGCTTATTTATATTGGTCAGAGAATTGAGTACAAGTGTGAGTACATGCTGCTGCTTTATTAGACTTCGCTTAGGACACACATGGAGTATTGCAATCAGTTCTGGTCTTCACATTATGGGAGGAACATGGAGGCTTTGGAGAGGGTGCAGAGAGGTTTATCAGGTTGCTGCCTGGATTAGAGAGCATGAGCTATAAGGAGAGACTAGAAAAACTTGGATTGTTTTCTCTGGAGTGGCAGAGGCTGAGGAAAGACGTGATAGAACTCTATAAAATTCTCAGAGGCATTGATAGGGTTAACAGTCTGAGCCTTTTCCCCCCAAGAGTTGAAATGTTTCATACTAGGGGTTCCGCATTTTAAGATGAGAGGGGGATAAGTTTAAAGGAGACATGAAGGGGAAGGTATTTTTTATTATACAGAGAGAGTGGCAGAAGTGTGGAACGCACTGCCAGGGGGGTGGTGGAGGCAGGTATGTTCGGGGTGTTTAAAGTACCTTTAGATAAGCACATGAATATGGAGGGATATGGACCTAGGGCAGGAAGAAGGAATTTGTTAAATGTGGCATCATATTCAGCACTACATTGTGGGCTGAAGGGCCTGTTCCTGATTGTACAGCTCTAAGCTCTATGTTCACAGAGGAAAAAGCAGAGAGCTGAAATAAACATCACAGGAAGAGCATCTTTTTGTAAGACAGAGAGAGAGGGCGGGGGGGGGGGGGGGGGGCGCGGCAAATGAGAGAGAGAACTTTGGAACAATGGGGTTTCAGGGCGTATGGCTCTCTGCCAGTTCCATACAGGGAATGGACTCTGTCCAGGCCAGAGACAACACGGCAGTGGTGGAGAAGGTGAGCAGTGAATCAGCAGGCAGTGACTAGTCCAGACCAATTGGGAACACTTCAGATATGGGACCATCGCCATGAGGAGCAGCCTGGCCCAAATTCCAAATGAGGTGTCAGGATGAGCATTGCCAATGTCATTGAAAGGGAGTTTCTAGAAAGGGCCCAATCACAGCTCAAATTCCTGGGGTTCTTACATTGCTGTTGTTATAATGGGTCATATTACAAAATCAGTCATGTTGTTGGACTGCTATCGGATGGGTTAAGTAGCAGAGTCAGACGTTACCTTTTAAACAATCAGACAGGGCTTATGTTTGGTAAAAATCATCTGAAACTCCACAGGGTTGCATTAGTTTGTAACAGTCCATTCCTGGTTTGCCACGAGCAGGCTGCTAGCCTGATTCCAGAGGGAACAAGTTGGGGGGTAACACGCTGCGATGAAGTACCATTGACCAGGAGAACTCTTGCATTTACTGTCTACTCTAGGCATATTGCTAAGACATTGAGTTTGATAACTAACCTGTTTTGATATTTTGTGCGTGCACTTTTCTGTAGTCATGGAGACCTGAAGTGAGATTTGAATTCAGGGTTTCTGGCTGTAATGTAGGGAGGCTACCACTCTGCCATAAGATCTTTCTATAAAAATTCTACAGCCAACCTAATGTGGCATACAGAACACAATCTTGTGTCAAGTAAAGGAAAGCTTTTTATTGATAAGATGAGCATGCCTACCCATATTAATTACCCACTGCCCATTCGGGATGATGGTTGGCCTGGTTTGGTTGGGCTGAAGGGCTGCTTCTGAGGTGTATTGACTCTATGAATTCCTCCTTCTAATGTTAAAATGCTTCATTTAGGAGGAGAGTAACAGAGTGGGGGGGTGGAGGTAGGGGGCAAGGAAACCATGTTGATGGTGTGGGGCGGGGGGGGGGGGGTGGTGTTGAGAAACAACAAAAACAGAATGTGTGGGGAGAAAAGAAACAGCCGGGGAAGAGAGATGGATCAACAGTTGAGGGAAGAGGAAGGATACAGAGAGCGGGGGCGCTGAGATAAAGGGGAGGGAGGTTGAGAAAGTGGGGGGGGGGGGGAAGAGAGACAGTGAATGGGCAAGAGACATGGGGGTGGGGGGGGCGGGGGGAGGAGGAATATTAAGGAGCAGGAGGGGTGACAGAGTGAGACCGGGGGTAAGAGAATGATAGAGATGGGGGGGGGTGGGGGGGAGAGAGAAGGGCAAAAGATACCGGAAATGCTGCGTGGGGGTGGGGAAAATAGATCAAGAGCAGTGAGATATTGAGAGGGAGAGGGAGAGGGAGAGAGGAGAGAGAGAATGGGGGTTGGCAGGGTGTAAAGAAAAAGAGAACGGGGGTGGGTAGGAAGCAAGAATGGGGTGTGGGGGAAGAGAGAAAGGAGAGAAGAGGAGAAATGAAAAGGTTGGGGGGGGTGGTCAGAATGGAGAAAGGGAATGGGAAAGAGATCATAATAAACGCTCAAAAATCCATAGCTTGAAAATGCCTACAGTATTCAGTCTTCTCTCTCCCCGTGCCTCCCTCTCTCCACCCCTCCCCGCCTCGCTCATGGCCTATTTGTTGTTCAGTGCAGCTAGGTTTTATGGCCTATGAGCCTGTGCCAGGGTAGTAATTAAGTCAGCTTGCACCAGTTACACTGAACACTGAGCGCTCAAATGGGCTGCAGCTCAGACAGGACAACAGCAGCACTTCACTTAGGGGGACACCGGATAGTAGTTGACTGGCATGAGAGTGGGCAGCCTGCCCTGCCAAGTACTGACCTAGCCAGACTCTGTGGAGAACATAACCTTCGCAGGATGAATTGATATCTGCTTCACAATTGAGTTATTGTTCAAGGAATAAACCTAAACAATATTTAACTGCTTTTGCCAGAGGTCAATCTCTCTGCGGACCATCAAATCCCAGGCTGTCCTGGATGAAAGGTCACTCTCACAGAAAAGCAACTCAATGCCTGTATGAACACAATTTCCAAACTTCAAACCCTTTCCCAAATACCACACAGGGGAGGGAGGCAGAAAATGGCTGGGCTGTTATTCCTGTTGTTACCTTAGATTACCGCTCACAGACCTCACCCCTTGCCGTGTTCTCCCCACCAGAACTGCAGGAGCACATGCAGTGAAGCACTAAATATATACTTGCTGTGATGCTACTATAGTCGAATGGCCCATTCACATGCAGTGTCCCATGTGTACAAGCAGAAACAGCCATCTCACACTGAGGCTGGATGACCGATGTGGAATTGAGTGAGCGCGAAAGAGAACACTCACCATTTCTCCTCAAAAAACACGGGGCGACAGGCAATTCAAACAGAAAATAAACCTATCAAAAGGTGGCATTCCCAGCATCTGCATCTTCGATCCGGCCCATGCAGGAAAGGAGGCAGTTTGGGCAGGGAGATCATTCCAAAAGTAGCCAGGAGTTCCTGCCCGGGGTAACTCCTTCACTGAGATAGCGTCACACACAAAGAGCGAGCTTTACCACAGACCTTGGCAGGTTGTGGGCACAGCACCAGGCTCTGTGCCAGTCCACACTGCTGCTGCTGTTGCTTTTACACACACACACAGAGTTACTTTTTACCAGCTGGGACCTATAAAGACTGGATGCAGGAGGACAGAGCATTGCTCCAACACAATTCAAATCGGTCAGCAGATGTTGACCCTGGAGTGTGAGCTGAGGTGAGAATGGGTGACAGGCCACTGCAGTGGCGAATAACTACATGGATGTGTTGAGGTGAACAGTCCTTTTCCTCTGCTACAAACCACCACATTATCCAGGACCACGTTTGCCAACAGCTAAACGTCCACATCCAGCCCCTTGTTTGCGAGCTAACCAGGAGGAATGCTAAAATTCACAACTTTTCGATACAATTAGTCTTTAACTCTTGTTTCAGCTACGCGAGAAGAAGTGGTTTGTGATTAGAATCTATCACTTGGAAAGCAAGTGCCAGGACCCAGCTCCCTGCCCTGTCCTCCCTCCCCACTGTCTAACTTGTTTAAAAACTAGTTGTCCTACGGAAGGAACCAGAAGTGTCACCAAGACAACCAAGTCTTTGGCCATTCACGGGCCGACAGATTAAATGAATCCCTAACCTAGGAGGTCAGTGATAATTTACTGCTGTTAACTGCAGGCATAGCCCAGAGGCAGCGAATTCCCACATCCAAGTTGATCCTACTCTTGAACCGATGAGATAGAAATAGCAAAGTGATGTTCACAGTCAGTGGAGCACAGGACGCGTCAAAACACAGGACAAGTCAAAACACAGGACACAACTAGCCAGGAAAGCGCTGAGCCACTTCATTGTTTCTGATAATGAATGAACAGGGATAGCTCCACTTTTGCAGTCTGAATAGCTAACTCAAACAAAACAATAACCGAAAGAACTGTGTGGATGCTGCAAATCAAAAACAAAAAAAAACGGAAATTGCATAAGCTCAGCAGGTCTGGCAGCATCAGTGGAGAGAAATCAGAGTTAACGTTTCAGGTCAGGTGGCCATTCCTCAGCACCATTCTGAACGAGGGTTACTGGACCCGGTATGTCAAGTCCCATTTCTTTCTACAGATGCTGCCAGATGTGAAGTTTTCTAGCAATTCCCAATTTCAATTCACAGTTTCCATAAAATTGGAGCTTATGATTACTTAATAACACTAGGCCCATGAGCAGGAGCAGGCCATTCAGGCCCCCAAGATTGCTGTGTCATTCAATATGTTCATGGCTAATCACATCTCAGCCCTGACTCAATGTGCTTGCTCATTCCCCACTCCATTCAACCTGTTACTAATTAAAAATCTGTCTTCTCCTTCAATTTATTCAGTGTTCACCACACTCTGGGATAGGGAATTGCACAAATTCACAACCTTTGCGAGAACTTGCAAGCACATTCTCCCCATTACTGCGTGGATTTCCTCCAGGTGCTGAAGTTTCCACACACGGTCCAAAGATGTGCAGGTTAGGTGGGCTGGCCACATTAAATTGCCCATTGTGTCCAGGGACATGCAGGCTGGGTTGGTTAGCCATGGTAAATGCAAGGTTACAGAATACGGGAGGGGGCTGGGTCTGGGTGGGATGCTCTTCTGATGGTCAGTGTGGACTCGATGGCTGAATGGCCTGTTTCCACATTGTAGGAACTCTATGATTCTAACTGATTCTTCCTGAGTTCTGTGTTTTTAAATCTGCTACCAATTATCCTAAAAGGGTGATCTCTCACTCTAAATTGCCCCACAAGGAGAAACCAGCTCTCTACGTCCAGTTTGTCAATCCCCTTAAACATGTTGTTTTTAAAAATTTAACCTATTTCCCTAACCAACCTGTTCAGAGATGTTATTACTCACCTCTGGAACAGGTAGGACTTGAACCTGGGGTTCCCAGCCAAGGGCTAGGGACGCGACCACTGCGTCACTTCAGCATCTTGTACATTTCAGTTAAATACACATACTTTAACGCTGCAGTCAAGCTCAAGTCTCTTTGTTTAATCTTTTGAGTTAGTTATTAACAAATAAATTAATTCATAAGTTGACGGTGCCTTAAAGGGCACAAATGTGCATTAAATGCTGCCTTCTCCAGGGGTTGAGCTCTGACCTTGAGATGATGAAAGTGATATGCTTCCTACTGTGTTCAAACATAGTGGGAGAAACTATAACCTCCTTGAAAGCTACCACTATGAAGCACATGTCCTGGAATGGGTCTTGAACCACAGACCTTTGGAGATTGAGGTCAGAGAGCTACTGGCTGAGCCACACAGCTTCAAGTCTATCACTACATGTGCCCAAGGCACTCAATCAATGCCCTTCACCTGTATACACCTAACTTTGACAATACACTTAACATACCATTGACATGACTCACTAAGACTTTCCATTTTGACTATATTTAATGCTTACACATTTAATGTTTAAGTTGTTGAGTTTCCAGAGGCTGTTCAACTGCACAAGAGGAGGAGGCGGCCTTTCAGCCCATTGAATCCATTCTGTAATCACATATGTTTAAGGAACTATGAGCTTGATCCATGCTATTTGTCATTTTCATAATAGCTCCAATTACGGACAGTTGGAACGTCGAATGATAATGGGAACTGCAGATGCTGGAGAATCCAAGATAACAAAGTATGGAGCTGGATGAACACAGCAGGACAAGCAGCATCTCAGGAGCACAAAAGTTTTAGTTGGGATGTCGAGCTGCCTTGGCCCTACCCCAATGTCCAGCAGAGGGCAGCAGATTGGGATCGGTGGCTGGATTCCAGACCGCTGCAGCCCCATCTTCACCTTGGGACACAAAGGTCAGACGCTGCCCCCTTTTGTTTGCCCCAGCAGTTTGCAGCTGAATCAGTATAATTTGATATCAGAGGTCCCACTTACTCAATGGGTAAATGCAAACAGCTAAATCTCACTACCTCCTTGTGGGGCTCCCACCTCACTTTGGGACACCATCTCTCAACAACAGCTTTGTCAAGATCTACTGCGTGGGGAAATGTGTTTCATCACTGGGGAGCAATACAAATTCACAACTGGAATGATGTATTTGCAGCCCAGTGTGATAGTGAGTTTTACTTTGCATTCTGACAGTGTAAACCACTACGCTTTCAGAAGCACAGCTACCCAGGAGATGATGCAGTTGGGTACACCTGTAAAGAGGTTACCCACTTGAATTCAAGGCCCAGATTCTGGGAAAAAGCCACAGTTTAAATAAAGCCTTAAAGAATGGATAGCACAGGAGTGAGTCAATCAGCTGTGAAGGTAATTGCTGAGTTTACCGCTCAGACTTGAATTCAATCACAGTATTACTGCATTGGCATTAAATTGTTTGTAGAATTACTATAATATTGATTCTACAGACATAGCATTTGGAGTGTGCAGTGATAGGAAGTGAATGTTAGCCTAGCTATCCAGTGTTCCCTTATGTTACTAATAATAATACTGAACCCAGCTCCCTATTGAAACTCAAGAACTTTGCTCAGTTCTCTGCTAGTGCTGGTAATTTGTTCCACATGCAGAAAATGTAGTTTATTATGATGCCTTTCCTTTGTAACCATGGCATCTTATACATGTGGCAAAAAAAACTTTCATAATTGTAAATGTCTCTATCGTATTTCTTCTTCACCGCTGAGAGGGGAAGATTTAATGTGGTCAATCACTGCTTACATGTAAAATACATCACGTTCTGGACCAATCGCAAATACACTCACTTTCCTACCCCAGTGGTAGCAGCATTTATTGGACAATGTTAACCTGCTGCCCAATAGCTCAGTACACAGATATGCCAGAAGTCAGATAGAAGTCTGTCAAGTCTAGGTGCCTTTAAACATTGAATTCTAACCTAGTTACTGTTGCCAGGCAATCGGTGGGTTATGACCAATAGCATTGCCCAGTGTATCTTATTACCACTCATGAAGGTGTCAGATTGGAGGACAGTTTTGATTTCAACAGCAGCTGATCTATTGTGAACCGTTCATAATGAATCAGCTATTCAAAAAATAATTCATTTCACCATCTCTTGCAAGAGCAGCTACTGCTTGAAGTAAAATGACAAAGGTCTGGGCAACACTGATTCACCGATCTTCGGTTTGAACATCGCAATTGAATGAAACAGAGTAATGTCTGTAGAAAACATGGTTATGGTGCTGTAACACACAATGTGCATTACTGTAATACAGTATCATACACACAATATTTATTATATACTGACAATGGTATTGTAGTTTTGCGGCTGGACTTAATATTTAGCCCGAGCTAATCATCAGGAGGCATGTGTTCAAATCCCACCACAGCGGCAGAACAGTTTGTCCAGGGACTGAATGGCTTTGGCATTCTTAATTTGTAATTGGAAGAAACGTTGACTCATCCAGTATTGGATGTCAGATATAAACAAACAATCTGAAAATCTAGAGACAGTGAAACAGTCGAGGGAGCTGGGGCTGGGCGATGGGGCTGGGCGATATACAGTCAGAGAGGTGTACAGCACAGAAACAGACCCTTTGGTCCAACTCGTCCACGCCAACCAGATACCCTAAATAAATCACGTCCCATTTGCCAGCACTTGGCCCATATCCCTTCCTATTCATATACCCATCCAGATGCCTTTTAAAAGTTGCATTATACCAGCCTCCACCACTTCCTCTGGCAGCTCATTCCATACACACACCACCCTCTGTGAGAAAAAGTTGCCCCTCAAGTCCCTTTTAAAAATCTTTCCCCTCTCATCTTAAACCTATGCCCCTCTAGTTTTGGATTCCCCCACCCTGGGGACAAGATCCCGGCTATTCATCCTGTCCGTACCACTCACGATTTTATAAACCTCTGTAAGGTCACCTCTCAGCCTCCGTGCTCCAGGGAAAATAGCCCGAGCCTATTCAGCCTCTCCCTATAGCTCGTCAGTGTACATGTTTTATTCTTTCATGGGATGTGGGCATTGTTAGAGGGGCCAGCATTTATTGCCCATCCCTAATTGCCCTGGAGAAGTGGTGATGAGCTACCTCCTGGAACCACTACAGGCCTCATGGTGCACACATAACAACAGTGCTGTCAGGAAGGGAGTTCCGGGATTCCGACTGATCAACACCGAAGGAACAATGATATAGTACAAGTGGAAACTGACCGTTCTTTTGGAATAATATTATTGGGAAGTGTTGATGCTAGAACCAGGAAGGGGGCCAAGGGTGGATCTTTTCCAGCGGTGGGGGGAAAGACATTGTAAGAGGCATCGCTTTACAAACTATAGCATGACACGCTGTCGTTTCCATTACTGTACTGTGTTAGGCAGGTAGCTTTATGGTACACATTACTGACCAGCCATAGCATAAAACTGTAATTCCCACTGTTTGTTAGTTTTTAACAATCGGATCACATACAGGGAGGGATCTTCTGGTGAAGGAGCTGGTGCCTTTGCCTCGGACTCACCAGCTGCAGGTTGGAGTCCCACTCCGGGACTTGATGGCCAAAAGGATGATGCATTCGTAATGGAGCTAAACCGTTTGAAGGTCAACTCTTAAATCTGTCCAAAGTGTGCCAATGGCACATGGGGAGCGCAGGGAAGATTCCTGGTCAGATGTGTGAGGGAGACAAACTGAAGCCTCTTCCATTATGATCCACAGCTCCAGGCTACAACATGCAACGAAAAGTGTATGTTGTCGCTGCAACCCAGACTCCTCATGGTGGCTGGTTGGCACTGAGCAGCCGGTGGGGATCAGGTTGGCACCAACAGCATGGGATTTGATCCCCATTCCAGTTGGCATGGATTCAGAGCGTGCCTCCCTGTGGGGGAAGATCGTGGCTGTGCAGTTCGGACCTGCCTTCGGGCAGAGAATTCAGGAAGGTGATGGTGATATGCGAATGCAGTTACTGCTTCAACACTGGTTTAAACAGTGATGCAACTTCTTCTGTGGTGAGGCACAGGACCAGTGTTCAGTCAGTGCACACTCATCTCCCCAAAAGACAGTCCCAATCTGCTCCTTGCATCCCCATTTGTATCATTGCTGTGCTCCAATACTGTGTTTTTAATTCACAGTTGCCTCACGGCAAATCAGCAACTCCTTTAAAACAGGCAGTGCCATCGAACACTCCAAAAAAAAACACATCAGCAACAAGGAGAGACACGGGACTGCTGACTCGCACAATGGGTTTAATTCCAAACCCATTCATCCGGAATGTTCTGTGAAGAAACCAAATCCCTTCTGGAGTGACGCCCTGCTCACTCTCAGAGCCGTACAGATCTACTCAGAGCGCAACTGGTTTGGATTTTAAAATTAAAGCACTGAGACCATCTGTAAATCCTAAGCAATAAGCTGTGGTTTTTGCCCATTCCCTGAGTCAAAACCGATCAGAATGGCAGGGGTTAAGAGCTGTACTGCAATGCTGCCAGGCTGGTTCTGGGCACTGCCAATGTTCCTTGTTTCACACACCAGCCTGGCAGAAAACAGGAGCCACCTTTCTAAAGATCTGACACTAAACCTTTTTGTTAGCGACTGTGTAAAGCAGACAATTAATGGCTCTGCATACATAGCTGTTAGCAACTCAAAGAGCAAACAAAAATACAAATCAGAGCTACAAAGCAGAAGTGAACTGGAACAAGGCTGAGATCACAGAAGATTTGTTTCCAGGATGGGATTTAGCAATCTGTACTTCCTTTGATGCTCTGCATAGCTTTAAAACAATTCTTAGAGTTTCTCACTCCCACGCATTAATGGGAACCCTTTCCATGGTGTCCGATTGAGTCGGAGCACAGTGCCTCAGAGGTACAAATGTTAACCCCCTGAAACTCTGGGGATGCATTACTTTAGCATCCCGTTCTACCAGGCTTGGGTGGACAATTGGACACGCTGCTCGTGGCAGACCAGATAACCCATGTGCTGAGCTCTACATTTGCTGGTCTAAAACGAATAGCTAAGCTGCAGAGCTAACCAGCTTCCCGCTGGATATTGGTGAAGCACAGACTGTTTTCAGGTCACACAAAGTTTCCCTGTCCACCTGGGGGAATCATTCACCTATCATCTCCCTGTCCTCCTGCTGCACATTGAGGTCACTGGGATCTTCTTCTCATCTCAGACGTTATTATCAATTTCAAAATAAAACAGTTTTCAATTGTAGATTTTGATTTCCAAAACGCAGCAGCAAACACACAGAGTCCCCAAATAAGAAACTGAATTCAGTCATTAGAAAGTTCTCCTGATCACAGATTCCTTGTATTTGATGTTGCATCATATTTATGAGTGGATGGAAATGGTTTCGGTGTCCCATACTGTCCTGTGGGGGTCAGCTGCGGTGGGTGGTTGGGGGGGGGGGGGGGGGGGGGGGTATATATCAGCGAGCCTGGTATTGAACCAGGTTGAGCAGCAGTGTGGTTGACTGTTATCTGCCCTCTGAAATTGTCAAGCAAGTTTCAGGATAATCAGAAAGGGCAACAAATATTGGGGCACCCACAACACATGAAAGAATAAAGAAATGGAGGAGAACTGCCTGAGGGTGAAGATTGCAAAGATTAGTGAATAAGACTCTGAAGAGATACAAATATGATTGTGTTACTAGTTAAGAATCAAGTCATTGTTGCCTTCAGCTTCTGGTGCCTGTGGTGCTATGTAAAGTAATGCTTAGAGGATTGATTGACATATTAATCAGGGACACTCTGTGTGCAATAACTATCTTTCCTAATAGTGAGCATTGGTCATTGGAACTCTTGGGCTTAGTCTGGGTAAACTGTAATTCTAAAACTCGGAGCTAATGACCAGCAGCAGCAATAAATGTGATAACGGAGGACCTGAGCAACAGATCGCACAAACAGGAAACTTATCTTCTCTACAAAGGGTCTGGCCAACAGTGGAACATACAGCAACACACTCAAACTGCTGGGTTGGATTGGAGCCAGGCTGCGCTGTCTGTTTGGCAGTAATTTTGCTCTACAATACAATAGTAAATAACAGCACATTGTCTCCCATCACCCGTGGAAGGAAGCAGGTCAGAATTTTTGACAATGACCAAGAGAATATCTGGCAAACAAACAGGCAGACAGACAAATGGACAAAAGCAAAGACGTGCAGAAACTGAAGTATCTTCTGTCTGGGCTTCTTGCTGTTCAAACATCAGAAATACGCCTTATTTCCTAAACTGGAACTCAGATCGAGGACATCAGAGAATGAAGCAGAGTTGTTACAGCATAGAAGGCTGTTGGGCCCATCATATACATGCTGGACCTCTGCAGGAACAATTCACCCAGTTCTGTTCCCCGCCCCTTTGCTGTGTCTCTGGATATTTTGTTTCCCTTTGCAAGCTACAATTAATTCCTTCTTGAATGGCTCAATGACCCAGTTTCCCCATGTACTTTCTGGTGGAATATTCCAGATCCTAACTATTCATTGCGCAAAAAAAAACTCTCGCCAGGTCACTGTTAATTCTTTTGTCAATTAACTCAAATGCATGCCCTTTCATTCTCAAACCTCCTACTATTGGAAAAGGTTTCTCATCATCGACTTTGCCCAGTCTATGATTTTGAGCAGCTCTATAAAGCCTCCTCTCAAACTTCTACTTTCCAAGAAAAATAGTCACAACTTCTTCAGTCTTTCTTCATACCTAAAGTTCCTCATTCTGGAGCCATTCTCATGATTTTTTTTCTTGCTTTCTTTATTTAAGGACAATGTGGAACAAAGAAGACTGGAAGAAAAGGAACATTAGTACACTTGCTGAATTAAAAAGGATTTTATCAAAGTGATGGGTCAATAGCTCGCTGTGTGCTGTAAGCCACTTGCTGTTTATAGAAAACACAAATGATTTTGGAGAAAGCAGCCAAGCAAAGCATTTAAGGAGATAAAGGTCAAGTTTATTGGCTGAATTGCTGGAAAACCTGGTTTCAAACAAAGATGAGGTATCCCAATTGTGGTCCTGAAACTCTTTCTGGACTTTTATTTCTGTTTTCAGACACAAGCATAAGTGAAGTACCTCAAAAGCAGCAAAACTGTACATTTCTATAATGTTGGGGTCCAGCAATGACATGGAATGACTGGATCATTCTGAGGCCAACTGTCAACTTCTGCTTAAACATATTTTTAGAATTTTCATCACAAAATACATGCCAGACAATGAAAGGAGAACCTAATTGTCTTCTCTTGGAAGTTCAATGATATGCACATTCCCAAATCTCCAATCACCAACATCCTGAACTGAACCAGAGTCACTACATAAATACTGTAGCCACAAAAGTAGGTTACAGGCTAGGAATTCTACAGCAATTAACACTGTCACTGAGGCAGTGATGGCCTAATGGTACTATCACACGGCCATTAATCTAAAAATCCAGGTGATGTTTTAGGGACCTGCGTTCAAATCCCACCACAGATGATGGAATTTGAACACCATGAAAATCTGAAATTGAGGCTCTAATGATAATCATAAAACTACAGTCTGTTGTTAGAAAAACCCATCTGGTTCATTGATGTCCTTTAGGGAAGGAAACTGCCATCCTTACCTGGTCTGGCCTACACATTACTCCAGACCCACAGCAATGTGGTTGACTCTCAATTGCCCTCTGGGCAGTTAGGGATGGGCAATAAATGCTGGCCTAACCAGTGATACCTTCACTCAGTGAGGGATTTTAAACCATGAATGAATTTTAAAAAATCTCACTATCTATAACCACCCGGTCAAGCTGCAATTACTACACTCTCAAATACGTTTATAATTATTGTTTTTTTTAAAATTGGCACAATTATTAAATTGTCGCCAGGGCTATTTTTGTTTTTAAAAGCAGTCAGAACATGAATATTCTATTCAATTTGTTCAACAGAGTTAGCAACTATTAGCTTTGCAGAATTGTTGTTTCAAAAATACTAACTGGGAAGGATTCAGCTCACTATTGCTCACAAATTACGGAGCGATTTTAGCGATTAATGAGGAATGGGGAGGGATGGCACAGTCCGAGTGGCTGTAGGGGTCAGGCCTCTCTAAGAGAAAACCTCCAAGGATGAGCTCAAAAGGATGGAGGAATAAAATGTTACCCACAGGCATGGAAAGTGTTGCCGGAGTAACTGATTCAATACTCCAAGAGGTAAAACAACAGTAACTGCCATCATGAAATGAAACATGACACAGCAAGTAAGGGTCTAGGCCCGAAACGTCAGCTTTTGTGCTCCTGGGATGCTGCTGGGCCTGTTGTGTTCATCCAGCTCCACACTTTATTATCTTGGATTCTCCAGCATCTGCAGTTCCCATTATCTCTCACCCATAAACAGTCCGTGTCTGACACAGTGGGACACCCACGGACAGTCTGTGGCACAGGGGGACACCTACGCATGGTCCCTGGCGTGGGGGGGGGGGGGGGGGGGGGGAACACCCACAGATGGTCCCTAAATGATTGGATTTATCATGAGAACAATACCCACGAGAGGTCAGTTTCAGTTCCTCTGTATCACCCCTGAGCACACAGTGTTTCCAATTCCCATGATCTGCACCCAAACGTGATTGAAGGAATTGCTGCTGGTTGTTCGGGAGCCACAGCCAACTCCAGCTGTTTTCTGGGAGGAAGCCAGCTGTTTGCTGTGGTCAGAGAGGGTCCCCCCCCACCCCGAGTACGTACAGGGAGTGTGGTGATGATGATCACAGGGAGCGACGTTCGCTCAGCCTAGTGATGTCTTATCAGGCTCTCTTTGCACTCTTCACATTTTCATCACGCAATTTAAAAAACACACTCATTTCCTCACTCAAGCTATTTTTGTTTTCCAAAACGATTGTGACTCAGGAAGTGAAAGTCTAACTGTGGGTGAGAAAGCAAGGAGATAGGAGCCAAGCTGACCTTCAAACTTCAGCATGGGATTTCCTCTTTCTAATTAATCTGCATAAAGCTCAAGGCCTTGCCATTACATTTCATCAGCTTCCAATGGAGAGGTGGTAAACAATTAACTGTTGAGGAAGTTAATCATCTGCCTTCACCCACAAAGTTAACAGAGAGAATTCCAACTGTTAAAACCAAAAACATCTTGGTTCCAATCACAGAAATGGGGAGCCAATGACTGGTGCATCAGCCAATCAAAGACATGCACGGTGGCTCACACGCGTGCAATCATGGATAAGGGATCCAGTGGCCTGTGCACTAGCCAATTGCAGAGAGGCCCAGTAACCTACGCAACACCCAATTCTTACTCAGAGGCGCTGAAAATAAACAGTGCCTCAGTTACAGCGTGAGTACCAAGAATACAGGCTCACTTCTTTAGCAACTGGTTCCTGTTTAATTTTTTCTTCTCAGTATTCATTGCTTTGGACGAAAAGAGAGAGAGAGACACACTGAATGAATCAGCTAGAAATGGTTACAATTTCAGGGTCAAAGGTCAGTGGAGATCACATTACTCCTCCACAAGCCTGTGAGCTGACAAGAATGATGAGCTCACATCAGCTAATTCAGATCAGCACAGTAACTGAATGTCAGACCACCCTCCCTGATGCAACGAATAGATCTGGGAACCAGTCACAAGATCTTTTGAACCAACCAGGGCTAGAACTACTCAGCAAATGGGAGTGGATAAAGTAGTCATTAGTGGGCTTGTGCCACAGTGCTGGTGTCCTTAACTCAGAGCTAGAAGGGTGGGTTTACAGGTGTGTCACTGAACAGGTAGGTTAATATGACCCCAAGTGTGTTTGCACTAGACCAGTGTCACAATGGCATCAGAGGGACACTGGTCCATTTTCTCTCAGCGTGGCGAAGATCCAGTGATTTATTGAGTATTATCTAGAGTTACCAAAGCACCAACACAGAGACAGAGCGTTTGATCAAACTGACACTTATCCTCCACATTTGCCTTCTCCCATCCTACTCAATCCAAGCTCTGCAGCATAACCCTCACACGTTCACATTCCTTCCTCTGCCAGTGTCTGTAGATTGCCTGAGATGCATTATTTGCAGTAATTACTTCAAAATGAGTCATGAAGATGAAACATTTTGTCTTGCACTCGTTAATGTTGACATGCACGCAAATTGACTTTGTTGGACTAAGCTGGCCACTGCTCCATCTCTGAATTCCGCTAACATCTGCGTGACTTTTATTTGTCCTTTCTGCAATGCCCTATTATTGGTTCAATAATGGAGGAGAATACAGTGCTCCACAGCGATAGGGGTGTGGCTTAACCACATTCCAATGCACATTTAACATTAGTGCTTTTCAAGCTTATCCCTCCAGGGAATGAACACTAGAGCATGTTGCAAGTTGTATGAGAGACACATAATTGTATTTTGTTGTAAGAAACCACATTTGTTTTTTTGGAATCTAGACTGAAGTTAAGTAAAATGAACACTGCATTTTAAAAAAAAAAGAGACACAACGTAAAATGAGAAGTTGTTTTGTAGCTCTAATTGTTTTTCCCAAAGCTCATAAAAAAAGGTCACGTCTGGGAACACCATCTCCAGACAAATCAGAACCACCTGGAATTTCAGGACAATTTTGTTCAGATCAGCCTATAGATTAACATCAGAGTTCAGGAGAGATCAGCATTGCAATAAGCCTCTGAATGGTCAGCTTGCCTTTCAATACAGGCTCTGTAAGGCGAGGGAATCAGAGAAAGAGAAGCAAAAGAGACCTCAGATGTGCATGGCATTGATATTTTCCTTGCTTTTCTCTGTAAATCTGGTACACTTAATTTTCTGTAGAAATAAAATCCGACATGCTGAAGGAACCAATTCTAAAACCCAAAGTGACAAGACAGCCCACCACCTTCCCTTCCACCCCCTCCAACCCAACCACCCTAAGTTCAACAAAGCAACTGGTGAACTTCAAACTGATCATCATTGTGAGCACAGATAAAAGAGGTAAGGGTTTAACCTCAAATTAGGAATCCTGTTCCTGTACTGTTCTTGTTCAAGTTAGAAATTTTACAACAAACAATGCAGTCTTTTCCAATTGTTTCTGGAGGAGCCTGCTATTATCCCTGGGGAGCAGTCAGTCAGTGGTAAATTCAGTCTTGTGGGAATTTCATTAAACCTCCACATTTATTGGGACTTGGGGAATAATGGCTCGTGACAGTATCCAGGGACTGCTTTGCTCCTCTGCCCATGTAAACAGTTAGCAGGTGGTCTGCTGGTGGTGTCTTCCACCAAAACATAAGACACTACACATTGATCCACCTTGACATACATTTGGCAATTACACACCTAGTCTGAAAAGTATTGTTTACTTTGCTCCAATAATCCTCAAATAACTGTTTATCATACACTCAAACCATAATCCTATTAACCGTGGTGCAATCATTTATTCTTCGTCAACTCTGTGCAAATACCAAAGCAACTTTGCATTTTGATAAAAAGATTTCCATCATCGACAGGGCACTGAGGCGCTGATTTCCACAAGGTCAGATTACCTTTGACCCATGTGCACTTTGAACTTTCTGACTGCTTAACAGGCCATGAGAGATATGCAATTTGAAAAATAATCCTCAGTTTTTATTCAAGCATAGACTTTCCAAAGGGAGAGAAATATTCCGAGAGCCAGCCAAGGCCTCGATGAGGATCCCTCCCCACGTATCGTACCAACATTCCCGGTGAAGTGAATATATGCTAAAGGCCAGTTTTCTCTTCCATAGGAACTGACAGCATTTCCTGTTTTTCTGCAAGACCTTGAGTCAGGCTTCCCTGCCTCTCTACACATCCTTGGCTGAAGTTTTCCTCTCCAGTTTATGGAACTGTTTATTTTTTTTAAAAAGTATAAATAAAAATCAGCAGATGAAGCCAACCTCAGGAAACATGTAGCTTCCAGCCAACATCAAGCTTACTGTCTCACTGTGTCAAAGACCACAGCACAGCACAGCACAGCACAGTACACATAAGGACCTTCTGCAGTGCCAGGCATTATTAACCCACTGAGCCCTTCGTTCGCTAACCAGCCTTTAGTGAAGCACCCCCATCGATATCAAATCTTTCTGTGAATCATCCCTCACCTCGATCAGGCCAGACTAACCCTCCAAAGGTTTCTGCCCTCCTCTTTGCCCTCCTCCAATTCTGGATTCATCATCACTCAGTTACTTTGGTTCATCATTGACAAGACCTCCAGTCCTCCACATCTCTAAAATGCCCTCCCCAAGCCTCTTTTACGGCCTTCTCTCCGTTCAGAAGCTCCTGGAACACTAGCTGCACCCAAATCTCCATCTAAGATCATTGCCAGTGCCTCAGCTTACAGCTTTATCTGATGGTACAGTTTGCATCAGACAGAAGTGACCAGGTTGGAGAGGGAGTGGGGTGAGGACTGGAGACAAACAGAAGGACTTGTTGGCTCTTCCATTTGATCTCCCAGCATTCCAAGCCCTGATTTGGTCTGGAGCAGACAATATTCCAAATCATTGGGCAAGAACCCAGCAAAGATGTCAATAAATAAAAACAGAAACTGCTGGAGAGTATTGGTGCTGGAGATCTTTTCACTGGGGTTTGGGGGACGGGGGGAGGAGTCAAAAACCAGGCAGCATTTGAATGAGGTGAGAAGGGCAAGATTTAAACAGGATCTAAGGGGCAACTTTTTCACTCAGAGGGTGGTGAATGTATGGAATGAGCTGCCAGAGGAAGTGGTAGAGGCTGGTACAATTACAGCATTTAAAAGGCATCTGGATGGGTACATGAATAGGAAGGGTTTAGAGGGATTTGGTCCAAATGCTGGCAAATGGGTCTAGATTAATTTAGAATATCTGGTCAACATGGACGAGTTGGGCCAAAGGATCTGTTTCCAGGCTGTACAGCCCTAACAGATAGTAGGAGCTGCAGATGCTGGAGAATCTGTGGCTTCCTCTACATCGGGGAAACCAAGCGGAGGCTTGGGGACCGCTTTGCAGAATACCTCCGCTCGGTTCGCACTAAACAACTGCACCTCCCAGTCGCAAACATTTCAATTCCCCCTCCCATTCCACAGACGACATGTTCATCATGGGCCTCCTGCAGTGCCACAATGATGCTACCCAAAGGTTGCAGGAACAGCAACTCATATTCTGCTAGGGAACCCTGCAGCCCAATGGTATCAATGTGGATTTCACAAGCTTCAAAATCTCCCCTACCCCTATCGCATCCCAAAACCAGCCCAGCTTGTCCCCGCCTCCCTAACCTGTCCATCCTCCAGCCTCAAGCCCCACCCCCCACTCCGACCTACTGACCTCATCCCACCTCCTTTACCTGTCCATCCTCCCTGGACTGACCTATCTCCCCACCCACACTCACTTATACTGGCTCCATCCCCGCCTCTTTGACCTGTCTGTCTTCTCTCCACCTATCGTCTCCTCTATCCATCCTCTATCTGCCTCCCCCGCTTTCCCTATTTATTTCAGAACCCCTTCCCCTCCCCTGTTTCTGAACAAGGGTCTAGTCCTGAAACGTCAGCCTTCCTGCTCCTCTGATGCTGCTTGGCCTGCTGTGTTCATCCAGCTCTGAGCTTCTGTTTGACAGAAAAACAGAGAAGTCCAGAGAACCTCTGCAGGTCTGGCAGCATCTGTGAAGAGAGGAACAGAGTTAACATTTTGAGTCCAATATGACTCTTTTTGCAACTCAGTCCCTTCAGAGGAGTATCGTGTTGGATTTGAAACATTAATTCAGCTTTTGCCTGCCAACCCTGCTGAGCTCTTCCAGCAACTTGTGTTTGTTTTAGATCTCCAACACTTTTATAAAATAAACAGTAAGAGTGGGAAATGAATGTACATGTCAACTCTCTGGTTTCTAGTGTACAAGGAGAGTCAGACAATGACATCTCATTTGCCAGTTTTCCTGGTTTCCCTTCTGGCACATGCTGTCCAGTGTCTGAGTGTCAATCTAAAAACCTGGGAGAGAAACTACCAGGATGGTCATCATCTGTGAATTACAGCATCCATACACAAACTCCCTTGGCAATCAGAATACCCTGAATACACTGAGCAGGGCTGTCCTCGGTCAATACTGGCATTGCACAATTGTCATAAGAATGCAGGGGATTGCCAAGAGTGATGACCAATGGCTGGGGGGAGGGGGGGGGTGGGGGGAAGAGGAGGAGGAGGAGGAGGAGGAGGAGGAGGAGGAGGAGGAGGAGGAGGAGGAGGAGGAGGAGGAGGAGGAGGAGGAGGAGGAGGTGGTGAGCCGGCACTGACGCTGGGCCAATGCGGGGTGGGGGGGGGGGGGGGTGAATTGTGCCCTGCCCTAGGTATAAAAACATTGGAATTGTAGTGGTATCAGTTGGTACTATTCAAGGATAGGGCAGTGAACTTCTTCCAGTGCCCTTTCCAACAATCCTCCTTCAAATCAACGCAACATCAACTCATTTGTCCTTTTGGCTGAAACATGCTACTCATTCGTCCGTACAGAGACCAAAGGACCAGAGGACAGGAGAAAAAACAAAGTAGGGAAGAATGGAGTAGAGAGATCCCAGTAACTGTTCAGCTTATCTGAACAGAGTGAGAATCATGACCACCCAGAACACTATGAGGGTGCAATCAGATGGCCTGATGGAGGCACTGGTATTTGTGGAGAAGGTAAAGAATGGACCCAAGATCCTCGTGAAACCTCAATGCAAGATTGCTCAAGTTACATTGGGATTAGTTCAACAGCCTTGAGTTATGGTTTCAGTCTTATTTTTGATTGGCGCCTCAAGTCATTTCTGCAGCAGAGACTAATCCTGACAGCGTGAGAGAGAAAAACAGCGAGGGAGACTGGCATTCCTGGCTCTAGCGAGTTCTGAGAAGATTTGTAGCTCAGGTTGAGGTTCTGGATGTGAGCTTGCTCGCTGAGCTGGAAGGTTCGTTTTCAGACATTTCATCACCATTCTAGGTAATATCATCAGTGATCCTCCGGTGAAGAATGGTGACGAAACATCTGAAAACGAACCTTCCAGCTCAGTGAGCAAACTCACATCCATTCCTGGCTCTGTTTCAGCGCTGCCACTCACACCTGACGCTGTCCTCTCCACACACTTCAGCCCAAAGGATCTCCATCCACATGAGCCACCTCTCTCACCTTCCATCAGGCCCTCTCAAACTATCCTTCCATCATGTAGCTTTCAATCCATATGCCTGTTCTCCTTACCTCAAATGTTTGCGTCACCCCCTGGGGGGGGGGATGTGACGTTTCTCCTGAAGTCATTTCACAACGAAGGTTGAAAGTTGGTGAAGATGGGCATCAGGCAGTTCCCTTCCCACAGTCAGCGCCAGCCTAAAAATGCAATCTTGGGATGTGGGTGTTGCCCCTCGGTCTAGCACAGACCCACCGAGGGTCATTCCAAAGTTCCTCCTGAATTATATTTGGACCCTTCAGGGAGCTTTTCTCAGTCATACTGAGGCAGGGTAGAGTGCGTTTGTGGAAATGCTGCGCTGTGTCAGCACTAAGCACCAAGGGGTGCAGGCGGATAGCTAATAAAGGAGTGGCAGTGTGGGAACACCTCCAGGGTGGGGCTCTGCCCAACGCAAACAGAAAGCCATTCTTGCAATTCAGAAAGAGTGACGTCAACATTGACACTGCCAATGAAGGAAGCAGTGGAACTACACGAATGAGTCAACAGTAAGCTAATCTCTTCCTTTAAAAAGTTCAGAGTCTGAAGGTAGGGAGAGTGGACTGAAAAGGGCAGGCGGGTGGATGAGGGTGAGTGAAGGGGGTCGGTGGGGGGAGGTGTGTGAGTGGAGGAGAGTGTGAAGGTGAGTGTGTGCATGCATGTATGAGAGAGTCTGGAGGAGTGTGCACATGTCTGTGCGCATGGGTGAGGGCAGCACGTGTGGGCAGGGGGCACATGTGGTTAGGGAAATTGTGAGAGACAGTGGGGGGGGGTGTATGCGTGCGTGTGTGTGCGCGTGCGTGCATGCATGCGTGCGTGTGTGCACGTAGGGTCGTTCATGCAAGTATATGTGCAGGTAGGGGACTGTGTTTGTCATTGGGGGAAATTTTGAAAATCTAACTGATGCCAGCACAAGGCAAGGTGCTAATTGTTGAGCAACTGGTTAGTTTTCACTGAGCACCAAATGTATTTTTGTTCGATTTAGTCAGTCTGATAAGTAGAGGTACAGCCAGATATCTCAGGCCTAGTGAACGTGTATCCTGTTCCATGTTTGAATTCCAGATTGCTTCTCCAATCTACACAACAATTACAACTTCCGAAGACTGGGCTCAGTGAAAAAGGATTGTGCTGAAATCTCTGCAGTGCATCATGAGGGGCTGAAAGCTCCACAGAACATGTAAACAGGGCCACTCAGCCCTTCCAACGAGTCCGTGGCTGATCTGATTTTCAGCTCTGTTCTACGTTCTGATATGAACCTGTTACTGGATCTGATCACCCCACAATGTGAGAACGTACACACAGGAGAGGCAGGCAAGTCGTTCTCTAGAGTCCCGAGCTCTTCCTGCTCTCCACCAGTCGTCAGTCCTGAACACGATGACTCTTGTGGAACGGTCAGGTCCACTGGAACACTGCTGCCTGAGTTGTAGTGGGGAGAGGATTGGAAAAGCAACAGAGATAGGGGGTTTTCTAAGGGGAGAAATAGACAGCAGAAAGGTGGCAGGCTGCCTCCACAGCGGTTAATGTGCGCAGGAGGAGGGCGAACTATCAGTTGTCATACTCCATGTCAGCAACAACGACATTAATACAAAGAGAGAGCAAACCCTTCAGGAGTGATTTAGATGTGAACACGGGAGGTATGGTTAGGAAGTTTTCAGATGACATCAAAACTGGAGGCGTAGCAGTCAGTGAAGAAGGTTACCTCAGAGTTCAACAGGACCTTGATCAGATGGGCCAATGGGCTGAGCAGTGGCAGATGGAGTTTAATTCAGATAAATGTGAGGTGCTGCGTTTTGGAATGGTAAATCAGGACAGGACTTATACACTTAATGGTAAGGTCCTGGGGAGTGTTTCTGAACAAAGGGCCCTCGGAGTGCAGGTTGAGATAACAAGGTGTAAAGCTGGATGAACACAGCAGGCCAAGCAGTATTGGAGGAGCAGGAAAGCTGACGTTTCAGGTCTGGACCCTTCTTCAGAAATGGGGGAAGGGGAAGAGGGTTCTGAAATAAATAGGGAGAGAGGGGGAGGTGGATGGAAGATGGACAGAGGAGAAGATAGGTGGAGAGGAGATAGGCTGGTTAAAGAGGCAGGGATGGAGCCAGTAAAGGTGAATTGTAGGTGGGGAGGTAGGGAGGAGATAGGTCAATCCAGGTCTGGTAGGACAGGTCAAGGAGGCGGGATGAGGAGATAGGGGTGGGGCTTGAGGAGAGAGGAGGGGGTAGGTGGGAGGATAGGTTAGGGAGGCGGGGATGAGCTGCGCTGGGTCTGGGATGTGGCAGGGGGAGCATCTGGGGAGAGAAATCAGGGTTAATATTTCAGGTCCAATTACCCTTCCACAGAACTCTCCACAAATGCTCTCAGACCTGCTGAGAGTTTTTGTTTCTGATTTACAGCATGTACATTTCTTGTGTTATTTATAAAATAAAGGTTTAGCCGGTTTTTTCCCCAGCAATGTATTTTACATATACTCAAGCCCAGTGAAGTGTCACATGTATGTTCACGCTTTAAATTTCTTCTTTAGCTGGATCTTTCCAATTTTGCTGATCTAAACTTCTTTTCAGTTTTGTCATGTTTAAAAATATTTGCAGAAGCTCTTGCAGCTTGGTTACCTCACAAATCTCTCTTCTAGGTGTAAATGTTCTTCTAAGCTGAAACGGGCCAGTGGCCCCTGGTCTGTTTTTGTCTGAATGCCACAAACAAAAAAACTCATCTTTGTAAATATTTTGTCAGTTATCACCAATGGTATCCGCTATGCACTTTCGATAAATCTCATGCTTCTTGGAAATGTGGTCTTTAGTTGACTGTTTCAGATGACTTTCTGACCAAAAGAAACATTTGCCTTCACAGAACTGAAACCATACATCTATTCAAACCCAAATTCCCAAATAATAACATTCACTTTTAAAAGCCCCAGTTGAATCTGCCATCATCATGATCTCGGGCAAAAACAGAACCTGCTGGAAAAGCTCAGCAAGTCTGGCAGCATATGTGGAGAGAAATCAGGGTTAACATTTCAGGTCTAGTGGCCCTTTCTCAGAACTCTCCATAGATGCTGCCAGATGTGCTGAGCTTTTCCAGCAGGTTCTGTTTTTGTTAAAACTTTATTTTGCTGTTTACAGTAAGATTTTCCTAACTTTATTAATATTCAGTTTTGTTTGTTTCCCCCTCATTTAATAAACTTGTCTTCTTTTGCTAGAGAACATTGGTGACCTGGGACAGAGACTAACTAGGACAGCAACCAACCGTGAAGTGATCTATCATGCCCCAGTACAGTTCCGAAGAAAAGCCACACTGGACTATAAATAGAACATTACAGCACAGTACAGGCCCTTCGGCCCTCAATGTTGTGCCGACCTGTCATACCTGAAGCCCATCTAACCTACACTATTCCACGTAGGTCCATATACTTATCCAATGGCAACTTAAATGTACCTAAAGTTGGTGAATCTACTACCGTTGCAGGCAAAGTGTTCCATACCCTTACTGCTCTGAGTAAAGAAACTACCTCTGACATCTGTCCTATATCTTTCACCCCTCAATTTAACGCTATGCCCCCTCATGCTCGCTGTCACCATCCTAGGAAAAAGGCTGTCCCTATCCACCCTATCTAACCCTCTGATTATTTTATCTGTTTCAATTAAGTCACCTCTCAACCTTCTTCTCTCTAACGAAAACAGCCTCAAGTCCCTCAGCCTTTCCTCGTAAGACCTTCCCTCCATACCAGGCAACATCCTAGTACATCTCCTCTGCACTCTTTCCAAAGCTTCGACATCCTTCTTATAATGCGGTGACCAGAACTGTACACAATACTCCAAGTGCGGCCGCACCAGAGTTTTGGACAGCTTCACCATAACCTCTTGGTTCCGGAACTCGATTCCTCTATTGATAAAAGTTAAAACACTGTCTGCCTTCTTAACAGACCTGTTAACCTGTCCTGTGTACATGGACACTGAGATCTCTCTGCTCATCTACACTAAGAATCTTACCATTAGCCCTGTACTTTGCCTTCCAGTTACTCCTACCAAAGTGCATCACCTCACACTTGTCTGCATTAAACTCCATTTGCCACCTCTCAGCCCAGCTCTGCAGCTTATCTATGTCTCTCTGCAACCTACATCATCCTTCGTCACTATCCACAACTCCACCGACCTTAGTGTCGTCTGCAAATTTATTAACCCATCCTTCTAAGCCCTCATCCAGGTCATTGATAAAAATGACAAACAACAGTGGACCCAACACTGACCCTTGCAGTACACCACTAGTAACTGGTCTCCAGGATGAACATTTCCCATCAACTACCACCCTCTGTCTTCTTTCAGCAAGCCAATTTCCGATCCAAACTGCTATATCTCCCACAATTCCATTCCTCCGCATTTTGTACAATAGCCTATTGTGGGGAACCTTATCGAACGCCTTGCTGAAATCCATATACACCACATCAACTGGTTTACTCTCATCTACCTGTTTGGTCACCTTCTCAAAGAACTCAATAAGGTTTGTGAGGCACGACCTTCCCTTCACAAAACAGTGCTGACTATCCCTAATCAATTTATTCTTTTCTAGATGATTATAAATCCTATCCCTTTTAACCTTCTCCAAAACTTTACCAACAACTGAGGTAAGGCTCACTGGTCTATAATTGCCAGGGTTGTCTCTACTCCCCTTCTTGAACAGGGGAACTACATTTGCTATCCTTCAGTCATCTGGCACTATTCCTGTAGACAATGACGAGTTAAAGATCAATGCCAAAGGCTCGGCAATCTCCTCCCTGGCTTCCCAGAGGATCCGAGGATAAATGCCATCTGGCCCAGGGGACTTATCTATCTTCACCCTCTGAAGGATTTCTAATACATAGGCATGAGCTCTGTTTCTCTGTCCACACATGCTGCCAAACCCGCTGAGTTTCTCCAGCACTTTGTTTTTGCTTGCCAGATTTCCAGCAGAGCATTTTGCTTTTAATTCACCCTGGGATCTGATCTGTCCAGTATTGTCACCAGTTGGGATCACAGCAATAGAGATTCGGTGAAAAGGGCTGATAGTGGATAGTAGAGAGCCAGCATGGAGGGGATGGGTCAAATGGCCTCTTTCTCTGCTGTAACAATTATATGATTATCAGGATCAGAAATGTTCTTGCCGAAAGGTCATTCAACAAACCAGTTGGCCTTTTACAGTCAGACAGCTTTGTGTTCACTTCCACTGGTACCACCTTCTCAAATTCCACTTTTACAAATGTTGAAGCAGAATTCGTGATGGTTTCTCAATTCACTTTCACTGAATGATGTGTCCAGGAGCAAATGTGCTGCTCCAACCAACCCAGATAAAGCTTTAAATACAAAGTAAACCTCTTTCAAACAATATGCCTCAGAGTTTCTGAGGCCTATCACATCACAGTGACATTTTATTCCCAACATGGACACTCTTGAAGGTTCTTGGATTCCTGGCAAGTTTGTGCTACACGTGACTAGGTCAGGATTTGCCATATTCATCTAACATAAGATGTTTAAAGCCAGGAAGTGAGATCAGTTTTACATACCAGTCCTATTTTGGCCAGCCTCCAACATCCCAGTGGTGGAAGCATGTTATATTAATCCTGCACCATCCCAATCCATCCACACTTTGCCTGGTTTCCACCATGTATCTCAGAGAGTGACCCCACCATGAGAATCGCACATCAGTTTTCCCACCCTCCTGCTTGTCACCTCTCTTGGTCCGATGACCCACATAAGGGCCCCGTTTTACACAATGAGGCACGTGAGCAGAAGTAATCCATTCAGCCCATCGAGTCTGCTACACCATTCAATGAGATCAAAGGCTGATCTGATTCCTCAACTCCACTTTCCTGCCTTTTCCCTATAATTTCCTTACTGACTACTAAATCTAAGTGATCTCAATCTTGAACATACTCAATGGCCCAACCTCAACAGCGCTCTGCAGGAAGGCATTTCGTAGACTCACAAATCTCAGAGAAGAAATTCCTCTTCATCCGAGTCCTAAATGTGCATTCCATATTCTGAGATGAAGCCTTCTAGTCCCAGACTCTCCCACAAGTGGGGGCCAGGGTGTCTACATCTTTGTATCTATCCTTTCAAGCTCCTCTGTGTGTGTTTCAATAAAGATCACATTGCATTCTTCTTTATGCCAATGAGTAGTGATTGCGGTAGGATTCCCTCATACCCACAGGCACAGCCACTTACCAAACCGTTCTGCACCAACCTGACCATTCCTTCAGGAATATCCCGACATTATTCCAGGCAATCAGTTGCCTTCACTCCCACAGTGGGCCTCCATGCCTCAAACTGGTGAGACAGAACAGGGAAGAGTGTGTCTCAGGTAAGCAGAGTGTGTTGTATTCCATGTACCTCAGGACACCTCTGACAAATGAGAGCTCAACATGCAAATGTACAGAGGACAATTGCTTAACAAATGGGTAAGAACATCTACAGGCCTCTGTAACCAGAGATCATTTGTAAATATCTGTATCATTCATGACATCGCCCATTGCTCTATGTTGTAAACAAAGAGTTGACTTAGGGTTCCACCTCTCTCTTCTTTTAAGACACACCTTAAAATCTGGCTAAATGATCAATCCTCTTTGGCTCAGTGCCAAAATTTTGTCTGATCACATTCCTGCAAAGTATCTCGACATGTTTTATTATGTTTTGCTTCACAATGGGCCAATCAACTCGGCAACAGGGGGAAAAGCCATACTTTGAAGTGGCCATTTTGTCACTTACTTACACTACCTTGATCCATACCCACAGTCTCTCGTTTTTCTTTGGTAAATACAAAATCATCATTGCCCCTGCATCTTCCACCAGATGGTGCCATACTTAAATTTAATCCTTTATACGGTATTGTGACAGCTGCAGAATTCAAGTCAACATTGGTGTGTGTTCAGTTACAGGTCAGATTCCCCAAAACTTGCAAATGTTAGCGGATTGATACATCATGCTTTGAGATAAAAATCCACTTCCGTGCCCTGGCAGTTGGAAGAATTAATTTGGCATGAGTACAGATGGTACTCAGCTGCCCCGTGCCTGCAAAGCCCAGAACAAAAATGTCATCTGTTAGATGAAATTCTGTCATTGGACAGCACTGAATGAACAATTGCGGACGTGGTAACAGCTTCACGGACAACCGACTGAAGTTAATCAGTCAGGCTCGTTCATTTAGATGCAATATATGTTTAAACAAAGGGTCTGGTCCTGTGGAAAAGTATTCAAACTTTGTGTCAGAACACAAACCCAATATTGTCTAACTGGTCAACCATGATCACGGTAACAGTGTCACCCAACTCCAATTCCCATCCACCACAGTCACGAGCAAACCCTTTTGCAACTAACAGTGATCTCCCAAACCAAGTCTGCCTCATACAGAGTCAGAGTCATACAGCACAGAAACAGATGCTTCAGTCCAACCTATCCATATCAACAGTTTCCCAAACTATTCTAGTCCCATTCACCTGCACTTGGCCCACATCCCTCCAAACCTTTCCTATTCATGTGCCTGTCTTTTAAATACTGTAACTGTACCTGCATCTACCACTTCTGGCAGTTCATTAAGAAATTTTAACATCATGGTTAAGCATGCAATGCAACAGGTTTTACTTTAGAAATAAAACACAAGTATACTAAGAAAAGAAATGAAGTTAACGCAGAATTAATCCAACTATCTACTTACAACACACATTCAAATGATTTTTTTAAGCTCATGGTAAAGGCATAATCCCCACCAAAAAAAATAGAAAGCACAAAGTTGCTGCTGATGAAGTGACAATTGGCATTCATTATTTTTAGCAGTGTAACTCGCTCACACCTAGACTGTCAGTGGGACAGTCTTCCCTCATCATGTAATGACCGTCTATACTATCAGTGACATTACACTGACTCAATTTAACGACCCATTCTCGATTAGCAGTGATGAGCAAAGAGCGATATGAAGATTAGATCAAAGAAGATGTAATTTATGGTTTTCAGTAAACATGCTGGCACTGTAAAAGGACTGGAACCTGGCATTGTCAGTGATGAGTTGTGCTGGCTTAGAACAGGCTGGAGCTAGTGTGGGAGGGATGTTCTGATGCAAGCAGCTTTGTGGAACTCAGCATGTGGGTTAGAACAAAAAGATATTTATTACATTACGGACTTCCCAATCTTCAGTTTGCAGAAAAACTAAACAGTGTGGCAACTTGACATTATGGGTGCATTTCCAAACCTCAGCAAAACAAGGTGTAGCAGTGAGAGAGTCAGCTGGTTGGGTCAGGCTGGAGGTCAAGGCAGAAGTACAACAGGGTTTCAAGGCAAAAGCATGATTCAGCGTCAAACCACAGAAAAAAAACACTCAAATTGGAAGAAAACTTCCCCTTCAGATTTATAGCCAGCTTCAGCAATGCACTCATTTGCAAGAGGGAAGCTTACACTTGGCTCCAAGGTAAGTGCCTTGAACTGTTGCAATTTTTATTTCACTTCCCAGCATGATCTCCCACTTGGGGTACAGTGGTGGTCACATCTATCCTGCTTCTGCTGAGGCGAGGCCACTCTGGAGTGCCATCCGTGGCAGCTGGGGAAGGTGATGGCCTAGTGTTATTATTGCTGAACTGGGAATCCTGTCTCAAATGCCTTCACGGAAGATGGTGGAATCCGAACTCAACAAATGTGTGGAATTAAAGAGTTTAATGGTGACCATGAACCCATGGTCAATTGTTGGAAAAGCCCAATGTCCTTTAGGGAAGGAAACTGCCATCCTCACCTGGTCTGACCTACATGTGACTTCAGACCCACAACAACATGGCTGACCCCTAACTGCCCTCTGGGTAATGAGGAATGGGGAATAAGTGCTGGTCAAGCCAATGGTGCCCTTGTCACATGACAGAATTTAAAAAAAAAACTAGTTCCTCTTCATCTGCGGGCTGAATCTGCAGTTTTACCACAGAAGTTCTCATAGTCGAGCTCAATTGTGACATCCTCATTGTGCCCTTTCCAGCCACGATCACTTGTTAACGAGCTGATGTAGCAACTTGACATCCTCCTCACTAATGGAGTCGAACATTCTCAGCAGTACTCCTTGAACTCAACGTAGGCCATGATTGAAAGTAGCCATACCTGCACAGAATAATGTCATGCTAAAGCATTCACATTTACCAGTACTCCGTGGATGTGCTTCTGCTGCTAATTCAAATCCCTCTGTAGCAATGGTGGAGTAGCAGATAGTGAAGGGGACAGTCAGAGATTACTGCAGAATACAGATAGACTGGAGAGTTGGGTAGACAAATGGCAGATGGAGTTCAATCCGGGCAAATGCGAGGTGATGCATTTTGGACGATCAAATTCAAGGGCGAACTGTACAGTAAATGGAAAAGTCCTAGGGAAAGTTGATGAACAGAGAGATCTGGGTGTTCAGGTCCATTGTTCCCTGAAGGTGACAACACAGGTCAATAGGGTGGTCAAAAAGGCATATGGCATGCTTTCCTTCATTGGGCGGGGTATTGAGTACAAGAGTTGGCAGGTCATGTTGCAGTTGTATAGGATTTTGGTTCGACCACATTTGGAGTACTGTGTGCAGTTCTGGTCGCCACATTACCAAAAGGATGTGGATGCTTTGGAAAGGGTGCAGAGGAGGTTCACCAGGATGTTGCCTGGTATGGAGGGTGCTAGCTATGAAGAGAGGTTGAGTAGATTAGGATTATTTTCATCAGAAGGACGGAGATTGAGGGGGTACCCGATTGAGGTCTACAAAATCATGAGGGGTATAGACATGGTGGATAGCAAGAAGCTTTTTCCCAGAGTGGGGGACTCAATTACTAGGGGTCATGAGTTCAAAGCGAGAGGAGGAAAGTTTAAGGGCGATATGTGTGGAAAGTTCTTTACACAGAGGGTGGTGGGTGCCTGGAACGTGTTGCCAGCGGAGGTGGTAGACGCAGACACGTTAGCATCTTTTAAGATATATTTGGACAAGTACATGGATGGCAGGGAGCAAATGGACACAGACTGTTAGAAAATAGATGACAGGTTAGACAGAGGATCTTGATCGGCACAGGCTTGGAGGGCCGAAGGGCCTGTTCCTGTGCTGTAATTTTCTTTGTTCTTTGTTCAGTGGACATGATGCGTCCATACTGAGCCTAGTCTTGATGCAAAGATATTGAAGAAGTGTAGCACTATCTGGGGGCAAAGTAGCCGGCTTGATTGGCACCCCAAACACACACTTGCTCTACTATTGTATCAACCCGGCAAGGCTCCCTCCACATCTACAATTTCCACCACCAAGGACAAGGACAGCAGGCTCATGGGAACACCACAAGCTTATGATCCTCTCCAAGTCACACACCAACCTAACATGGAAATATACAGCACCGTCCCTTCACTGCCGATGGATCAACATCCTACAGCACCCTCCTGAACACTATTTCGGTTGCAGTGGCTCAAGAGGAAGGGTCAGCTCAAATTCCTGGAATGCAAATCTAGATGGGCAATAATGTTGGGCCTTGCAAACAATGCTCTAACCCCAGAGCAATGTTTTCTAAAACGAACATTGAGGCATAGCGGAAAAGGATAAATTCCCGACTCCTGAAACTGCTGAATTCCCAGTTCCATACACATCGTTACGAGTGCACAATGGTTACCCCTTTTCTGGGGTCATCAACCCTGGGTCGGCCTCCAAGATGAGCTGGAAGCAGTTTTCCCTGGAAGTCCGAGACCCAGCAATTCCCAACTCTTAAAGATACATCGAATGGTGGAAATCGGGGAAATTGGAAATGGGAGATTGTAGAAATAAAATTCAAGAAGCATCTTAGTGAAAAACAGAACGTAATAGAATTCTACAGATGATTAAAAGGAATTGTGAGCTGTTCCATCTGGTGGGGATGTCCCGACTGAAGGGAAAGCACCCAATATTAGAACTAGGCTAGACAGGGGCAGTGTCAATGAGCAATGCTGGGAATCTAGAAGTTCTGTGTCCAAAAAGTAGCTGAGACAAGGGGGAAATCACTGGAGTTTTCAAAACGGAGAATGATGAATCATTGCTAGCCAAGGTTAAGAGTCACAGATTCAAGGCTGACAATAGAGTTCCGATACAGATTAACCATGATCTAATTGAATGGTGATTGAATTTAGGTATTTTGGCTACTAAAACACGTTGCTGACTATATGGATGTGCAGGACACTGCTCAATGAATAGAGCCAAAGTAAATTATATCAGGAAACACTGTACAGCTGGAAATATTACAAACTTTTTACTGTTCAGAGCACTTTGCTCTCTCTTCAACAGTCTTGTTCGAGTCAGGCTGAAGGTTTTAATTTTGTGATATTCAGTCAAGCTCCCATCACATATGACATTGACACCAAATACAGCAACCCCTTTGCACAATTTATCTTTGAGCTGGAACGGACAGAGTTTTAATCAGTCAAAGCAAGTTTGCAATTTTAAGCATTGAATGTTCATTTCTACAGAATTCAGTTTACAAGCTCACTAAACTCTTTCACTTGATGATGACTTACCTAAGGGCAGCACGGTGGCTCAGTGGTTAGCACTGCATCCTCACAGCACCAAGGACCCGGGTTCGATTCCAGCCTCGGGTAACTGTCCGTGCGGAGTTTGCACATTCTCCCCGTGTCTGCGTGGGTTTCCTCCGGGTGCTCCGGTTTCCTCCCACAGTCCAAAGATGTGCAGGCTAGGTGGATTGGTCATGCTAAATTGCCCATAGTGTTCAGGGGTGTGTGGGTTATTGGGGGATGGGTCTGGGTGGGACGCTCCAAGGGGCGGTGTGGACTTGTTGGGCCAAAGGGCCTAGTTCCACACTGTAGGTAATCTAATCTAATCTAATGTTACTCCAATGCTACACTGTTATCAAAGAGCACTTGTGATGCAGTGATAATGTCCCTACCTTTGGGCCAGGGCATTCAAGGCCCACTTGCTCCAGAGATGTGTAATAATATTCCTGACAAGGTCGATGAGAAAATATTTACTCTGTTGTCAAGAAGCCCCAAACTTGAAACATGGTGATTTGTAAAATGCCTTCTTAGAATCATGGAATCCCTGTATTTGTAAGCAGGCCAGTCAACCCACCGAGACCACACCGACCCTCTGAAGAGCACCCCACCCAGACCCACCCATTATCATATGTCTAACTATGGGATCTTGTGGGAAAAGTTACTCCTGTGATCCCTACACACAGTGGGTATTCTACATAAATATTAAAACCAAGGTAAAGTGCTTGGTGCTATTGTGATTTTGAGCAGGGCACTATGAAAAATGCAATTCCTTATTGAAGGAGCTTTAAACTAGTATCAGCCCGATTGTAGAAAAGTGCTCACAGTGATACATATCTGTCTGTTCTTGCTGATTGTGTGGGGAACTGCTACTAATACAATGTATAGAATCCACACAATGTGGAAGTAGGTCAGTTGATCCATTGAGTCCCATACTGACCTCTGAAGACCTACCACCCCACCCTAACCCTATAGCCCTGCATTTCCTGTGGCTAGCCCACCCAGCCTGCACATCCCTGGACATGTGGGTAATTTAGCATGGCCAATCCACCTAGCATGCACATCTTTGGACTGTGGGAGGAAACCGGAGCACCCAGAGGAAACCCATGCAGACATGGGGAGGATGTGCAAACTCCACACAGATTCTGGAATCGAATCTGGGTCCCTGGCACTGTGAGGCAGCAGTGCTAACCACTGAGCCACCACGCTACACAAAGCAATGGACAAAGCATTTCACTCAGCTGTGTTTAACAAGATAGTAAATTTGGTTATTAAGCAGCTTAATGGAGATGATGCAGAGAAGATTTTCTAGGAGTCAGGGGCTTTTGTCATGTCTCTCCTCCAAGCAGGGAAGGTGAGGGTGTAGTGTCAGGGCACGAGTCAGATTGAGAGACATGCTAATAAGGTAGAACATATCACAGGAAATGATGCAATGTCACATTGTCTCTTGCAGCCTTGTGGCAAGATAAAGCCACAGCATGATGCTTCTTAAATAATTTAATGTTACTTACTTCAGCAGACTGTAACTACTTTTCTCAGCGTCATGACGGCTAAAGATATTATAAATGGGAGATTTAATCAAAACTTTCAGTTCTGAACAGCTTCGCCAAGAGAAGAAACTGATTCCATTTTTGGAGAGTCAGGAATCAGAGAACACTTCACAAAAGAACTTAGGTATAGGAGAGGAGGTTTTTGCATAAGGTGAAGGTTAGAAACAGATTTTAAAAGAGAAAATGGACAAATACTTGAATTTAAAAAAAACATAGGGTCACTGGGGAAGAGAAAGCAAACAGAACTAATGGAACAGCCCTTCAAATGGCCAGCACAGAATCTGTGAGCACAATGGCCTCTAATGGTGTTGAATAATTCTATTGTTCTGCTAGTTCAGGCAGGACCAGGCTTGAGGAGAACTTAAAGATAGTAAGAACTGCAGATGCTGGAGTCTGAAGGAACACAGCAGACCAGGTGACATCCAAGGAGCAGGAAAGCTGATGTTTTGGATTGGGACCCTTCTTCAGAAATGGGGGAGGGGAAGACGTATCTGAAATAAATAGAAAGAGGTTGGGGCGGTGATCGCAGGTAGTTAGGTAGAGGGAAGACAGACAGGTCAAGGAGGTGGGGATGAAGCTAGTGAAGTTGAGTGGAGATAGGGAGTGGGGGTGTGGGTTGGTCAGTGAGGAGGGAGGGGCGGACAGGTGGGAGAGATGATGGACAGGTCAATGAGGCGGGGACGGGAGGTGCTGGTCTTGGGATGAGATCAGGGGTGGGGAGATTTTGAAGCTTGTAAAGTCCACATTGAGACCACTGGGTTGTGGGCCACCTGAACCCCAACATGTAAGTGGGTCCTCAGTTAGTCACTCAAGTACAGGCAGCTATCACCAGCTACTGCACAAACCAAGTCACTAATTCCACATTGTCACAGTCATCACATAAGCACACAGCTCACATATGGTTCAAGCTGCCAATAGCCATTACTTTGCTGCACCCTCTCTGATAACTGGGCAAGGTCTACACATAGGGCAATGATTGTGAACAAGTCACACTGAACTCCAAGGAGATCACAGAATGGACAGAAGTTTTGGGATGCCATTCAGCTCATTGGCCTGAAATAACAGTCAGAGTGCTGGTGTACAATCTCCTGTCTTTCCCTGTAACCCTGCACAATCATTCTTTTGTAATCATCGTCTGAGATGGTAACAAATGTTTCAGTCACTCGGGCTACCAGGAAAAGTAGCAAAAAAATTATATAATGGCTTTCGTGTCCATAGTCTTCCCAAACATTTTACACTCAATCAATGAAGCGCTTTTGATCCAGCAGCAAATTCATATGAGGGATCCCATGGTCTGATAAATCTCTCTCAGTTCAAAAACTCACCCTCAGTTAAGGAGTAGCAGGTTTAAAACAGAGATGAGGAGGAATTACATCTCTCAAATGTGTCGTGAATCTCTGAAATTCACTCCCTTGGAGTGCGGTGGATGCTGGGATAATTTAAGGAGTGGGTTTTTAAATTGTAATGGGTTTAATGGGTTATGGGGAGCGAGCAGGAAAGTGGGCTTGAGGCCAAGATGAGATCAGCCATGATCATATTAAATGGTGGAACAGGCTCGAGGGACTGAAGTGCTGACTCCTGCTCTTAGTTCTTACTTCCTTAGAACACCTGTGGAACTCTAATATCCCCAATGTCAGGGGATTTCATGTCCACTTGAGGGAGGCAGATGGGATTGCGGGTTGACATCCCATTGGTTAAATGGTGTCTGCAACAGTCGCACATACCCTCAGCATCATTCGTGTCTCCAGACACCTCCAACCTATGACCCACTGACAAGAGGGAACAGCAACAATTACAGAACCATAGCTGGAACCATTCCAGAACCCACATGAAAAGAAAACAGCGACTGTACTCCTGGTAACAGCTGGTTCACCCAACTTAGCACCAGCTCTCTGCCTCAACTGTTCGATGGTGCCAAACTCTGAACAACAACATTAGTAGAGGCTGGCACAAAGTGGGAAAAGACACGTGACTGGGTTACATCGGCAAGAATCCTACTGGGTACGGAGTGCACGCACGAGTGGCCAAAAGATGTTCAGCAAGAGACTAGAAGGAACACGCCTGATGGATTTGTAACAGCCCAGGTAAAGATGAGAACAGCACAGGAATGAACTTGTCAACTCTCACAAACTCTGATCTCCACTACCACTCCCCTTCCTCTGCAAACCGCCTACAACACTTCACAAAGAAAAGGGAATGGAAAACACTGCATTTTCCATCACATCCTGTGGGAACAATATTATTTTCCAGCAAAGCTCTGCTCCGGCACAGGATGAGAATTCAAGTGTTAGGACAGCTGATAGACCACATCACATGCTTTAGGCAGACTCCCTTAAGTTTCCAACCTAAAAGAGGCCTTCTTTCTTTGCATATGTAAAATTAAAATGATAATGGAGAAAGCAAACATCTTTCACGTAATCAGAAAGCAGACTAGGTTCTACCTTACTTCAAACAAAAACTGGAAAATCCAGGTCTCAAAAGATCGATGAAGGAAAGACGAAGACAAGTTTTTGTCTTTTGCAGTGAATTGGGGTGGGTTTAGACTGTCACAATAGTGTACAGTACGTGGACCCCAGAGACTCACCTGAATGCAGAGAGCTTATTCTCTCTTAAGGCACAGAACCATCTGTTTCTTTTTGTAACTGCAAGGAAAACTGCGAAGGTTGAGTGGGGAAGTATTCAGTTACATAGTGAGATTAGAGAATTTTGAATTGTTCTTTTAGAGCAAAGAAGGTTAAGGGGAGATATAATAGGATGTTTAAAACTGTTAGGAGGTTTCCGTAAGAGTTAATTAGGAAAAACTGTTTCCACTGGTTGTAGGGTCAGAGAACATAGACTGAACATAATTTGCAAAAGAACTAGATGAAGTCAGGGAGGAAATATTTTCATACAATGTCTGGAGCATGTTGCTTGAAAATGTTTTAGAAGCAAATTCAATTGTCAACTTTCAAAACAATTAAAGTTGAAAACTGAAAAATAAACTTGCAAGCCTATGGAAGAATTAGAACTAAATTGTTTCAAAAGGACCAGCACAGATATGTTTTTTCTATGCTGAATGATTCTATGAATTGGAGACAGCAGTAACAGGTTAGTAACAATACCCACATAGAACAGCATGGATTTAAATCCACCCTGTATGGGTCAGTACCCCACTGCCAGACAGATCAAACAGAAACACCTTCCATTTATGCAGTTTCACAAAAGCTTGCATATCTACAGGTATTTATGGACACTGCAACAATTCCTCCTCCTTCTTCAAAGCCCACAGCATCTTTTACAGCTACCTAGACAGACAGAGCTTCTGAATAAGATAACAAAGTGTGAAGCTGGATGAACACAGCAGGGATCTTGGATTCTCCAGCATCTGCGGTTCCCATTATCTCTGAGCTTCTGAAAAACCTCACATTCCACAGATTCTACCTTGGCACTCCATAGTTTTACAGGGTGCAGGAGGTGATGGGCACCAATGTCTGCTTTAAAATGTCATTGTGCATGACATATTCTTTTAGAATGCACCATGACATTAGATTCTATTACAGGGCCATGCTCATGCGGTTTCTACTACTGAACAAGGGCAGTGCGGTGTGTCCTAGGCAGCTGTACAGCTGTGGACAGAGGCAGGAATCTTGGTACTGTCTGTGACCAGACCATACCTTGAAGGATATGGTGCCAAGGAAACAAGATGACGACATTCACCTCATTCCAGGCAAGAAGGGCTAGATTGGTGGAGGAGTACCAATCACTCACTGCCTGCTATCGCAGTTTGAGTCGTGGATGGTGGGGGGGGGGGGGGGGGGGGGGGGGAGGTTTCTGAATGAAAAAGGGCGTTTGCACAGATACCGCGGGTGGTGAGGTGTCATGTCACAGGGGAAGGGGCATCAAGTCAGAGGGTGAAGGGTGCATGGGGGTCTAGGAGAGGCGTGTCCGTGCGTGAGGCTAGTATAGAGTCAGTTTAATAGCTCCTCGGGAGTCAGGTTATGTCCTTAATAGTCCAACTTTTCTTGAGCAACCATTTACTTAATTGAAGCAGAAATTTCCAAATTGTCTAATTTAAATGGATACTGTTGGAGGCTTCCATGAATTGGGGAATTACCCAAGGGAAAATCCAATTTCCTAGGGAATTTCCTCAGAATCCAGTACAAAGGGAATTCTGTAAGGACACAATGCCTCGTGGTGGTGCCAAACTGACTATCTGGCCAACAGAATATCTGCGCTGAAATCTCCATGACACTGCTGCACACAACCACAGATGGAAGAGATTCAATGGGCAAGAAAATGTGTTCTTCAAACAAAGATTTTTTAGATCTTAATAAAGGGCATAGAATATAGGGCTGTTTGACGGACTGTCAAGAAATGGAAATAGAGTTGTAATGGTGATGTTCCTTGTCAAATGCCCTAGGAACAGAAGCTCCAATCCCTTTATAGGAGCTGGGAGACTAAGCTTGATTAACTAGTTTAGTTTGATTTATTGTTACCACATGTACTGAGATACAGTGAAAAGTGTTGTTTTGCATGTTGTTTAGGCAGATAGCAGTGCATCAGGGTGGCAGAAAAGAATAATGAATGCAGTGCTACAGCCACAGAGAAGGCGCAGAGAGGAGGAGATCAGAATTAATATTTGAGAGGTCTGTTCAAAAGTCTGATAATCACAGGGAAGGAGCTGTTCTTGAATCTGTTCGGATGTGTATTCAAAAACTTTTGTATCTTCTGGAAAAGGGTGAAAGAGGGTATAACTGGAGTGTGAGGGATGTTTGATTATGTTGGCTTCTTTCCCGAGGCAGCAGGAAGTGTAGATGGAGTCAGTGGATGGAAGGCTGGTTGGTGTGATGGACTGGACTTTGTTCACAACTGAATGTAGTTTCCTGCAGTCTTGCAAACAGCAGTTGCCATTCCACTCCGTGATGCATCCAGGATGCTTTCAATGGAATGGTCTAGCACATCAAGTGGGTCTGGAAATGCCAAAACTGTGGCTGTACCAATGAGCTGCTGCCATTTGGCACAAGGTCAACAGGCGAGGGAAATGTTGGACCAGACATCGATGCCCACGTCCCATGAATGGATCAAAACAAAATTTAAAAATCAATTAAGTAATGAAGAGTTTGTCTGTCAAGCAATTGGCATGGAAAGGGCTGGAAATTGAGAGGATGGAGGTCACATGATTAAACCTCTGGGAACACATCCGAGTTGACAACACTAGCTCCCTGTTGAGGCGGCATGGAATGTAACAGGGCCTTGTACAAGCAGTAACCATATCAGCAAGGTATTTAACTTAGGATATTTGCCTTAGATGATTTTATTTTCATACTCCACTGACCTCCCCAGAATGTTGTCTGTACCAAATGACAAGATACTGCCCTCTCGAGTCTCCCTCACTGCTGTTTACTAGCGCAGTGCTCCCTGTACACACTAATCTCTTGTTAAATGCTGCTCAGGCCACATTTCCCTATCTCCATCTGCCATGCACGAGCTATACTGGATGCTGGCTGTATAATTCAGTCTCGTCATGTTTACCACTTCCCGACCTCAATGTCACATTTAGTACTATGACGAGGTCCAGGCAATTAAATAATCAAAGAACCAGAACATGTAAACATCCATCCCAACTGCTCCTTCACAATGAACAATGATTTTGTGACTCAGTGATTCTTCTTGTCTCCTGAATCACGAGGTCATGCGCTCAAGTCCCACTTCAGAGATGTGGGCATATAGTCAAGCCTATTCCTTTTTTTCGTTCACTCATGGGATGTAGGTGTCGCAGGCTGGTCAGCATTTATTGCCATCGCTAGTTGCCCTTGAGAAGGTGGTGGTGAGCTGCCTTTTTGAATTGCTGTAATCCTTGTGCTGTGGGCCGGCCCACAATGTTGCTAGGAGAGGAATTCCAGGGACAAAGAAGGAAAAGTAATATATTTCCAAGTCAGGATGGTGAGTAGAGTGCAGGCAAGCCTGCTGGAGGTGCTTTTCCCATTTACCTTCTGCCCTTACCCTTCTAGATACTGATGTTGAGAGTCTGGAACGTGCTTTCTGGATCTATGGTGCATTTTCCTACTTTGACCCCACTTGGAAGGTTGAAAGTTATTGCAGGCTCTCAGTGGAGTCCAGGAGCCTGTCAGAGCAGGGCTCCAGCTGCTCTACCATTGAAAGTTCCATGTCCACTGCTGCTTCACAGCTCACCACCCCATTTATGATCCTGTCTGGCATGGTCCAGTCTGACATTCTAGCACAGATGAGATTTTTGATCTGCGTCTTGTTTGTCCTCTCAGACAAACATTAAAAGATTCCACATCATCAATTTGGAGACCAGTGGGAGTGTTCTCCCTGGTGTGCTGCTTATTTATCCTTCAAGCAATTTTGTTTAAAAGAAAATCTGGTCATTATCATGTTTCTAACTGTGGGATCCTGTGGGAAAATTTATTCCTGTGATCCCTACACAACAGTGGCTACTCTACATAAATACTAAAACCAAGGTAAAGTGCTTAGCAGCATTGTGATTTCATGAGAGGCACTATGAAAATGCAGTTCCTTATTGAAGGGGCTTTAAACTAGTATCAGCCCTATTGTAGAAAAAGGTTCACAGTGATACATGTCTGTCTGTTCTCGCTGATTGTGTGGGGAATTGGTACTAATACAGTGAATAGAATCATAGAATCCCTACAATGTGGAAGTAGGTCAATTGGTCTATACTGACCTCTGAAGACCTACCCTCCAACCCTATTCCTGTAACCCTGAATTTCCCATGGCTATCCCACCTAGCCTGTACCTCCCTGGGCACTATAGTCATGCTAAATTGTCCAATCTGCTTAACCTACACTTCCTTTGGACAATAGGAAGAAACCCACGCAGGCACGGGGAGAATGTGCAAACTCCGCAAGGTCGCCCGAGGCTGGAATCGAACCTGGATCCTCAATGCTGTGAGGGTGCAGTGCTAGTTATTAAGCCATTGTGCCACTCAACTGTCCACGTTTGTTCTTAAATGGATTCCTCACACAGCAAAGGGACTGCAACTCCAAATGGCTCTCTCCCCAACACACCGTCAGACACCATGCTGCCAGTCCCTTGTCTGCCTTCACAGTTATTTCCTAACCAACCTGCTCACCTCTGGAGCAGGTGGAACTTAAACCTGGGCCTCCTGGCTCAGAGACAAGGACACTAGCATTGCACAGGAGCTGCCAGCACTGTGTTCATATACTAAGTGAGACTGAAAGAGACTCAAATAGATTAACCTTGACAGCTGTTGTAACTATTCCTTCCCCCACCCCCTCCAATATTCATTCATCAAAATATTCACATGTGTGGAATAAATACAGTTTTATTGAAAGGTCTCTTGGTTTGCAGCCATTTCTAAGATTAAGCTTCAGTTCCTGGAGACACTAATCCTCCATCCCACCAACTCACCCTCTCTGTACCCACTTCTCCATCCACCTGACTAAACAATGATGCAGCAAGTGGAGTACAATGTAAGAAGTGTGATATTTTCAATTTTGGCAGAAAGAATAAAATAGCATATTTTCCAAATGCTGAAAGATTGCAGAGTACCGAGATACAGAGTGATCTGGGCACCCCAGTGCATGAGTCGCAAAAGGCTAGTACACAGAGAATGCTGGAGGAACTTAAGAGTTAACATTTGAATCCACAATGACATCTTTAGAACTTTAACTCCATTTTTCTCTCTCTGCAGACACTGCCGAGCTGATGAGTTTCTCCAACATTCTGTATTTATTCCAGCATCTACCTTTATATAGGTTAGTATGCAGGTATAGCAAGTAATCAGAGAAGCTACTAGAATGCTATAATTTATTAGAAGAGAAATGATTAAATAGAGCTGTTTTGCTTTGATTGTACAGGGCATTGATGTGACCACATCTGGAATACTGTGCACAGCATTGGGCACCTTCTTCAATTAAATGCATTGAAGGCAATTCAGACAAAGTTTGCTAGATTAATAGCAAGTTTCAAGAGGAAAAAATTGGATGGGCTAATCTTGTATTCATCAGGATTTAGAAAAGGAAGCAGCAACTTGATTAAAACATACAAGATCCTGAGGGTCTCACCAGGATCATGACAGGGGTGTTTTTTTGTTCTGGGAGAATAATCACACAATCCATTCCTACTTTCTGTTTTAAAAATCAGGGTCACCTAATTAAAAACAGATCAGACAATTTGTTTTCTCCCAAAAGAGTTGTGCACCTTTAGACTTTACAGTCTGTTATTAAAGATGAGATTGTAGAGTGCTTGGAGGGACTGGAAGTGTTTGGGTAAAATAGGGTGAGTCAGCATGGTTTTACCAAGGGGAGGTCATACCTGACAAATCTGTTAGAACTCTTTCAGAAAATAAAAAGCAGGTTAGACAAAGGAGACCCAGAGGATGTGATCTATTTGGGCATTTAGAAGGCCCCCTGACAAGGTGCTGCCAGGAGACAGTCAAATAAAATAAGAGCCCACGGTATTAGGGACAAGGTACTAGTGGATTGGCTGACTAGAAAACAGAGAATAAGAATAAAGAGATCTTTCTTACGGTGAGGTTCCACAGAGGTCAATGAGATAAGGAGGAATTTCATTAGCTTGGGGTGGGGAGTTGGTGAAATTCATTGCAGAAGGCTGTGGAGGCCAATATGTTGAGTGATTGAGACAGAGATATGTAGGTTCTTGGGGATCAAAGGTTACGGGGAGAAAGCAGGATCAAACGGTGGAGCAGACTTCAAAGAGTAAGTGGCCTAATTTAACTCCTGAATCTTAAAGGTCTTGTGGAGCACTCTTCCTGACAAGGTTAGATAGACTCTCATTAAAATTTGTTGTACCCATACGTCTGCTGTACTCCCTCCCGCTGGACTCGTCGGACAGTGGCATTGTCAGGGTAAAGACACTGGCTCCTCTCCCCAAACTCCAGCTCTGTCTCCCTCCCCCTACAGTGACAGTAGGGATCAGGGTCAGTGGGTCAGCACCACTTGGGGGGGTGGGCGGGAATTTTATTCATTATTCATTAAAGATACTAAATGTCATGAGGGAAGGGCTGGAATCTGATAATCGTATGTAATGGTGCAGCAGACTTGATGGGCTGAATGGCATACTCCTGGCTGGTATATTCACCCAGTGACACTAAATCACCCTTACCCCGGGTCCCCACCTTCCACTTGAATCCTCAACAGGAGGCTGTACTTAAACTGGGTGGAATTCCACCCACCCCGTCCCTAAGGGGTGCTGACCCAGATCCTTACTGTCACTGTAGGGGGAGAGGGGAGAGAGCTGGAGCTTGGGGAGGGGAGCCAGTGTCCTTACCCTGACAGTGGCACCATCCGACGAGTCCAGGGGGAGGGAGTACAGCAGACATATATGGGTACAACGATTTTTTTTAAAAAAGCGAACAACGCCCTCATTTAGAACAAATTGGCTTGATTTTGCTGGTGGAGAGATTGCTCAGAATGAAGGCAGAGGGAAGTTCCCTCTCGCCCCAGGGTTAAACCCTACAGTTCTCCTCCTCCTTACCTACACACACACACGGGTTTCCAGCCTGTCAAAACAGAGGGCTCGCCACTCCAGACGGTGCAACACCCACTCTGAGCTGCCTCAACCAAATATCCACGCAGGCAGTTCGAAATTCAAATCCCACATCTGCTCCTCTCACTATTGTGCTTGTTTTTTTTTAAATAAAGACTACATATTTTCTCAGCGTTACAGACATGCTGCTGCCCCGATGCTAAAAAGGTGAGTTTCAGAGCGGGGTTTAACCACGTCGGTATAGATTAATAGATGTGTAGAGACGACCATTATCACACGCTCTCTGAGGAATTAAGACCCATCAAGCCCAAATGCCTGCTTCCAGGGCAGAGAGCGAGCCCGTTGAAAACTTTCCTGTTTTCGCAAGGAGAAAGTTCGGATGTGAAACGCTTGTCTTACCAGCCCATCCCAGCTGTTGTCCATTTCCATACTGGCGCCTGGTGATTTTCAGGGAGTCCTCCCGCCTGTAAACTTTGTTCACATTACAGCCTCCAATCAGTGCCCGGCCACATAGACAGACCTCAGGGTATACTCTACTGCCTGCTCCACTTTGACGGTGCGTGTATTTGCTGAGAGTTCAGATCCTTGCTGGATGGGGATTAGGCGGAAGTGGTGTGCCTGAATATCAATGAGCACCAGCAACGCACGCTCTCTCTCTCTCTCTCTCTCTCACACACAGGCTGGACAATGCCTCACTTGCTTTGTAATCCCTTCTCAATCATATACACCCTCTCTCACTTATTTGCTCAGCCCTACATCGGTCGAAAGGAAGCTGCTTACAATGTAACTTCTAAAGCAGACACAAATTGATCGGAGGACTGTATGGTAACACAGCAGCGGGACTAAAGAGCTAGCACGGGCCCAGGGCCGGAATGGTCTCATGCGCTCCATAATTTTAAAACAAAACAAGCTTGCATTCATGCGCTGTGTTTACAAACTCAGCAACTCCCCAGTCCTGCTCCTCTGATGCTGCTTGGCCTGCTGCATTCATCCAGTTCTACACATTGTTATCTCAAACCCCAGTAGCGTCTATTTCCAATGGAATATATCTTGAAGTGTCGTCGATGTTGTAATGTTGGGGAAAATGGCAGCCAATTTGTGCACAGCTCCCATTGTGAATTGAAATACCGACCAGGCAGTCCTGTTGGCTGATCAGAATCAAAAACAAGAAATTGCTGGAGAAACTCAGCAGGTCTGGCAGCATCTGTGGAAGGAAAGCAGAGTTAACGCGATGACCCTTCCTCAAAACACATTGGTTGTTGTTGGCTGAAAGGTAAACATTGGAAAGGACATTGAGGGAGGAATCCCAAGATCATTTTATGTTTGCACTGACCCAAGAGGTTAAGCAGAATCCTGTATTATTCAGCTGCTCAGCCGCAATTGTATCCACTCAGCTATAAAATCTGATTATTACATTGAGGTGTGCTGAGGTCAGTGTTCTGTCACTTCCAGCTGTTCCCGTTCCCTTCGCTCAGTTTGTAAAGGCAGTCATAGATAAAGCCATTCTGACTGTCCGTAAGTTAGCAACTGGCAATCATTGGGACATTTTGTCGACAGACTGTTGGTCTTTTTATTTTCCTAGGTTTTATTTCATTCACGACAAAGGGCAAAGTCTGCCATCTGGTGGATTTTGAATTGGTAAAACATTGCCTCTCCCCAGCTGCCTTGAGAAAGCTGTGACACGGTTTCTCCTTGCTTTGAGCTGAGGCTAATGCAGCTTCCACAATAGGTGTGGAGTTCCTGTTGATCTGCCTGGTAACAGTGACTCTTGTTAGAGCCTCATCTTCAGGGCGCAGTGGCTAGAATCACTTGCTGTCACAACGGCACTAGATTGGACGCATGGGAGGAGGAGAAACTTGAACTTTCTCTTTACTCAGGGCTATGCAATGTGTGTTTGATATCAAGATGAGGAGGAATTTCTTTTCTCGGGGGATCGTTGGATTCTCTTTCCCAGAGAACAATGAAGGCTGAGTCATTGAATATATTCAAGGCTAAGTTAGTTAGATGTAGAATCAATGGTAATGGGGAGGCAGATGTTAAAACCACAGTTAGATTTGCGATGATCTTTATCAATGGTAGCGGAGAGTTGACAGGCCAGTTGATTATTCCTGTTCCTATATCTTATGATCTTACAGCTAGTCTCCAAAAGCTGACTCACTGAAAGGCAATAAAATGTGAGGCTGAATGAACACAGCAGGCCAAGCAGCATCTCAGGAGCACAAAAGCTGACGTTTCGGGCCTAGACCCTTCATCAGATCTGATGAAGGGTCTAGGCCCGAAACGTCAGCTTTTGTGCTCCTGAGATGCTGCTTGGCCTGCTGTGTTCATCCAGCCTCACATTTTATTATCTTGGAATCTCCAGCATCTGCAGTTCCCATTATCACTGAAAGGCAGGTGGTTGATACATCTACACTCCAAAATAAGTATCTGATACTGCCCAGTGAAGCTGAGAAGGAGCCAAGAGATTCATCTAATTCCTTGTCACCCATCTCACTGGGGTCAAATTGAAGAGACTTGGTGCACTCTGCACCTGAGTGGTTCAAATACCACTCCAAAACTTTGCGCACAAAATTCATACTTGTGCTTGGAAGGCAGTCCTGAGGGTGTGCCGCACTGTTGGAGGTTCACATGGGATATTAAGCTGAGGTTTTATTTTCCCTTGCAGCCGGGCATAAACAATCTCAGAGCGACGTTTGAAAAACAGCGGAATAATGATCTGGCCAATATTTTACCCTTTGATATCACTGAAGCAGGTTATCAGGCCGTAAGCTAATTGCTGTTTACAGAAACAGCCTGTGTGCAAAGTAAGATAACAAGGTGTGGAGCTGGATGGACACAGCAGGCCAAGCAGCATCAGAGGAGCAGGAAAGCTGACATTTCGGGCTTAGACCCTTCATTATTTTTTCTGAAGAAGGGTCCAGACCCGAAACATCAGCTTTCCTGCTCCTAAGATGCTACTTGGCCTGCTGTGTTCATCCAGTTCTACACCTTGTTATCTCGGATTCTGCAGCATCTGCAGTTCCTACTATCTCTGCATGCAAAGTAGTTGCCCTGTCTCCTACATTGCAATGGTGCCTTTACTTCAAAGAGTACTTTGTTCAGTAATGCATGTTAGGACATCATGAAGAAGAGCTATATAAATGTAAGTTATTATTTTCCCCATTGGAGAAGGAGAAGAAAATACAATGCACACACAAGATGAGACTATATTTGAATATTTGCTTGACAAGGAACGGGAGGTGACTTGTCACACTGCATTTTGAAAAATCAAATTATGTGACATCGCTAGTTCACATATAACCACTTTGATAGCTACAGCTTTGAAAACCCTCACAATTTGTCACCCACAATTATATAATTATTTTCTGATTTCATAAGCACTTTGTTGACTTCTTAATAGTAGATCAACCATTGTTTTGAGTGTGAATGAAACGTCTTTAAATGAAAAGCTATATTTCACAATTCGATTGTCAGAAGTCACATGATGCCAGGTTATAGCCCAACAGGCTAATCTGCAATCACACGCTTTCGCAGTGCTGCTCCTTTGTCAGGTCAGTGGTCTGAAAGCTTGTGATTTCAAATAAACCTGTTGGACTATAACCTGATGTCGTACGACTTCTGACGTTGTGCACCCCAGCCCAACACCGGCACCGCCACATCGTGGCATTCAATTGTGACATTTTGTGCCAATTTTGCTAAATACAATTCTTATATTCCTGAGGCCTCCATACACAAATGCAGGAATGCTTGGACAGCATTCAGGTTTTGGGCTGATGTTATGCACTCCTGGAGTAGGTGAGGCTTGAACATGAGCCTCCTGGTTCAGAAGTAGAGACATTACCACTGTATCACAACAGCCCCCAGGTTTGGGCTGATAATGGGAAGTAATTTTTGAGCCAGGTGTGAGCTGATGACAGGCAATCACCAGAGAATTGAAGCAATGCAGATTGTGGTACAGGATCTTCCCTTGACATTCAATACATTGCTAAAGTCAAATCCCTATTGACCATCCCGATAGTTCCCATTGAACTGATGTTCTCCCCAATTTCCAGATGGCACAGTAACTCGGTAGTTAATGTGGGTTATGCACAATCAGTTCTTTTAAGTTACAACACATGCACAGAACTAAAGATTGAGTAGCACACACTCATAAATAAATTGCCCGCACACTGCAATACAAAATATAGGACAGCATTTTCCCAGCTTCTGAATGATGTGGACAACACTGAGTCAGTTGGGAAATATGGCAGAATCAGATAAATGAGATTCTTGACCTCAAGAAAAAGAGACTAATTTTCCACCCAAGGATTGAATGCCAAGATGGGAATCGCACTGCAACAAAGTGAAAGGCCTATTTATATGTATTTGCATCTCATGGAGTATTTGCATTCTCCTGGGCATCACAGGAAGGCAGGCATGAATGTCAAAGAGGATATCTGATGTGTCCAGCCTGCTGCTTTCTCCTGTGGGCCTCCAGCATTGGCTAGCTCCCCCCCACATCTCAGCATACACACCATGGACAGTGGCAACCTGTACCATCCCCTCTCACAGCTAGATTTCTATTTCCATTGCACATTCTGATAGGGATGGGCGGCAACTCACAGCAAAGGTCTGAGTTTCATCCCTCTGAGTCCCCACCTTAACGAATTTCAGGGACGACATGATATTGAACTTTTCGTCTGTTGCCACTGTGCCTGTTTCTTTGGACAAGAGTCCTTTCTCCATCCCACAGACCCCTTCGCCCAGCTCCAATACTATCCCTCCACGTGAACCCTCCCTCTGGCCTTTTTACCTGGCCCTGGTCTGTTTGTTGAGAATCATCAACATGACATTGGTTGCCTCAATTTGCCTGTCCCCCCTCACCCATTCCAACACATCTCCCTCTGAACTGACTGCATTCTGTGCTCTAAAATCCAACCCTGACTTTGTTTTTAAACCTACCGATAAGGGCGGTGCTGTTGTAGTCTGGTGTACTGACCTCTACCATGCAGAGGCTGAGTGCCAGCTCTCAGATACCTCCTCCTACCATCCTCTGGACCATGACCCCACCATCGAACACCAAGCTATTGTGTCCGCACCAGTCATTTATCTGGTGATCTCCACATCACAGCCTCCAAGCCCATTGTCTCCTAACTTCACACAGCCCGCTTCTACCTCCTTCACAAAACCCACAAATAGGACTGCCCAGGGAGACCCATTGTTTTTGCTTGTTCCAGCTCCACAGAACTTATCTCGTCCTACCTTGACTTGATTTCTTTTTCCCCTTGTCTAGTTCCTTCCCACTTACATCTGCGATGCCTCTAATGTTTCACATCAGTTTCAGAGTTTACAGTTTGTGGTCTCCAGCCACCTCCTGTTTACAATGGACATGCAATCCCTTTATATATCCAGCCCACACCAGGATGACCCTGGGGTCTCAGCTTCTTCCTTGAAAAAATGGGCCTGAACTGTCCCCATCCAACACCAGTCTCCCCCACCTGGCTGAGCTCGTCCTCACCCCGAAGAACTTCTCCTTTAACTTCTCTCACTTTCTTCAGGTCAAAGAGGTGGCCATGGCTTCCCATATGGGCCCCAGTTACAGTTGCCCTTTTTGTGGGGTAGTGGAAATTTTCTTGTTCCAGTCCTATTCTGGACTCCACCCACAATTCTTTCTCTGATACATCAGTGACATCATTGGTGCTGATTCCCTCCCTCGCCTGGAATTGGAAATGTCTATCTACTTTGCTTCCAATTCCCAACCCGCTCTCACCTTCTTCTTCACCATCTATGATTCCTCCCTTCCCTTCCTCCACATCACTTTCCATTTCTGGGGATAGACTGGCCACCAATATCCACTACAAACCCACCAGTTATCTTGATTATACATCCTCACACTTCGCTTCCTGTAATGATGCTGTTTCATGTTTCCATAGTCTCCATTGCATCTGTTTTGATGATGTCATCTTCCACAAGGGGGCCCCTGAAATGACCACCTTCTTCCTTAACCGAGGATCCCCCAGGACTGTGGTTGGCAGGGCCATCGGCTGTGTCTGACCCGTCTTCTGCATTTTGGCCCTCACCCCTTCTCCTCCATCCCGCAACAGGAACAGGGTTCCCCTGGTCCTCACCTATGATCCTACCAGCATCCATATCAGAGAATCATCAGCCACCATTTCCGCCACCTCCAGCGAGATGCCACCACCAGACACACACTTCCTTCCCCTCCCTTGTCAGCCTTCCACAGGGACCATTCCCTCCGGGACACTCTGGTCGTCTCTTCCTTCATTCCCAGACCCCCCACAGTCCCACAGCACCTTCCCTTGCAATCACAGAAGGTGTAACACTCCTCAGTATCTATGGGTGCAGACATATCATCTCAGGTAAAGCAGTGAGTCACCTGCACTTCACTCAATCTAGTCCATGGTATTCGCTGCTCACATTGTTCACAGCTTGTCACGGTAGTTAACGGTGATCAGTTGGGCATGTTGCTGCATGGCACAATGCTGCAGCAATTTCACACTGACACCATCAGCGGTGCATGCAACTAACACATAACATGCGTACCAACCTAATGGCCTTGTTTCAAAGTCTAAGGGGAATAATCCTTTGTCAGTCCAGGGTGGTCTTTTCCCTCAGTCAGCGGCAGTGAATGATCTCAATCAGAGAGCTTGAGGACGGTTAGTTACCTGCTTGGATATGGGCAGGGTCACGCTCTGTGTCACTCCAATCCAGCAATAGGCCACGGTCTGTTCAACAGCTCCAATAAAGTCTGTGGTAAGTCAAGGGATTTGTGCCAAGATGGGTCCAGTCATTCGTCAACTGGAGCTGTGCTTCAGGAGATTTTTGGGGGGTGGAGGGGGCGTGAGGTTTGGGGGGATGTGTAGAGGTGGGTGTGGGCCGAGGTCAATGCTGGGAGTCAGCTCCATGAAAGTCAGGGGGAGTTCTCAGGGGCCGCTGTTGTGGTAGGGATGTTGGGGAAGTCCCCCTTGTGAGGGTTGGAGGCAGCATTCTGTAAGAATAATTGTGAAGTAAGGTAACTCAGCTCATAGTGGGGAGAGGACAGTAGGGCATTGGAGGATGGGCTACTACTGCAGGGTTGGTCAACAACAAACACCTCCAGCCTGGCTTCACCAGGAAAGACAAGTGCTTCATGATGGCAGACATCAGCGACCTGTAGGGCAGGGGCCCATGGGGAGATGAAGATGGAAACAAAAGAGCTGGGTGGGAATGTGTGGAAACTCAGGACTGTCAGGCCTAACAGGGAGTATAAGGGCCTTTAGATTACCACGCTGAGCCTGTGGCTCACTCTGTGCCATCCCAATGATCATTGCAAATGCTCAATGGGAATGGGAAATGGTTGCGACACACTCAGAGTAAATGATTTTATCCTGTCTGAGAGCACAGGCTTTACATGTGAGCAATGTGAGGCTCTTCATGGGGCAATTACATTTATTAAGTTTTTACTCACTCTGGGTTTAAGGTATCACATAATACCCTGCACAAGAAATGTGTGCAATTTCCTAATGTGTGGGATATAAAACCCTGGCCATGGGCAACCTTCACCAGGTCATTGGCCATTGATGACAGCCATCAGATTGATGATGGCCATTACAGATTGATGCTGGCCATTACAAATTGATAATAGCCATTACAGATTGATGACAGCCATGATAATAGCCATTACAGATTGTTAATAGCCATTACAGATTGAAGATAGCCATTACAGATTTTTGATGGCCATTACAGATTGATGACGGCTGTTACAGATTGATGACAGCCATTATAGATTGATAATAGCCATTACAGATTGATGATGGCCGTTACAGATTGATAACGGCCATTACAGATTTATACTAGCCATTACAGATTAATGATGGCGATTAAAAATTGATAATAGCCATTAGAGATTAATGGTGGCCATTACAGGTTGATTATGGCCATTACAGAGTGATGGTGGTCATTACAGATTGATGAGGATGATTGCTATTACAGATTGATGATGGCCATTACAGATTAATGATGGCCATTACAGAATGATGATGGCCATTATAGATTGTTAATAGCCATTACAGTTTGATAATAGCCATTACAGATTGATGATGGCCATTATAGACAGATTGCGGCCATGATAGATTGTTAATAGCCATTACAGATTGACGATGGCTATTACAGATTGTTGATGTCCATTACAAATTGATGATGGTCATTACAGATTGATGACTGCCACTGTAGACTGTTAATAGTCATTACAGATTGAGAATAGCCATTACAGATTGATGATGGCCATTACAGATTGATGATGGCCATTACAGATTGATAACGGCCATTACAGATTTATACTAGCCATTACAGGTTGATGATGGCCATTAAAAATTGATAATAGCCACTAGAGATTAATGGTGGCCATTACAGATTGATGATGGCCGTTACAGATTGATGGCAGCCATTACAAATTGATAATAGCCATTACAGATTGATTATGGCCATTACAGGTTGATGACGGCCATTACAGAATGATGATGGCCATTACAGATTGTTAATAGCCATTACAGATTGATGATGGCCATTACAGATTGATGACAGCCATGATAGATTGCTAATAGCCATTACAGATTGACAAAGGCCATTACAGATTGTTGATGGCCACTACAGATTGATGACGGCCATTACAGATTGATAATAGCCATTACAAATTGATGACAGCCAATACAGATTGATGACAGCCATCACAGGTTGTTAATAGCCATTACAGATTGATGGTGGCCATTACAGATTGATGAGGATGATGGTCATTACAGATTGATGATGGCCATTAAAAATTGATGATAGACATTACAGATTGATGATGGCCATTACAGATTGATGGTGGCCATTACAGATTGACGATGGCTATTACAGATTGATGGTGGCCATTACAGATTGACGATGGCTATTACAGATTGATGATGGCCATTACAAATTGATAATAGCCATAACAGATTGATGATGGCCATTACAGATTGATGGTGGCGATTACAGATTGATGATGGTCATTACATATTGATGATGGCCATTACAGATTGATGGTGGCCATTACAGATTGATGAGGATGATGGTCATTACAGATTGATGATGGCCATTAAAAATTGATGCTAGACATTACAGATTGATGATGGCCATTACAGATTGATGGTGGCCATTACAGATTGACGATGGCCATTACAGATTGATGGTGGCCATTACAGATTGACGATGGCTATTACAGATTGATGATGGCCATTACAGATTGATGATGGCCATTACAAATTGATAATAGCCATAACAGATTGATGATGGCCATTACAGATTGATGGTGGCGATTACAGATTGATGATGGTCATTACATATTGATGGTGGCCATTACAAATTGATGGTGGCCATTACAAATTGATAATAGCCATAACAGATTGATGATGGCCATTACAGATTGATGGTGGCGATTACAGATTGATGATGGTCATTACATATTGATGATGGCCATTACAGATTGATGGTGGCGATTACAGATTGATGGTGGCCATGACAGATTGACGATGGCTATTACAGATTGATGATGGCCATTACAGATTGATGATGGCCATTACAGATTGATGGTGGCCATTACAAATTGATGGTGGCCATTACAGATTGATGATGGTCATTACATATTGATGATGGCCATTACAGATTGATGGTGACGATTACAGATTGATGATGGTCATTACATATTGATAATGGCCATTACAGATTGATGGTGGCGATTAGAGATTGATGGTGGCCATTACAGATTGATGCTGGCCATTACAAATTGATAATAGCCATTACAGATTGATGACAGCCATGATAATAGCCATTACAGATTGTTAATAGCCATTACAGATTGAAGATAGCCATTACAGATTTTTGATGGCCATTACAGATTGATGACGGCTGTTACAGATTGATGACAGCCATTATAGATTGATAATAGCCATTACAGATTGATGATGGCCATTACAGATTGATAACGGCCATTACAGATTTATACTAGCCATTACAGATTAATGATGGCGATTAAAAATTGATAATAGCCATTAGAGATTAATGGTGGCCATTACAGGTTGATTATGGCCATTACAGAGTGATGGTGGTCATTACAGATTGATGAGGATGATTGCTATTACAGATTGATGATGGCCATTACAGATTAATGATGGCCATTACAGAATGATGATGGCCATTATAGATTGTTAATAGCCATTACAGTTTGATAATAGCCATTACAGATTGATGATGGCCATTATAGACAGATTGCGGCCATGATAGATTGTTAATAGCCATTACAGATTGACGATAGCTATTACAGATTGTTGATGTCCATTACAAATTGATGATGGTCATTACAGATTGATGACTGCCACTGTAGACTGTTAATAGTCATTACAGATTGAGAATAGCCATTACAGATTGATGATGGCCATTACAGATTGATGATGGCCATTACAGATTGATAACGGCCATTACAGATTTATACTAGCCATTACAGGTTGATGATGGCCATTAAAAATTGATAATAGCCACTAGAGATTAATGGTGGCCATTACAGATTGATGATGGCCGTTACAGATTGATGGCAGCCATTACAAATTGATAATAGCCATTACAGATTGATTATGGCCATTACAGGTTGATGACGGCCATTACAGAATGATGATGGCCATTACAGATTGTTAATAGCCATTACAGATTGATGATGGCCATTACAGATTGATGACAGCCATGATAGATTGCTAATAGCCATTACAGATTGACAAAGGCCATTACAGATTGTTGATGGCCACTACAGATTGATGACGGCCATTACAGATTGATAATAGCCATTACAAATTGATGACAGCCAATACAGATTGATGACAGCCATCACAGGTTGTTAATAGCCATTACAGATTGATGGTGGCCATTACAGATTGATGAGGATGATGGTCATTACAGATTGATGATGGCCATTAAAAATTGATGATAGACATTACAGATTGATGATGGCCATTACAGATTGATGGTGGCCATTACAGATTGACGATGGCTATTACAGATTGATGGTGGCCATTACAGATTGACGATGGCTATTACAGATTGATGATGGCCATTACAAATTGATAATAGCCATAACAGATTGATGATGGCCATTACAGATTGATGGTGGCGATTACAGATTGATGATGGTCATTACATATTGATGATGGCCATTACAGATTGATGGTGGCCATTACAGATTGATGAGGATGATGGTCATTACAGATTGATGATGGCCATTAAAAATTGATGCTAGACATTACAGATTGATGATGGCCATTACAGATTGATGGTGGCCATTACAGATTGACGATGGCCATTACAGATTGATGGTGGCCATTACAGATTGACGATGGCTATTACAGATTGATGATGGCCATTACAGATTGATGATGGCCATTACAAATTGATAATAGCCATAACAGATTGATGATGGCCATTACAGATTGATGGTGGCGATTACAGATTGATGATGGTCATTACATATTGATGGTGGCCATTACAAATTGATGGTGGCCATTACAAATTGATAATAGCCATAACAGATTGATGATGGCCATTACAGATTGATGGTGGCGATTACAGATTGATGATGGTCATTACATATTGATGATGGCCATTACAGATTGATGGTGGCGATTACAGATTGATGGTGGCCATGACAGATTGACGATGGCTATTACAGATTGATGATGGCCATTACAGATTGATGATGGCCATTACAGATTGATGGTGGCCATTACAAATTGATGGTGGCCATTACAGATTGATGATGGTCATTACATATTGATGATGGCCATTACAGATTGATGGTGACGATTACAGATTGATGATGGTCATTACATATTGATAATGGCCATTACAGATTGATGGTGGCGATTAGAGATTGATGGTGGCCATTACAGATTGATGCTGGCCATTACAAATTGATAATAGCCATTACAGATTGATGACAGCCATGGTAATAGCCATTACAGATTGTTAATAGCCATTACAGATTGAAGATAGCCATTACAGATTTTTGATGGCCATTACAGATTGATGACGGCTGTTACAGATTGATGACAGCCATTATAGATTGATAATAGCCATTACAGATTGATGATGGCCATTACAGATTGATAACGGCCATTACAGATTTATACTAGCCATTACAGATTAATGATGGCGATTAAAAATTGATAATAGCCATTAGAGATTAATGGTGGCCATTACAGGTTGATTATGGCCATTACAGAGTGATGGTGGTCATTACAGATTGATGAGGATGATTGCTATTACAGATTGATGATGGCCATTACAGATTAATGATGGCCATTACAGAATGATGATGGCCATTATAGATTGTTAATAGCCATTACAGTTTGATAATAGCCATTACAGATTGATGATGGCCATTATAGACAGATTGCGGCCATGATAGATTGTTAATAGCCATTACAGATTGACGATGGCTATTACAGATTGTTGATGTCCATTACAAATTGATGATGGTCATTACAGATTGATGACTGCCACTGTAGACTGTTAATAGTCATTACAGATTGAGAATAGCCATTACAGATTGATGATGGCCATTACAGATTGATGATGGCCATTACAGATTGATAACGGCCATTACAGATTTATACTAGCCATTACAGGTTGATGATGGCCATTAAAAATTGATAATAGCCACTAGAGATTAATGGTGGCCATTACAGATTGATGATGGCCGTTACAGATTGATGGCAGCCATTACAAATTGATAATAGCCATTACAGATTGATTATGGCCATTACAGGTTGATGACGGCCATTACAGAATGATGATGGCCATTACAGATTGTTAATAGCCATTACAGATTGATGATGGCCATTACAGATTGATGACAGCCATGATAGATTGCTAATAGCCATTACAGATTGACAAAGGCCATTACAGATTGTTGATGGCCACTACAGATTGATGACGGCCATTACAGATTGATAATAGCCATTACAAATTGATGACAGCCAATACAGATTGATGACAGCCATCACAGGTTGTTAATAGCCATTACAGATTGATGGTGGCCATTACAGATTGATGAGGATGATGGTCATTACAGATTGATGATGGCCATTAAAAATTGATGATAGACATTACAGATTGATGATGGCCATTACAGATTGATGGTGGCCATTACAGATTGACGATGGCTATTACAGATTGATGGTGGCCATTACAGATTGACGATGGCTATTACAGATTGATGATGGCCATTACAGATTGATGGTGGCGATTACAGATTGATGATGGTCATTACATATTGATGATGGCCATTACAGATTGATGGTGGCCATTACAGATTGATGAGGATGATGGTCATTACAGATTGATGATGGCCATTAAAAATTGATGCTAGACATTACAGATTGATGATGGCCATTACAGATTGATGGTGGCCATTACAGATTGACGATGGCTATTACAGATTGATGGTGGCCATTACAGATTGACGATGGCTATTACAGATTGATGATGGCCATTACAGATTGATGATGGCCATTACAAATTGATAATAGCCATAACAGATTGATGATGGCCATTACAGATTGATGGTGGCGATTACAGATTGATGATGGTCATTACATATTGATGGTGGCCATTACAAATTGATGGTGGCCATTACAAATTGATAATAGCCATAACAGATTGATGATGGCCATTACAGATTGATGGTGGCGATTACAGATTGATGATGGTCATTACATATTGATGATGGCCATTACAGATTGATAGTGGCGATTACAGATTGATGGTGGCCATGACAGATTGACGATGGCTATTACAGATTGATGATGGCCATTACAGATTGATGATGGCCATTACAGATTGATGGTGGCCATTACAAATTGATGGTGGCCATTACAAATTGATAATAGCCATAACAGATTGATGATGGCCATTACAGATTGATGGTGACGATTACAGATTGATGATGGTCATTACATATTGATAATGGCCATTACAGATTGATGGTGGCGATTAGAGATTGATGGTGGCCATTACAGATTGATGCTGGCCATTACAAATTGATAATAGCCATTACAGATTGATGACAGCCATGATAATAGCCATTACAGATTGTTAATAGCCATTACAGATTGAAGATAGCCATTACAGATTTTTGATGGCCATTACAGATTGATGACGGCTGTTACAGATTGATGACAGCCATTATAGATTGATAATAGCCATTACAGATTGATGATGGCCATTACAGATTGATAACGGCCATTACAGATTTATACTAGCCATTACAGATTAATGATGGCGATTAAAAATTGATAATAGCCATTAGAGATTAATGGTGGCCATTACAGGTTGATTATGGCCATTACAGAGTGATGGTGGTCATTACAGATTGATGAGGATGATTGCTATTACAGATTGATGATGGCCATTACAGATTAATGATGGCCACTACAGATTGATGACGGCCATTACAGATTGATAATAGCCATTACAAATTGATGACAGCCAATACAGATTGATGACAGCCATCACAGGTTGTTAATAGCCATTACAGATTGATGGTGGCCATTACAGATTGATGAGGATGATGGTCATTACAGATTGATGATGGCCATTAAAAATTGATGATAGACATTACAGATTGATGATGGCCATTACAGATTGATGGTGGCCATTACAGATTGACGATGGCTATTACAGATTGATGGTGGCCATTACAGATTGACGATGGCTATTACAGATTGATGATGGCCATTACAAATTGATAATAGCCATAACAGATTGATGATGGCCATTACAGATTGATGGTGGCGATTACAGATTGATGATGGTCATTACATATTGATGATGGCCATTACAGATTGATGGTGGCCATTACAGATTGATGAGGATGATGGTCATTACAGATTGATGATGGCCATTAAAAATTGATGCTAGACATTACAGATTGATGATGGCCATTACAGATTGATGGTGGCCATTACAGATTGACGATGGCTATTACAGATTGATGGTGGCCATTACAGATTGACGATGGCTATTACAGATTGATGATGGCCATTACAGATTGATGATGGCCATTACAAATTGATAATAGCCATAACAGATTGATGATGGCCATTACAGATTGATGGTGGCGATTACAGATTGATGATGGTCATTACATATTGATGGTGGCCATTACAAATTGATGGTGGCCATTACAAATTGATAATAGCCATAACAGATTGATGATGGCCATTACAGATTGATGGTGGCGATTACAGATTGATGATGGTCATTACATATTGATGATGGCCATTACAGATTGATAGTGGCGATTACAGATTGATGGTGGCCATGACAGATTGACGATGGCTATTACAGATTGATGATGGCCATTACAGATTGATGATGGCCATTACAGATTGATGGTGGCCATTACAAATTGATGGTGGCCATTACAAATTGATAATAGCCATAACAGATTGATGATGGCCATTACAGATTGATGGTGACGATTACAGATTGATGATGGTCATTACATATTGATAATGGCCATTACAGATTGATGGTGGCGATTAGAGATTGATGGTGGCCATTACAGATTGATGCTGGCCATTACAAATTGATAATAGCCATTACAGATTGATGACAGCCATGATAATAGCCATTACAGATTGTTAATAGCCATTACAGATTGAAGATAGCCATTACAGATTTTTGATGGCCATTACAGATTGATGACGGCTGTTACAGATTGATGACAGCCATTATAGATTGATAATAGCCATTACAGATTGATGATGGCCATTACAGATTGATAACGGCCATTACAGATTTATACTAGCCATTACAGATTAATGATGGCGATTAAAAATTGATAATAGCCATTAGAGATTAATGGTGGCCATTACAGGTTGATTATGGCCATTACAGAGTGATGGTGGTCATTACAGATTGATGAGGATGATTGCTATTACAGATTGATGATGGCCATTACAGATTAATGATGGCCATTACAGAATGATGATGGCCATTATAGATTGTTAATAGCCATTACAGTTTGATAATAGCCATTACAGATTGATGATGGCCATTATAGACAGATTGCGGCCATGATAGATTGTTAATAGCCATTACAGATTGACGATGGCTATTACAGATTGTTGATGTCCATTACAAATTGATGATGGTCATTACAGATTGATGACTGCCACTGTAGACTGTTAATAGTCATTACAGATTGAGAATAGCCATTACAGATTGATGATGGCCATTACAGATTGATAACGGCCATTACAGATTTATACTAGCCATTACAGGTTGATGATGGCCATTAAAAATTGATAATAGCCACTAGAGATTAATGGTGGCCATTACAGATTGATGATGGCCGTTACAGATTGATGGCAGCCATTACAAATTGATAATAGCCATTACAGATTGATTATGGCCATTACAGGTTGATGACGGCCATTACAGAATGATGATGGCCATTACAGATTGTTAATAGCCATTACAGATTGATGATGGCCATTACAGATTGATGACAGCCATGATAGATTGCTAATAGCCATTACAGATTGACAAAGGCCATTACAGATTGTTGATGGCCACTACAGATTGATGACGGCCATTACAGATTGATAATAGCCATTACAAATTGATGACAGCCAATACAGATTGATGACAGCCATCACAGGTTGTTAATAGCCATTACAGATTGATGGTGGCCATTACAGATTGATGAGGATGATGGTCATTACAGATTGATGATGGCCATTAAAAATTGATGATAGACATTACAGATTGATGATGGCCATTACAGATTGATGGTGGCCATTACAGATTGACGATGGCTATTACAGATTGATGGTGGCCATTACAGATTGACGATGGCTATTACAGATTGATGATGGCCATTACAGATTGATGGTGGCGATTACAGATTGATGATGGTCATTACATATTGATGATGGCCATTACAGATTGATGGTGGCCATTACAGATTGATGAGGATGATGGTCATTACAGATTGATGATGGCCATTAAAAATTGATGCTAGACATTACAGATTGATGATGGCCATTACAGATTGATGGTGGCCATTACAGATTGACGATGGCTATTACAGATTGATGGTGGCCATTACAGATTGACGATGGCTATTACAGATTGATGATGGCCATTACAGATTGATGATGGCCATTACAAATTGATAATAGCCATAACAGATTGATGATGGCCATTACAGATTGATGGTGGCGATTACAGATTGATGATGGTCATTACATATTGATGGTGGCCATTACAAATTGATGGTGGCCATTACAAATTGATAATAGCCATAACAGATTGATGATGGCCATTACAGATTGATGGTGGCGATTACAGATTGATGATGGTCATTACATATTGATGATGGCCATTACAGATTGATAGTGGCGATTACAGATTGATGGTGGCCATGACAGATTGACGATGGCTATTACAGATTGATGATGGCCATTACAGATTGATGGTGGCCATTACAAATTGATGGTGGCCATTACAAATTGATAATAGCCATAACAGATTGATGATGGCCATTACAGATTGATGGTGACGATTACAGATTGATGATGGTCATTACATATTGATAATGGCCATTACAGATTGATGGTGGCGATTAGAGATTGATGGTGGCCATTACAGATTGATGCTGGCCATTACAAATTGATAATAGCCATTACAGATTGATGACAGCCATGATAATAGCCATTACAGATTGTTAATAGCCATTACAGATTGAAGATAGCCATTACAGATTTTTGATGGCCATTACAGATTGATGACGGCTGTTACAGATTGATGACAGCCATTATAGATTGATAATAGCCATTACAGATTGATGATGGCCATTACAGATTGATAACGGCCATTACAGATTTATACTAGCCATTACAGATTAATGATGGCGATTAAAAATTGATAATAGCCATTAGAGATTAATGGTGGCCATTACAGGTTGATTATGGCCATTACAGAGTGATGGTGGTCATTACAGATTGATGAGGATGATTGCTATTACAGATTGATGATGGCCATTACAGATTAATGATGGCCACTACAGATTGATGACGGCCATTACAGATTGATAATAGCCATTACAAATTGATGATGGCCATTACAGATTGATGATGGCCATTACAGATTGATAACGGCCATTACAGATTTATACTAGCCATTACAGGTTGATGATGGCCATTAAAAATTGATAATAGCCACTAGAGATTAATGGTGGCCATTACAGATTGATGATGGCCGTTACAGATTGATGGCAGCCATTACAAATTGATAATAGCCATTACAGATTGATTATGGCCATTACAGGTTGATGACGGCCATTACAGAATGATGATGGCCATTACAGATTGTTAATAGCCATTACAGATTGATGATGGCCATTACAGATTGATGACAGCCATGATAGATTGCTAATAGCCATTACAGATTGACAAAGGCCATTACAGATTGTTGATGGCCACTACAGATTGATGACGGCCATTACAGATTGATAATAGCCATTACAAATTGATGACAGCCAATACAGATTGATGACAGCCATCACAGGTTGTTAATAGCCATTACAGATTGATGGTGGCCATTACAGATTGATGAGGATGATGGTCATTACAGATTGATGATGGCCATTAAAAATTGATGATAGACATTACAGATTGATGATGGCCATTACAGATTGATGGTGGCCATTACAGATTGACGATGGCTATTACAGATTGATGGTGGCCATTACAGATTGACGATGGCTATTACAGATTGATGATGGCCATTACAAATTGATAATAGCCATAACAGATTGATGATGGCCATTACAGATTGATGGTGGCGATTACAGATTGATGATGGTCATTACATATTGATGATGGCCATTACAGATTGATGGTGGCCATTACAGATTGATGAGGATGATGGTCATTACAGATTGATGATGGCCATTAAAAATTGATGCTAGACATTACAGATTGATGATGGCCATTACAGATTGATGGTGGCCATTACAGATTGACGATGGCTATTACAGATTGATGGTGGCCATTACAGATTGACGATGGCTATTACAGATTGATGATGGCCATTACAGATTGATGATGGCCATTACAAATTGATAATAGCCATAACAGATTGATGATGGCCATTACAGATTGATGGTGGCGATTACAGATTGATGATGGTCATTACATATTGATGGTGGCCATTACAAATTGATTGTGGCCATTACAAATTGATAATAGCCATAACAGATTGATGATGGCCATTACAGATTGATGGTGGCGATTACAGATTGATGATGGTCATTACATATTGATGATGGCCATTACAGATTGATGGTGGCGATTACAGATTGATGGTGGCCATGACAGATTGACGATGGCTATTACAGATTGATGATGGTCATTACATATTGATGATGGCCATTACAGATTGATGGTGGCGATTACAGATTGATGGTGGCCATGACAGATTGACGATGGCTATTACAGATTGATGATGGCCATTACAGATTGATGATGGCCATTACAGATTGATGGTGGCCATTACAAATTGATGGTGGCCATTACAAATTGATAATAGCCATAACAGATTGATGATGGCCATTACAGATTGATGGTGGCGATTACAGATTGATGATGGTCATTACATATTGATAATGGCCATTACAGATTGATGGTGGCGATTAGAGATTGATGGTGGCCATGACAGATTGATGACAGCCCTCTATTGGAAGTCACAGGTGACCTCCTCAGTGTCACAGTTCACAAACATGATTTAAGTCTAACTGCATGCACATAGACATGGAGCCGAACCCGTCTCACCTTGTTATGCATCATTCTGCCTTTCTCTGGTGATCTGGTGGGAATGTGGATGAGTGATACGGCTTCAGTAGTTCAGTCGCATTCACAGTTACCTCCAGTATTAGTGTGATGTGGTTTGTGCTGCACACACTGTAATAAATTCCTGAGGTGAAAGGTCCCTATGCTAAACCATTAGGACTGAGTGATGTGAATGCCAACTGCTCACATTATTGAGGATGTGCTTGTTTCTGATGGTCCTTTGGAAGAGTGACCAATGGAGCTATCATTGCTTTGGTCACAGTGTCATGAAGATGTGAAGAAATGAAGAAGAACCAGCCAAAACAGCACGCCCAGGACCAGCAGCAAGACTTAATGGAAAGTGAACAGCTGAAGCTCTTATCCATAAAGATATTGGTATAAACATGCGTTGTCACAATGGCAGTTCAGTCCTGTACAGTAGTGTATGAAGAAACAAATAAACATTGGAATTTGACTGTATCCAATGAACAAACCAAAGGCATTTCTCACGTGTACGAGACTATATTTACATGTATTTGAGGCGCTGAAAAGGTCCGATAGCTGAATGGACCCCCATTTACCTTCAGCATGAAGACATCAGACGGTGGTCTTTCCCCACTGCACCTTGGCAGCAGTTGCCCCAAGCTTTAACGTTACCCTAAGCACGTGGCCCTGGACCCTGGAATGTTCTAGTCTGCAACATTCAGTCAGGATCAACTCCTTGTTCTGGAAAACCAAGGTTCAGGCAGACCAAAGAGCATCATTCATCGAGTTGATGGTCCTCCAGGCGCAGTTGGTATTTGTCCCTGTGCACGTTTCCATGACCACCCCATAGAGCACAGATTCCTCCATCACGGAGCTGCTCAGGACGAACCTCGACAGAATCCATAGCATCTTCCTCCAGAATTCCTTAGCAAAGGCACATTCCAGAAGGAGATATGAGACAGTCTCAATCACTCCCAGCCTCTTCGAGGGCAGTGTGCTGTGGCACAGACAGACTGGGCACTCTTGAAGAATCTTATAGGTAGTGCCCTTGTCACCAACAGCCAAGCGATGACTTGGCACTCGTTGGAAAGTTCTGGTGATGAGACATTTTGCCAAATGGCTGATAGCCTGTTTGGGACAGGATCCACCCTCTCCTTCTCCTGAATGGTCTCAGCGGCGCGCTATGCTAACCACTTCCTGATGGACTTTTGATCGAGAGTGTTTCTTTCTGCAAATTTCTCTATAAAGGACAGGTGCTAGGGAGTGGGCCAACTACTTGGAGTATTCTGCTGCCAGTCCCATCCTTCGCAGCGCTGGGGATAGGTAGAGCCTCAGTACATAGTGACGCTTCATGTTTGCGTACCGAGGGTCTACGCACAGCTTGATGCAGCCACAAACAAAGGAGGCCATTGGGATGACAGTGACATTGGGGACATTCTTCCCCACCTTATCCAGAATTTTAACGTGGAGTCCCTGAAGACATGGATCACCTTGGACTGCCAGATGAAGTGGAAGACGGCTCGGGTGACTGCAATGTCACAGATTCTGGGGATGAGCCAGACCTGTGCCACATATAACAACTGCAATGTCACAGATTCTGGGGATGAGCCAGACCTGTGCCACATATAACAACAGGGAGAGTACCTCACACCTGATCACTAGGTTTTCACCCACAATAGAGAGGGAGCAGGGCTCCCAAAAGCCCAGTTTCTGCCTCACCTTGGCGATATGCTCCTCACAAGGTTTTGCACATGCCCTGGCCCCTCCAAACCATATTCCCAGCACATTCCAGTAATCTGTCCTGACAGAGAAGGGGATAAAGGAACAGTCGGCCCAGTGCCCAAAGAACATGGCTTTGCTCTTCCCTCGATTTACCCTGGCTCCTGAGGCCAGTTCGAACTGGTTGCAGATGCTTATGAGTCTGTGCACTGACAGGGGGTCAGAGCAGAAATCGGTGACATCATCCATGTACAGGGAGGCTCTGACTGCAGGCCTTAGCTGCCTGGGATAGACACCCACCTTGGGCTCACATTCTTCCTGATGGAATCAGCAAAGGAGTCTGTACAACACACAAACAAGGCAGGAGAGAGTGGGCGTCCCTGCCTGACTCTGGATCTGATCGGAAAGCTCTCTGATTCCCACCCATTGATTGAGAATGCGCTAGCGATGTTGGTGTAGAGCAGTCAGATCCAATTGTAGATTCCCTCCCCAAAGCCCACTATGGAGAGCATGTCCCACCTGTAGGTGTGCCATACCCTGTCAAAGACCTTCTCCTGCTCCAGGCTGATGAAGCAGGCATCCACCCCTCCCACACGTAGCTAGTCATATCCCTGAGGAGCGTGAGGCTTTCAGAGACTGTCCTGCCTAGTACAACACAGGTTTGGTCTGGGTGAGTTACTGATCGCAGAGCATCCCTGACCCGGTGTAACTGATCCCTAATTTCCTCTCTCACCCCCTTCTGATTGTAGATGAGGGTGATGATATCTTTCCTCATGGATTCGCACAAGGTGCCTGCCAGAAGCAAACTGTGGTACACCTCCATCAGGTCCTGGCCAAGCAAGCCCCTCAGAGCCAACCACAACTTGGTATTTAAGGCGTCACTTCCGGGAGTTTTAACCTTTGCTAAGAACTCAAGGGCCTTGGTCAGCTTATCCTCCTGGAGATCCTCTGTGACATTGGCCCCATTGTCTGCAGCAGGAATAGGTTCTGCATGGTTTTCTGGCATTTCGACAGTTTTCCCTATCTCTCGCTCTCTTTCCTTCTGAACACTTTTGAGGATAAAGAACCTCTTGATGTTCCCCTTGACTGGTTCCCACCAGTCCGCTGGAGACTCAGAGAGGGTTCTCCAACCTGCATAATCCCTTTTGACCTCATTGATGTTTTGTGGGGTCAACAGTTTCACATTTAACTTCCACATTTCCTTGCTGGCACACTGTCATCCTGTGGGTGATGGTTGGCCAGCAGGAGGCGGTGGTCAGAGAAGAACACTGGCTTGATGTTGGTGGACCTGACTGAGAATGTGTGAGACACAACCAGAAAACCTATCCTTGAGAGGATAGACCTGTCTGGCTGTGACCAGGTGTATCTAAGTTGCTCTAAGTCTGCAGGGGTGCTGAGGATGTTGTGCAGCTCGGTGACTGTAACAGTTTCCATCAGGAAGCTGGACGTGGAGTTGGGTTTACTGTCAGCCCGTCTGGATTGTCCATCTGCATCAATGCTGCAGTTGAAGTCTCCGGCCAGAATGACTGGCCTGGACGTCGCCAGCTGCAGTGGGAGCTGCTGCAGGGTGGCACCAGGGAGGACATGTTAATTAGTCTCAGGGGAGCCTTTCTGTATGTAACGTCTGCTACAAGGAGCCTCCCACCCACCACCTCCTTAATCTCGGAGATGGTGAAGTTGCCTCCTTGCAGCAGAATACCTGGGCCAGGGGAGATGCAATTATTTGCTCTCGACTATATCGAAGGCCCATGGGCCATTCCCACAGCTGCTGAGGTGCAGGATCCCACACTCCTACAAGAACAGGTGTTAGATGTTGGCCAGATAAGCCAACATGGAGACACATTGTGTAGCAGGTTTAATGCTACACACATTAACGCTGGCAGTTTTAAAATCTATATCAAGAGTTCAAAGAGTTACCCAATGTCCATTCACCCACAGTCTAGTCACTGGGGAACTCCCTGCACCTGTCTGGAGTGAGCAAATAGATGGACACTCTCTGCAGTCCTATTCCACCCTTGGACAGGGAGGGGTTACAGGGGGTTGGCGTGATTGCCCTGACCCAATGTCAGCAGGGTGAGAAAGAAACCGGGAGGGTCCGGTTCAGAGCCTGACAGTGGGGCTGTCACGCTCTGCTCCTGATTCGGAACATCACCCGCTCCCGGTTGCCTGGAGCTATGGTGCAATGGGTACCACGTGGTCCCTGAAGATTGGATTTCACAGGCTTCTTGACTACACCCGATATTTCTGGGTTAAGGGGTTTCGCTGCTCTCCTTCTGCTTTGTGGTGCTCTGCCTCCTTTTGTGTTGATGGCCATCCCTCTGCATGTCTTCATCGTCCAACAGGCAACTGCATCTTTCCATTTTGCTGTTGGCCACTGGGGGCCTGATGTGTCTTCCTTTTGCAGTCGATCCTCACTGGCATCCCCTTCCACCTTCCTTCGATTCCTCCTCCTCCATTGACTCTGTTTGTTCAGGTGCAGTTTGGGTTGGTTGCTGGCCTCCACACTGGCCACCTTTTCCCTCCTTCTGGGTGCCTCTCATTTCAGGTTTCTCACAGTAAGGTGGCATCTTGCTGTCCTTTGGGGGCCCACAGCTTGTGTTGCCGCTTCCAGCCATCTGAGAGTACTTGGTGCTACCCCCTCCCCTGTCATGAGCAGGCCTGGATTAGGTGGCCTGTTTCTCCACACAGTTTGCAGCTCTTGAACCTCCTTGCAGTCCTTAGTCAGGTGCCCCTCCTTTGTTTGCAGTTCCCACAGGCAGTCACTTTGCAGTCCACTGCCATGTGCCCTGACCTCCCGTGCATTTGGCATGCTCTAGGCTGCCCTGCATAAGTCAAGACTCCTTCTGATCACAAAGTTGGAGGCACAGGTGGATGATGATCCCACTGGTGTCCCTTGGCCTCCGCTTGCTAATGTAGATTCTGAAAGGTCCACTACATTGGTGTTGCCTCCTGTATGTACCTTCACAGGAAAGTCAGGAAGTCTGCTGTCAGGGTGGGGTGATAGTACATGTAGATTACAATAACCTGGCTCCTCTGTGCAGGGAGAATGAACAATGGTGCCACGGACAGGACAGAGAGGGGCCCCTCGCCCCCTTTCTCCTCGAATACCTTCAGGAGGCACTCACATGGCTTCACACTCATGAAGATCACGTTGAAGTAGCCCCCACTGAGGGCAGAAAATATCTGCCATTTGGAACCCACTGCAATCCAGGAGGAATCTTCAATAAGAAGGTCCAGTCGATTGGGATCCTTCCTCTACCTTCTTCATGGTCACCCTGACTGTATTGTGGACATCCTGGCCGAGGGCACTGACACTAGCAGAGGGTGAAGCTCTGGTTCATGGTCACTGAATTGGTGTTACGCCAAAGCCAGCATAAAGACCCATCAACTTCAGCTCAGCTCAACCAACGACCCTCCAAGTCCTGCGTGCAATCACAATCCAGTGATGATCTCAAGATCTTCTGATGATGAGAGGTTTCAGCTCAGACATGCCCTGGGAGAACCACCTTCCTGATCACGGTCCCCCTCCAAACCAGGTATATTTCTGAAATGATTAAAAAAAAGCTGAAGGACCTTGGTGAAGGAAGCCCAGAGTCTATCGTCCTCGATGCCATATCCTCCGGATGAGAGAGGCGCAGTGCCACCACTTTGCTAACTCCTGCAGTGGGACCTGAAGGAATTAGTGGCCAGGCCATACTAGTGGCTGTCCAGGTGATAGTTACACTAAATGTTTGTATCCAGTTGCTTCCAAGGATCCATTGGAAACCCTGTGTGGGAGATCCCAACCCTTGATCCACAAATAAGCCAAGGCTGTTACCAGATCACATTATTTCACCGTGTTGCCCTGTGATGAGGCCTGGGCGGTGGGATTTGGAAAAGATTGACTTCTCCAACAGAAAACATTCCCATTCCATCACTGTACTAGTTATCCATAATCATCGGTGCTGCCACCTAGAGGACTGTGCTGGGTAGCCCGGAAGCTGCCAAGATTCCTCTCCCATGGAGAACTCTCAGGTTCCTGCTTTGTGTCAAGGGCAAGGATGTTTACTGGGAGACAAGGACTAAACTTTGCAGCCAGGACTGACAGCTCCATTACACTGTCTGAGGCTGAGCCTATGTGAGGTTCCATTCTTGGATACTGCGTAGCTTTGCTTCTTGGAGCTGCTGCTATAATCACAGGCAATCAGGCAGGTGAGAGACTCTATTCACAATGCAGAGTCAACTGTGCCACTAAATGTAGCGTCAGAAGCTCTTCTGCATTTCCCTCCTGGTACATGCACTGTGAACTACTGTTTGTGGCTGGCACCGAGTGACCTGTTGCAGGTTGGGTTTTAAATATAGTGCTAGTGCCTGAAATGCCTCAAAGTCCTGACAGTAGTGAGGTGCCCTGCTGCTGGCAAGCACAAGATCATGTCAGCACAGCATCATTGCCCACTACAGAATGTGTAAAAGTGTGCAAACTAACTCACCAGAGCCTCACAGAAAGAAACCCTCCATGAAAGTCCCCAAAATCGATGCTTAGCCAATTGTACAGCCTGGTAATTACTAGGCCAGGCCAAAGGCTGGGAATTCTGCAGCAAGTAGCTCATTCCCTGTCTCTCTGAAGCCTGTCCATCACTAGATGTGAAAATAGGAGGAACGATTGGTAAGTTTGCAGATGACACCAAAATTGATGGTGAAGTGGACAGTGAAGAAGGCTATCTCAGAGGAAAACAGGACCTTGATCAGATGGGCTGATGGATTGAGGAGCGGCAGACGGAGTTTAATTTTCATAAATGTGAGGTGTTGCATTTTGGTAAGGCAAATCAGGGAAGGAGTTATACACTACATGACAAGGTCCTGGGGAGCGTTGCCAAATAAAGAGATCTTGGGGAGCAGTTCCTTGAAGGTGGAGTTGCAGGTAGAGAGGGTAGTGCAGAAGGTGTTTGGTATGCTTGCCTTTATTGGGCAGTGCATTGAGTGTAAGAATTGGGAGATCATGTCAGGCTGTACAGGACACTGGTTAGGCCACTATTGGAATACTGCGTGCAATTCTGATCTCTCTACCATAGGAAGGATGTTATGAAACTTGAAAGAATTCAGAAAAGATTTGCAAGGATGTTGCCGGAGTTGAGGGTTTGAACTGGAGAGAGATGCTGAATAGGCTGGGGCTATTTGCTCTGGAGCATTGGAGGCTGAGGGGTGACATTATCAAGGTTTATAAAATCATGAGGGACGTGGATAGGGTGAATGGCCAAGGTCTTACTCACAGGGTAGGGGAGTCCAAAACTAGAGGGCATAGGCTTTAAGGTAAGTGGGGAACTATATAAAAGGGACCTAAATGGCAATTTTGATGCAGAGGCTGGTGTGTGTATGGAATGAGCTGCCAGAGGAAGTGGTGGAGGCTGGTACAATTACAACATTTAAAAGGCATCTGGATGGGTGTATGAATAGGAAGGGTTTGGAGGGATATGAGCCAAGTGCTGGCAAATGGGGCTAGATTAATTTCAGATATCTGTTCAGCAGGGATGATTTGGACCAAACAGTCTGTTTCTGTGCTCTATGTGCTCTAAGACACAAGTCGGGAGTCAGATGGAACGCTGCCCACTTGCCTGGATGACTGTGGCTCCAGCAATGTTCAAGAAGCTTGACAGCACACATCAGCCCATTTTATCGACACCCCAGCCACCACCTCAAACAGTCACCACTTCCCTGAACCAATGCACAGTGGCAGCAGTGTGTGCTATATACAAGGTGCATTGTACCAGCGCTCAAAGAAGTCCTTGTGCAGTGCCCTCCAAAACTGCGTAATCTGCTGCCTACAGGGTAGCAGGTACATGGGAACGTATGAATTGCCTTTCAAACCACTATCTTGGAAATACATCACTGTTCCTTCAGTGTCGCTGGATTAAAATCCCAGAACCCCCTCTATTAACAGCACTGTGGATGCATCTGCTTGACTCACGCATTATGAAGGCAGGTCAGCATCAATCCCTCAATGTCGATGAAGGGATTGGCAATAATTGTTGGGTCTTGTCAGTAACACCCACATCCATGAAGCAATAGGCAAAAAATAATTCTCCATGCTTCTCTTGTCCCTCTCTGAGGGAGAGCATTGACTCCGTTCTCAGGTACAACCCATATGCTTCAGTTACCCATGTGTGAATTATGTTCTTCATGTCTGAGTCTTAACTCAAGTATTGACGGGCTATTCAACCGCAGGGGGCATCACTGTCAGATGCTATTCTGTTGCCACCTGACAGCAATATAGTCTGACATTCCAGCTGTGTCGTAAACCAGTGTCTAAACTGTCCTCTCCCTTCAACCTGAAGCACTAAGACAAAGATGAGATTGCTATCACTACCCCTGCTGTCAACATTGGCACTTCCAGTAACTCATTACGTTTACTGAAGCATTCAACTAGGAGCCCTCACATAATATACATATATCACACCAGATCCCATTCAACATGACACAGACTAACAGGATGATTAGAATATTGAATAACAAGCCTGTTACCTACTACTCTGGAGTGAGGCCATTAGAATATTTTAACCAGTTCCCAGAGCTTTAGAAAAAGGAGATATGTAGACCATTCGGTCCATCAGACCTGCTTTATCATTCAATACAAAAATCTCAGGCTTCAACTCCACTTTTCTGCTCACTCCCCAATCCATCAATTCCCTGAGAGATTGGAAATGTTTCTCCCAGCCTCAATGAGAGGCATAGATAGAGTTGCTAGCCAGAGACTATTTCCCAGGGCAGAAATGGCTAGCACGAGGGGTCATAGTTTTAAGCTGGTTGGAGGAAAGTATAGAGGGGATGTCAGAGGCGGGTTCTTTACACAGAGAGTTGTGAGAGCATGGAATGCGTTGCCAGCAGCAGTTGTGGAAGCAAGGTCACTGGGGTCATTTAAGAGACTGCTGGACATGCATACGGTCACAGAAATTTGAGGGTGCATACATAAGGATCAATGGTCGGCACAACATCGTGGGCTGAAGGGCCTGTTCTGTGCTGTACTGTTCTATGTTCTATGTTCTATGTTCAAATATATTAAACAACTGAATATCAACAACCCTCTGAGACAGAGATTTCTATAGGTTCACAATCCTTTTAGTTAAGAAATTACTCCTGAACGCAGTTGTAAATGATTGGATCATATCCTGAGAGTGTACCTCTGTGTTTTAGATCTCCGGCCTGGCAGATACAATCTCTCAGTGTCAGCACTGTCAAGCCCATTCAGAATGGAGTTTGTTTCAATGAGACCACCTCTCGTTCTTCTCCATTCCTAGGAATCTAGGTCCAATTTAGGTATTCTATACCTAACAAAATCTCCTCCATCTTATTATTTTGAATTGACAGTGTAACTTGCTTTGGACGGTCCAAAATAGAATGAAGTGAAACAGAAGCTTAGCCTCTGAAGTTTCAGGATTTGCTCAGCAGCTATCTCTTCAATAAATAAGAGCCCTAAAGACTGACATCCACAGAGTCATGTTGCTGACTCATCAAATTTGTCCTGAAACATAAGAGTCCAAAGGAATATGGGTGTCACTGATAGTACTAGCGTCTATTATCCATCCCCAGTCGTCCCTTGAGAAGCTGGTGGTGAGCTGCCTTCTTGAACTGCTGCAGTCCATGTGTTGTTGGTGAATTCCTCCAGTGCATTGTGTAGATAGTACATACTGCTGCTACTGAGCATTGGTGGCGGAGGGACTGAATGCTTTTGGAAATAGTTCTAAAAAAGTGGGCTGCTTTCCTTGTGACAGTATTAATGTTGCTGGTCTCGTTCAGTTTTTGGTAAATGGTAACCTCTACGATGGTGATACTAGGAGATTCAGCGAAGGTAGTGTCTTGACATTGAATGTCAAAGACCGATGGTCAGATACTGTCTTGTTGGAGATGGTCAATGATCATGCTTGTGTGGCAAGTGTTACTTGCCTAACCCTTGATATTGTCCCAGTCCTACTGCATTTGGACATGGGCTGCTTCAGTATCTCAGGAATTGTGAGTGGTGCTGAACACTGTAGTGTTCAGGGGTGTGTGGGTTATAGGGGGATGGGTGTGGGTGGGATGCTGCAAGGGGCGGTGTGGACTTGTTGGGCTGAAAGGCCTGTTTCCACACTGTAGGGAATCTAATCTAATCTAATCTAATCAGTGAACATCCGCACTTCTGACTTTATGATGGGGGGAAGCTCATTGATGAAGCAGCTGAAGATGATTGGACCAAGGGCACTGAGGAACTTCTGAAGAGAAATTTTGTGGAAGGCAGTCCGTCCAATACTCATTGACTCTAATTTTGATGGGCTCCTTCACACCACATTCAGTTCTTCTTGTGTACAGGACATATCCAGGCAATTTCCACATTGTTGGGTAGATGCCAGTGTTGTAACTATGCTGGAAACAGCTTAGTTAAGGGAGCAGCAAGTTCTGGAGTACAAGTCTTCAGTATTATTGTCAGAATGCTGTCAGGGTTCATAACTATTACAGTTTCCATTGTCTCCCTGTAGAATGAACCAAATTGACCAAAATCTGGTATCAATAATATAGGGACCTCTGGAGGAGGCTGAGATTCATCTGGCATTATTGGCTGAAGATTGTTGCAAATGCTTCCGTACTCATTTTTTTTAGTGGTGATGTACTGGGCTACACTGACGTTAAGGGGGAAATATTTATGGCGCCTCTGCCTCCTGTGAATTGTTTATTTATGCACGCCTGTTCACAACTGGACATAGCAGGAGTGCAGAGCTTAAATCTGATCCACTGGTTGTGGAATTTTCTATCCCTATCTATCACTTTATGCTGTCTGGTACAAAAGTAATACTGTGTTGTACTCCAGCACATTGACACCTCATTTTCAGGGATACCTGGTGCTGCTCCTCGCACAGCCTCCTGCGCTCTCCTTTGAACCAGAACTGATCCGTTGGTTGAATGGGAGATATGCCGGCCCATGAGGTTGTAGATTATGATGGAGTACAAATTCTGCTGCTGATGATGACCCAGTCCAGCAACAATGTCCTTTAAAACCCAACCAACTCAATCAGAAGTGGAGCTGCTGAGCCAGCGTTGATGATGGTCATTGAAGCCAGGAGGGGGGAATGGCTGGGTGGGGAAAGACATTGGGGAAGTGATAGCCTAGTGGTATTGTCACTGGACTGTTAATCCAGAGCCCCAGGTAGTGCTCTAGGGATCAGGTTCGAATCCCTCCATGGTTGATGGAGCAATTTGAATTCAAAAAACAAAAATCTGGAATTAAGAGTTTAATGATGACCATGAATCCATTGATGCTTGTCACAAAAACCCAGGTGGTTCACTAATATCCTCTGCAGAACCTCCAGCGTACCTGGCCTGGCCTATATGTGACTCCAGTCCCACAGAAATGTGGTTGACTTTTAACTGCCCTCAGATCAATTTAGTCATGGGCAATAAATGCTGGCCTAGCCAGTGACACCCTCATCCTGCAAATGAATGAAAAAAGTCCCCACCCAGAGTACATTCTGTGTAATCTTCAACACTTCCTCCAAGTGTTGTTCAGCATGGAGGAATACTGATTCATCAGCAGGGGGGCGGGTGTGTGGTAATCAGCAGGAGCTTTCCTTGCCCATGTTTAACCTGATGCCATCAGATTTCATGGGATCCAAAGTCAAAGTTGAGGACTCCCAGGGTAACTCCCTCCTGACTGTACACCACCGTACTACCACCTCTGCTGGGTCTGTCCTGCCAGTGGGACAGGACTTATCCAGGGATGGTGATGGTAGTGTCTGGGGCATTGTCCATAAGGTATGATACTGTGCGTATGACTGTGTCAGGCTGTTGCTTGACTAGTCTGTGAGACAGCTCTCCCAATTTTGGCATTAGCCCCTAGGTGTTAGTGAGGAGGACTCTGCAGGGTTGGCAGGGCTATGTTTGCCATTGTCAGTAATATAGACCAACATCACGCCAGCTGCCCTGTATCATTCGTATTTTGAGACTTTCTCACAGTTTTGCTGAGGGGTGACCTTATAGAAGTTTATGAAATCATGAGGGGCCTGGATAGGGTGAATAGATAAGGTCTTTCCCCCAGGCTGGGGGAGCCCATAGGGCATAGATTTCAGGTGAGAGGGGAAAGATGTAAAAAAGACCTAAGGGGTAACTTTTTCATTCAGAGGTGGTGCGTGTATAGAACCAGCTGCTAGCGGAAGTGGTGGAGGCCGGTACAGTTACAACATTCAAAAGCCATCCAGGATATCTGGTTGTCGTGGACATGTTGGACTGAAGGGTCTGTCTCCATGTTGTATGGCTCTATGACTCTATGAGTCTATAACTGAGTGGAATTGTTTAGCCATATCAGAGGGTGGCTAAGAGTCAACCACATTGCTAGGTGGTGCCACTGTGGGTCAGACCAGAAAGATTTCATTCTTAAAACAGCATTAGCAAATTATATAGATTTTAAACAATTGACAATGGTTTGATGGGAATCATTAGACCTTTACTTCTAGGATTTTTTTAAAATTTGAATTTTATCTTCAGCATCAGCTGTTGTAGGATTTGAATCCAGGCATTATCTGCATTTTTAAAAATTCATTTGCGGGCTGTGGGCATCGCTGGCTGGCCAGCATTTATTGCCCGTCTCTACTTGCCGTTGAGAAACTGGTGGTGAGCTGCCTTTGTGAGCCGCTGCAGTCCACCTGCTGTGGGTTGACCCACAAAATCATTAGGGAGGGAATTCCAGGATTTTGTCCCAGCGACGGTGAAGGAACCGCCATACATTTCCAAGTCAGAATGGCGAGTCGTTTGGAGGGGATCTTGGAGGTGGTGGTGTTCCCATGTATCTGCTGCCCTTATCCTTCGAGATGGAAGTGGTCGTGGGTTTGGAAGGTGCTGTCCGAGGGTCTTTGGTGAATTTCTGCAGTGCATCTCATAGATAGTACACACTGCTGCTATTGAGCGTCAGTGGTGGAGGGAGTGGATGCTTGTGGATGTGATGCCAATCAAGCGGGCTGCTTTATCCTGGGTGGTATCACGCTCCTTGAGCGTTGTTGGGGGCTACACTCATCCAGGCAAGTGGGGAGTATTCCATCACACTCTTGACTTGAATTACCACTGCACCATCACCTCCTACAATGCCAGAGCAGTGTCTCTGTGGCAACAATTAGCAACTGCAATCTTATTTTGTGGTAAGAGTCAGCTTTAGTAGGATGTCTTCCAAGAAAGTTAGAGTTTTCCTTACCCTAGCAGAGTTTGTAAATATTCTGTACTAACCTGATGATAGCATGAATATTGTAAACTCAACCACATTCTTGACTGCAGTCAGTGATCATAAAGATTTTAAAGTGCAGTATTTCAATAATGAGCTTCTGTTAGTGAATAACTGACCATATTGTGTAAATTTATTCAGTCTATAAGTGAGGAAATGGAATGTTCTCCAAAACAGGCCAGGAATAAACACAAAGGCAACAAGTCCAACAACACGCACATACTGACAACAGCTTCAACTGGAAAACTGGATATTTCAGTAGTTTATTCTTGTGAATTATTTCTGCATGCTCCGTTCTCATTTGCCTTGTCTTTCTGCCTGGAATACTTACTCTCTGCAACCCCTCTACAGTCCTGCCCATTGTTTACTATGTTATTTACTTTTGCGTTATCCAAAAACTGAAACTGTAATCTTTATACCCAATGCTAAATGATCCCAACATTGACTTATCACATCTGATCTCTATTCAGGGAAAGCAGTCTTACCTGGAGTATGCACATTCCTGCATCTATCTTCAATTAACAGCAGGCTGACAGAGCTGAGAGATGTGCATCCTGAGTGTGTGCCTGGAGACTGCTGGATTGTGTGAGAAAATGGGTTTTGGAATTCATTGGAGCACACACTTAAGGGAAAGGTATTGAAGGGAATGGATGAATTGGAACCCAAGTTTACAACCATGTAATTCTCTGTTGTGATGATAAATAGAAAAAGCAATGTGGAAATGTTGACAGTATTGCTAGTTTTAAAAAAGGAGGCATGGAATTCAGCAGTGAGGAGTGAATAAAAATAAATATGAAGCATTGTTTAGGTCAGAGACAAAGGTCTGTACAATTGAACACTAATGATTGTAAAAATTATTAAAGACATAAGCCCTGAATACCCAGATTCACTAAGGCAGTGCCAAAATGAGAAAATACAGTCAAGTGGCAGAGACTTGTGACAGTGGAATTATATCAGTGAAGGTCAAGAGGAAATTTAATAGAGGTTTTAAAATTATTGAAAAAAGTGAATTACAAAATGCTATTAGCTGCAGTTGGAGAGTCACAATGAGAGATTGTCTGTTTAAATTTATCCAAAGGAGAATGAGGACAGAGAGATTTGTCTGTGTGAAGGTCTATTGGAATATATTACATGAACTAATACAGCTTCTTTTGGGGTGAAATTATTGATAAATTAGTGAACCAAAACGGGATTTGTTTTGGATTGTTCTAGCAAACAACTTGTATTTACAAAATGGACTGAATGGTCTTAGCTTGACTTGTAATTATGAATGAAAGATCTAACCACACAATCCTAATCCTTAGCCACTCCACCTGCTCCCCATTTACAAATTTTGCTTCGCCTTCATTCTGCTAATTGTAATGGATTCTGTTTTATTGCTGCTTGTGGTAGAACTTTCCTTGATTTACCAGTTCTTTGTGCAAAACATTCCTCTGAGACATGTGTCCTGAAGTGACTGAGTCACCAGGCAGTGGAAGATGTTGTTTTACTCTGTTTACACTCTCAAAACAGGCTTGGTGGTGTGACATCTCCAAACAAAATAGATGCTTTGTCTTCAGGTGTTTAGAGGGAAGCTATCCAATCTTTCATGAGCTGAACATAGAGAGTAAAGATCAAGAGTAGCCTTCAAATGAACTGCAGACAGGGGAATAAGTGGACCAGTGCAATCAGATATAATTCATTTCCTGTGGTAAATGTAATCATCTTAAGCAACTTGAGAAAAGTTCATTGGTGAAACAGGTCAGCAAGTTAAATTATTAAATTGGAGAGGGTTCAGAAAAGATTTACAAAGATGTGGCCAGGACTGAAGGGTTTGAGTTATAAGGTAGGGCTGGATAGACTTGGACTTCCTTCACTAGAGCAGAGGAGGTTGGGAAGTTAGAGGTTATGCACGTTTACAAATACATGAGGGGCATAGATAAGGTGAAGAACAAAGGTCCTTTCCATGGGATGGGGGAGCTCAAAATTAAGGGGCATATTTTTAAGGTGAGAGGAGAAGGATTTAAAAGGGACCTGAGGGGCAACTTTATCACACGGAGGCTGGTTTATGTGTGGAGTGAACTGCCAGAGGAAGCGATAAATGCAGGGACAGTTAAACATTTAAAAAACATTTAGACAGGGACATGAAAAGCAAAGGTTTGTAGGGATATGGGCCAATCGCAGACAAAAGGGATGAGTTTAGACTAGGAAACTCGGATGGCACAGGCTAGTTGGACTGAAGTAAAGATAACAAGGTGTGGAGCTGGATGAACACAGCAGGCCAAGCAGCATCTCAGGAGCACAACAGCTGATGTTTCAGGCCTAGACCCAGTTGGACTGAAGGACGTGTTTCCATGCTGTATGACTGTGTCTCTATGACTCTGTCCTTATTTTATATACTTATAATACTTGGTATGATGTTAATTACAGGCAAACATCAAAACTTACAGCTATGGGAAATGTTGAACTGGTTGCAGCATAATGGTGTCTTTTGAAAATAAACTGGGGAGCAGAGATATAAAATGGAATCATTACAGTGACACTACTGGCAGGAGAATGCAATTACAACCATGATATGTTTACATTGAAAATTGCCATGATAAATGGATGGGAAATGTTTACATTGACCAAATAGTGAGAACAGGAATTGTGTGAAGGTGTGAAATGCTGAGTTTTATTGTACATGTACCATTGAAATTCGGAGGGCATTGTTTCTCTTGATTCAGAAAATGTGGCAGAGTCATGCATAAAACACCTACTGTGACACAATGATGGAAGTGAATGTGATAAAATGATTTTTCATCAGGTTTAATTTCCAAGTACAAAAAAATGGAAAATTATAACAGATTTGTGCTACAGACACATTTACATGGTAATATAGTAAAACGCCTGAGTCAGTTTCAGTTGGCTCAGAGTTAAACTTTCAGTAATATTGTCAAAGTCAGAGGAGGCATAAAATAGGTTCAGGAGTGGGCCATTCGGCCCTTCGAGCCTGTGCTACCATTCAATATGACCATGGTTGATCATGCAATCTCAGTATCCCATTCCCGCCCTCTCCCCATACCCACTGATCCCTTTAGCTGCCGGGCCACACCCAGCTCCCTCTTGAATACATCTAATGAATTGGCCCCAACAGCTACTTGTAGGAGAGAATTCCACAGGTTCACAATTCTCTGAGTGAAAAAAAATTCTTCCATTTCTCAGTCCTGAATGGTTTACCCCTTATTCTTAGACAGTGATACCTAGTTCTGGACTTCGCCAACATCAGGACTATGCTTTCCACATCTAGCCTGTCCAGTTCCTTCAGGATTTTATACATTTTCATGAGAATGCCCATATTCTTCTGATTTCAAGTGAGTATAAGCCCAGTCTTTCAGGCCTCCATATGGGGGAGGAAATGGTCTAGTGGTATTGTCGATGAACTACTAATCTAGCAACTCAGCTATTGCTCTGGGACTCGCGTTCAAATCCCGTGATGGTAGATAGTGGAATTTGAATGTAATAAATATTTGGAATTAAGAGTCTAATGATGACCATGAATCTATGATGGATTGTCAAGAAAAACCCATCTGATTCACTAATGTCCTTTAGGGAAGGAAACTGCCATCCTTAACTGGTCTGGCCTAAGTGTGACTTTCAGACCCATAGCAATGTGGTTGGCTCTTAACTGCCCTCTAGGCAATTAGGGCAATAAATGCTGCCTAGCCAGTGACACCCTTATCCCAGGACAATGCCTATGAAAACTGTGGGAAAACAGTAGATAATGTACCTTGTAATGGTTTGTGCAACGTTTGGAGGTATATGTAACCCACTAGAATTCAGTTTCATACTTTGCAGAATGAAACTAGCTCTCCAAGAATATGCATGATAATAAATGATCACAGAACTGATTCCTTGCTCCTCTTATCAATTTGTCAAGTTGTCTGATAACAATAGTAGTGTTTCAGGTAGAATATTTGTTTATTAATCCTGCTCTTCCAGGCATTCACCAGAAACAAAACACCCCTTACCCCTTTCATTACCAAATACATTCAGCTCTTTTTAAACTCTACTAAATTTCCTCTTCACCCAGTTCCACTATTAATCTCTCATTTCTACTAGTCTTCATGTTGATAAAGTGTTACTTTCCCTCTTTTAGATGAGACATTAAGACAAGGTTGGCTATTCAGATGATCTTTGATCCTGCGACAAAATTCAAGAAAGATCAGGAAGAGTTTGTGAACGTAGTTGAATAAGGATAAGCCATTTTCCTGAATCTCCTGTTCCTCCAAAGAGCCCTCAAAGCCTGCATCCAACAAAAGAGACTTCCGGGATTTTATGGAAATCTGACGGCAGGTTTAGCAACCTTTACCTCATCGCAGTCTTCCAGAGAGGTTAAATCTCAAGTGCAGGTAATTGCTTCTCTTCATCCTGCTTTGGAAGTCCAGTCATCAGCCCATTGCAGGGATTTGTCAACTAAGTCTCTATTCTTCGTGAAATAAAGACTAAAGTTAAACATTGGCCTTCATGCAAAAGTTCATCCCAGCCAGATCCAACCTGAACATTTTTGTAAGGATAAGGTAGTTGCTATGGAAAATAAAATTTGAAAACTCTCAGGATATTGGAAGTCTGGCAAAGACTGTTGCAAACAAGTAATCACACATTAAGCAAGATGTGACAAGAAAGAGAAATTGAACAAGGGACAAAGTTAATAAACCAATTTAGCCCACAGCAGCTACGGGGCACACAGGCAAGCATGGATAAACATGGAATAACAACTATGTGACTAGAATAGTTAAAGTAGAGTAATTGGGTGAGCATTCGTGCTGGCATGTGTAGGGTAGATGTGATGTGTGACAAGATAAAATAAATACTAACATAAGGGAGTGAGGTCACTTTAAGGTAGGGGTCACTTTAAGGTTGGAAAACCATTGTGGTGGAACTAGCAGTAGCAACTTAATTATAATAGGATAAATTAGAGATAAGTCAGAAGTAGAAGAAACCATTCTGGCAAGATAGGGAATGAATAGTCATTATATTATGAATTAAGTAGGAGAGGAAAAACCATAGTGGCGGGAGTGGAAAGGTAAGACAGGCTGACCTCATTGGTTTGAGATTAGATAACTCGGACTGACCCGGTTGGGCATGCTGATAAACTGAGCGAGAGACTGATAACGAAATGGCATAAGAAGTGTAAGCCAAAGAGGCTCGGGGGCACTCTAGGAAAATACTCCTGGATTGTCACGGCTTTTATTTGCACATAAAAGATCATCTTCTTGTGGAACTCTCCACGTCTCCGAGTGATTTTCTACCTCAGCCCCTAACTCTACACCACATCTCATGTGTAGTCAGGACTGCATGTTAACACTGTATCAACCGTTCGAATGATTTATTTACCAAAACCCTCAGATAGACTTCTGCTGTGTATCCAAAACATATTAACAATTAATACATATTCCACGTGTTAATCAGTTGAAATATGATGTGTGCTACTTGTAAACTTGTAAGTATATCACTCAGTAGATCTTATGTTGTTCACATAATGAGTTGAAGATGAAGCTGGCAGGAGTGACGTTGGAACAGAGAGACTGGGAAAGAGATGTAAATGACCAGTTATGGGTTTGAAAAGAACAAGTGTGCTATGTTTTACCTAAGTATTATATAAAACAAAAGTTCAGGGTGAAAGTCTTTAAAAGTGACTGAAATAAATAAAAGAAGATGGTGGAAGTACGCAGCTGATCCCTGAGTGTGTGTGTGTGTGTGTGTAGAAAAAGAATTAATATTTCAAGTTAAGTACGATTCTTCTCCTAAACTGAACAATACCAACATGAAATCTTCTAAGCATTGCTGAACATTCACCTCAGGAATGCAATTGCTCTTTATGTTTTGTGTAGCATATAGTGAAGAAATGCATTTGTTTCCTTATGCCCTGTTTGGTATTGAAATCTGTACAGACAAGACACTATTTCATAATGTAAGTAGCCTATTGATTTGTGATTTGTTTTTAAATGTTAGGTTACTGTAGACAAACTTACAATGTTTTTTTTCTAAGCACAAAGATGTTTACAGAATTATTGCCAATGGCTATGTTTTGATTATAGTCCTTGGTTTTTTCAGTCGTCACTTGTTTTTAATCACTAACTTGGGTGGGCTATTGCAGACGCAGAACATGCACACAGTGACTCCTAGTATCTCTGAGTGGCTAGTGTCATTGCTAGCCAGAGTAGAAGAGCTGATATGTCACAATTACTTCCTCCTTTCCCCTGATGGAGTGAATGAATAATAGATAACTAATGTTATATGATATATAATCTATTCTATATAACGTAACCTATTCTATATGATATCATATTTATACATTTCAATTTGAATTACTTAATTAATAGACTCATAGAGATGCACAGCATGGAAACAGATCCTTCAGTCCAACTTGTCCATGCCGACCAGATATCCTAAGTAAATCTTGTCCCATTTGCCAGCATTTGGCCCATACCCTACTAAACCCTTCCTATTCATGTACCCATCCAGATGCCTTTTAAATATTGTAATTGTACCAGCCTCCACCACTTCTTCTGGCAGCTCATTCCATATGCGCACCATCCTCTGTGTGTAAACATTGCCCCTCGGGCCCTTTTTAAATCTTTCCCCTCTCACCTAAACCTACACCATGTAGTTTTGGACTCTCCTACCCTGGAGGAAAAAATCTTGTCTATTCACCCTATCCGTGTCCCTCATGATTTAATAAACCTCTATAAGGTCACCCCTCAGCCTCTGACGCTCCAGGGAAAATAGCCCCAGCCTATTCAACATATCCCTCAAACCCTTCAATCCCGGTAACATTCTTGTAAATCCTTTCTGAGCCCTTTCAAGTTTCACAACATCTTTCCTACATCAAAGAGACCAGAGTTGGACAGTGTATGCCAAAAGTGGCCTAACCAGTATCCTGTATAGCCACAACATGACCTCTCAACTCTTACATTCAATACACTAATAAAGACAAACATGCCAAATGCCTTCTTCGCTATTTTGTCTATCTGCAATCCAAGGTCTCTTTGTTCTGAAACTCTGCCCAGGACCTTACCATTAAGTAGATAAGTCGTGCCCTGATTTGCCTTTCCAAAATGTAGCACCTCACATTTATCTAGATTAAACTCCATCTGCCACTCCTCGGCCCATTGGTCCATCTGGTCAAGGTCCCTTTGTACTCTGAGGTAACCTTCTTCACTGTCCATTACACCTCCAATTTTGGCATCATCAACAAACTTGCTAACCATACTTCCTGTGTTCACATCCAAATTATTTATATAAAATGACAAAAAGCAGTGGATCCAGCACTGATCCTTGTCACTCACCTATGGCTGCAGGCCTCCAGTCTGAAAAGCAATCTTCTACCAACACAATCTGTCTCCTAGCTTTGAGCCAGTTCTGTATCCACATAGCTAGTTCTCTCTGTATTGTGTATGATCTAACAAGTCTACCATGCAGATATCTTGTCAAACACCTTACTGAAGTCCATTTAGATCATGTCCACTGCACTGCCTTCATCAATCCTCTTCGTTACTTCTTCAAAAAACTCAGCTGTTAGTGAGACGTGATTTCCCACGCACAAAGCTGCATTGACAATCCCTAATCAGTCCTTGCCTTTCCAAGTACATGTATATCCTGTCCCTCAGGATTCCCTCCAACAACTTGCCCATCACTGATGCCAGGCTCACTGGCCTATAGTTTCCTGGCTTTTCTTTACCACCTTTCTTAAACAGTGACACCACGTTAGCCAACCTCCCATCTTCCTGCACCTCACCTGTGGCTGTCAATAATACAAATATCTCAGCAACGGGCCTAGCAATCACTTCCCTTGCTTCCCACAAAGTTCTGGGGTAACATTATTAATTCCTGGTGGTTTATCCACGTTTATGCATTTTAAGAATTCCAGCCTCTCCTCTATGATATGGACATTTTTCAAGATGTTGCTATTTATTTCCCTGTGTTCTCCATTTTTGATATTTTTCTCCACAGTAAACACTGATACAAAATACTTATTTAGTATCCCCCCCATCTCCTGTGGTTCCACACATAGGTGACCTTTCTGACCTTTAAGGGGCCCTATTCTCTCCCTAGTTATCCTTTTATCCCTCATGTATTTGTAGAATCCCTCTGGATTCTCCTTAACTCTATTTGCCAAAGCTATCTCATGTCCCCCTTTTTGTCCACCCGATTTCCATCGTAAATAAACTCCCACTGCCTTTATACTCTTCGAGGGATTCACTCAATCTCTGCCGTCTATGCCTGACATATGCTTCCTTCCTTTTCTTGACCAAAACCTCAATTTTTCTAGCCATTCAACACTCTCTACACCTGTCAACCTTGCCCTTCACCCTAACAGGAACATACTCTCGTTATCTCATTTTTGAATGCTTCTACTTTCCAGCCGTCCTCTACCTGCAATTATCTACCTCCAATCAACTTTTGAAAGTTCTTGACTAATACTGCCAAAACTGGCCTTTCTCCAGTTTAGAACTTTAACTTATAGATTTTTTCCATCACTATTTTAAAACTAACACAATTATGATCACTGGCCCCAAAGTGCTCTCCCACTGGCACCTCAGTCACCAGCCCTGCCTTATTTCCCAAGAGTAGGTCAAGTTTTGCACTTTCTCTCATAGGTTCATCCACTTACTGAAGCAGAAAATTTTCTTGGGCATGCTTAATCAGTGGTGAGTGGTGTTCCACAGGGCTCTGTCCTTGGGCCTCTACTGTTTGTACTTTTTATTAATGACTTGGATGAGGGGATTGAAGGATGGGTCAGCAAGTTTGCAGACGACACAAAGGTTGGAGTTATCGTTGACAGTATAGAGGGCTGTTGTAAGCTGCAGCGGGACATTGACAGGATGCAGAGATGGGCTGAGAGGTGGCAGATGGAGTTCAACCTGGATAAATGAAAAATGGCCACCCAAGTGGATAGGGTGTTAAGAAAGCATATGGTGTTTTGGCTTTCATTAACAGGGGGATTGAGTTTAAGAGTCGTGAGATCTTGTTGCAGCTCTATAAAACTTTGGTTAGACCGCACTTGGAATACTGTGTCCACTTCTGGTCGCCCTATTATAGGAAAGATGTGGATGCTTTGGAGAGGGTTCAGAAGAGGTTTATCAGGATGCTGCCTGGACTGGAGGGCTTATCTTATGAAGAGAGGTTGACTGAGCTCGGTCTCTTTTCATTGGAGAAAAGGAGGAGGAGAGGGGACCTAATTGAGGTATACAAGATAATGAGAGGCATAGATAGAGTTGATAGCCAGAGACTATTTCCCAGGGCAGAAATGGCTAACATGAGGGGTCATAGTTTTAAGCTGGTTGGAGGAAAGTATAGAGGGGATGTCAGAGGCGGGTTCTTTACACAGAGAGTTGTGAGAGCATGGAACGCGTTGCCAGCAGCAGTTGTGGAAGCAAGGTCATTGGGGTCATTTAAGAGACTGCTGGACATGCATATGGTCACAGAAATTTGAGGGTGCATACATGAGGATCAATGGTGGCACAACATTGTGGGCTGAAGGGCCTGTTCTGTGCTGTACTGTTCTATGTTCTATGTTAACAAATTTCTCTCCATCCAAGCCCTTAACACTGCGGCAGTCCCAGCCTATGTTTGGAAAGTTAAAATCCCTGACAGTAACCAACCTACTACTCTTACAGATAATAGAGACCTCCTTACAAATTTGCTTCTCAATTTCCCGCTGACTGCTGGGGGGTCTGTAGCACAGTCCCAATAAGGTGACCATTCCTTTCTTATTTCTCAGTTCCACCCAAATAACTTCCCTGGACATACTACCAGGATTATCCTTGTTAATTGATTATTCAAAATTTTAGGAGCATACCCCAACATCACCATGCTGTTTGTATTGTTTACTTCAAATGATTGGATTTTAAAAAAATATATGAGCATATTGCGTAATCAATATTCTGTACAATGTTAATAATTTCCATCTTTAATGCCCCTATTCGAGACAGTTTGTTTACAACAGCACACAACTTGTTTCTGCTAAGAAACTTGCCAGTCTATCTTTCAGAGATAATGGGAGCCGCAGATGCTGGAGAATCCAAGATAACAAAGTGTGGAGCTGGATGAACACAGCAGGCCAAGCAGCATCTTAGGAGCACAAAAGCTGACGTTTCGGGCCTAGACCCTTCATCAGAGAGTCTATCCTTCATGACAGTCTGAATCCAACAGTCTCAACAAAAACATTACGATTCAACTCTCCTGTAAGAAAGTACAATAAAAAATTCCAGTCCTTTCCTGCCAGTTTCCTGATGTGTTTTTCAGAAGAGGAGACAGTACCTGTCCATTGACAACAAATCGTCTCTAAAAGACAGCAATGGCGACAAAGCGTATCTCCACACGTTACCTCAACATTGGCCTACTTCAGTGTAGCACTTTAAACCTCAAACTATTTGTGAGGATTGCCATTGTTGATCTTCCAGATTCCAGTCAACAGTATCAATTAAGTTATATTCAGTGAACAGGACAAAAGCATCAGAGACCATAAGTACAAATGAATAGAAAGTAAATTTAATTAGATGTTGAAACATGAAGAAATGTCACATCTCCAGACTACTCCGTGAGGTGCGATAATAGAGACATAGTCAACAGGATTAGCTGAAGCAGTTAAATACTGAGCTGTGAGACATAATGGAACAGCAAGAGAAACTGAGTGACACTTTCCCATCCTTGTCCATTTCCCTTGATGACACTTAGTGGAAGCACAGCTGTCTCCCACTCAGAAGCCTGGGTTGTTCCATTCCCAATACAACCCAGGATGGTATGGGGCCACTGAGAGAATACTGCACTGTTGGCGGTGCTGTCTTTGGATGAGCTATTTGACCGAGCTCCTGTCTTCCATCCCAGCTGGATGTAGTAATCCCACAGAAGTATTTCAAAGATGAGCAAAGATTATCACATGTCCCTTAAACAACATTACAAAAGAGATTTATCTCATTACAATTTATTGGACCTTGATGAGTGTAAATTGATTGCTGTGTGGCCTCACATAACAAGAAACACTGCACTTCGAAAATACCTGTGTGAAATTCCTAAGGGTGTCTTGCAGATGTGAAAGATGCCAGTCAAATAAGTTTTGTTTCCTTATTCTGCTGACAATTTATTGTGTAGGAAGTGCGATAAATACATGTAGCAACTAGTGCTTCCCATCAGAGGGCAGCAGGGTATCTCTTTACACAGTTTGGAAACAATATTCTACTTCAGATCAGATTGTGGAGGTCCCCATGTTCCTGCTAGATCTAACTGGCTAAAGGAATGGAAAGCTTTACTCTACTTCTTCCTCCTCCCCTCCTGACACCTTGCTATCGTAGAATCCCTACAGTGGAAACCAGGCCCTTTGGCCCAACAAGTCCACACTGAACCTCACAGCATTCCATCCAGACCCTATTACCCACCTAATCTACACCTCCCTGAACACTATGAGCAATTTAGCATGGTCAATCCACCCAGTCTGCACATCTTTGGGCTGTGGGAGGAAACCGGAGCACCTGGGAGAAATCCACGCAGACACGGGGAGAATGTGCAAACTCCACACAGACAGTCACCCCAGGCTGGAATCAGACCTGGGTCCCTGGCACTGTGAGGCTGCAGTGCTAACCACTGAGCCACTGTGCCACTACGGAATGAGTTGCAACACAGTTGAGGAGATGATTGGACTGTTGTTATATCTGTTGTGCCCTCTGTTTGAAGGTGCCATTAATGGTAGCCAATCGCTAGTGCATCCCATGTATCTTGTCTGTATTGTCCTTTGAGACTTCCTCAATCCAGTGGTCCTGATGGAAATTGACGACGTAGCCCCAGTTCTAATCGACTGGTCTGCTACGAGTGGCATTCCAGCAATAATGGCCCTACATGCACACTAAGTGAGTGGTACCTCTGAGTGATGCCCTAACTGCAGTGCCTGTAAACTAACCCCCGGATGTAGCACCCCAAGTGGTGACGGACAGTAATGTTCCATCAGTAACTAACTGTTGTGCCCATTCGACTAATGACAGTGGTGGTCACTGTAATCTGTTCATCCTCTTGTGGAAGCTGATTGTTGAGATTGGGAAGAAAAATCCTTCATGGTAACCTCATCTGGTGCAGGAGTTGAACGCATGCTGTTGGTGGTCTTCTGCGCTGCAAACCAACCGTCCAGAAAACTGAAGTGACTGACCCTCAGAGACTCTCCTTGATAATGTCAGTCAATGTGTAGGCTGCACCCCCACTGTAACCTGCAAGGTATTTCTGACCTTGATGATACTGAGTGGCTGCACAGGGGCTCGGCCAGTCTGGAATCAGTTTAAAAGCACCCGCTGTCACTATGGGACACCAAAGCGGAGAGACGCACACATTTTTGTTCTCTGGGAATTGAGGGACATGGAACGGGCAAGAATGTGATGCTAAGGCAGAACAACCATGATGATATTGCACCTTGGTGAGTATTCAGAATTCTACTTCCTAGGGAATGGTGGAAGTATGCTCATTCAATACCTTTTTGGTGGAGGTATTTTTGTTATTCATTCAAAGGATGTAAGATCTGTTGGCTGGGCCCGCATTAACTGCCCATCCATAATTTCCCTTGAGAAGGTGATACTGAGCATGCCTTTTTTCACACCCTGGCAGTTCTTGGGGTGTAGGGGCAGTCACAGTGCTGTTAGAAAGGGAGTTCCAGGATTTTGATTGAGTGACAAGTCAGAACGGTAAGTGGTTTGGAGAGGAATGTACAAGTGGTGGTGTGTCCCCTTAAATCTACTGCCCTTGTCCTTCTAGTGGTCGTGGCTTGGAAGGTGCCCTCACTCTTACATAGACTGCCAGGTCGAACACACAAAAATCAGAGAATACCTTGGGCCTGACTCCAGCCACCGAAACATTTTCACCCTAACTTCAATCATAACAACACATGTAGCGTGATGTTTACTCGCTGGTGTATATGATCTCTGTGGAGATCCTGTAGATGCTTTGGGGACTAGTCACAATAAACTGATAATTCAGCGCAGATTGGGAGTTGAACCCTATACCATTTTGCCCAGATGCCATCACTTTGTGCTAACTCTTGCTGTCAGTCTCCGCCTACACAAAGTGCCCCGATATGATGGATTGCATCACAAGCTGTTTTGGGTGAAATATGGACGGTCTCTGGCTTTTGAGCCTATGTTTTCATTCCCGACACACAGGAAAGGCTATCATTAACTAGAATACTCGCAAACATCTTTCAAGCAGCGGCATTTTGTTTTCTAACACGCTCCTGCTCCCACCCACAGAGATCAGAGGGGAATCTGATCCCTCCGACCCCACCCCCAGTGCTGAATCACAACTGGGCTTTTCGCATTGACTCTGCCAATGTTCTTTTTCCAAAAGGTTAATAGGAACTGCAAGAGCCCAGAGCAGTCATGTCCCTCTGATCCCGGCTCAGTGAACGTACAGAATGGGGACAGGAGTTAAAATCCTTCCAGGTGTCTTCGCTGTGTCAGTCTATTGACATACTGCCACTCCACACCCATCCTCTCCCGTTCCACAGTTTGTACAGAGTTTGTTCATGTGCATTGTCATAATCTCACAGCTCCATCACCTGTTCATCCCATGTGCCATGTATTGCAGTCTGTTCATCCCTCAATTTCCGAGACTTTATTCGGTGAATCCCAGTCTGGATTCCATTTGTTTTACTTTCCTGATGTGTATTTCGTTACTCCAGTTTCCTAACCCAGATCCTGCGTGTCCCAGTCCGAATCCTGTCTGACTCAATCTGGATCCCAGCCTGGATGATTTCTGCCATGATGCTCTGCAGCATTGTCCTGTCCCGATCCAAGTTTGCAGACGCGGCCAGTCCACTTAAAAAGGCACCAGCGTCATACCTTCAGAGCCACTTTGTCTTTACAGAAGGTTCTGCCATGTGCAGAGTGACAGATCCAGAAATCGGAGGGGCTGTTTGCTCAGGCAGTCACTGGGGACAGTGTCGATGCTCTGTAGTTTGCTTAGGCAGTCACCAGGAACGGTGTGGGCTGCTGTACTGTTTTCTCAGCTCCTGTCAGAGCCGGACACAGACTCGCAGTAAGGGGAGGAGGTTTTGGATTCGCCGTCACTGTTGCAGTCCTGCTGGGGCCCCTCACTGCTGCTGGGCCGGCTCTGCTGTGTTCCAGGCGGGGACCTGGCTGCGCTCTGGCTCAGTAAGTCCTGCAGGTATTTGATGTACCGAATAGCTGCTCGCAAGGTCTCCACTTTGCTCAGGCGTTTCTCTGACAGGGGCCCCGGTAGGTGGTCTCGCAGTCTCGCATAGCCCTCGTTCACACACTTCACCCTCTGCCTCTCCCTCTCGTTTCTCTTCTGGATGAAGGCAGGCTCAAAGGGACAGTCATAGACCCCGAAGTGCCCGTGGAAGGGCATGTAAGGAAACATGCCGCTATAAGTCTCACAATAGGCTGACTCCAAGTTAGTTGGATACACCAGGAAGGGCAAATGTGTTAAACTGTCTCCACGGGGTAAATGTTGGTGTGTGGATGGTTCCGGGGGTAGAGGCACTGCTAATTGCATGCAGTTAGGGGCAGTTACTGATCTCCTGTCCATCAGAGACCTGGGATAATTACTGTTCATCTTGGATTCAGGAGCAATGGGTAGAGGGTAAACCCCAGCACTGGCAGGGCTCAGCACATTGAATGGATTCTTGGCCGGATGGACTGCACTGTCCCCAAGAGTGGTATCAGACAGGGGCTGCACTTTTCCCCTGCTGCACTGGTCACAGAGTCATTCAGCACAGAAACAGACCCTCCGGTCTTCCACATCAGAGGCAGGTCCTTCTCAAATATCACAGGACAAAGTCCATTGCAGATTCAGAGTGAAGCTGTCTTCATGAACATGCTCTGAGCACTTGACCTTCTCCTGGCTTCTGAGTGACGCTCCTACCTGAGCAAATCCCTCAGTCAGAGTTCTGACCCTTCTCCCTCATTCTGAGGAGTTCTCTGTCTCCCCCCTCACTCTGAGCCCTCTGTCTCCCCACCCCTCACACTGAGCTCTCAGTCTCCCCACCCCTCACACTGAGCTGTCAGTCTTCTCACCCCTCACCCTGAGCTCTCTGTCTCCCCCCTCACACTGAAGTCTCAGTCTCCCCACCCCTCACACTGAGCTCTCAGTCTCCTCACCCTTCACCCTGAGCTCTCTGTGTCCCCCCTCACTCTAAGGTCTCAGTCTCCCCTCCTCACTGTGAGCTCTCAGTCTCCCCCCGCCCACCCCACTCTCTGGACTATGGCTCTCCTACTTATGGCTGAACCTGTTTCAGGACTCCCCGTCAACTCTAAACTCTGGGTCTCCTCTTTAACTGGGAACAGTTTGGGAAGCAGGGACTGCCTTCCTTCTGCAGTGCAGTGTGAGATCCCAGTTTGTAATCTTCAGTCTCCATGAAGAGCTCCACCGAGAGAAAGTGTTGGGGAAGGTGACTCAATCTTGAAACACCAACTGACAGCTCACCAGAGAGAGTTCTCATTGCCAGAGCCTAGAATGAAAGGAAGTATTTTAATGAATGTCTGAAATTTGAACTTTGTAGAAAAGACTGACACACTGTGGACATTTTGCATTTTCTGCTCATCAGGACAAATGCAAGAATGTCCAATTCCAAACAACTACACAATTTACAGTAGAGAGGAATAAGCTGCTAATTGACTGGCAAGTTTTATGGTAACAACTGTTTGGTTACAGTTCTATTTTGGGTGTTTGCTGTCATGGTTGTTGACTCTTGTGTCATTATGTGACTGGGCTAACAATCAGTGAGTGAGAGTTCAAATCCCTGGGATAATTTGCATTTTATTTTGAAAAACCTGTTTTCACTAACATTAAGAAACTGTTAATTTGTGTAAAACTGCAACAGGTTAATTAATGGCCTTTAAGGAAGATAACCTGCTGGTTGTACATTGCCTGGCTGAAAAGTGACATTGGACCAACATCTTAACTTCCAGCAATGTCGAAGATCACCAACTTCCTACAGACAACTAAGGGCAGGTAATAATAATTCTCACATTCCAAGACTAGATTTCTGAAGAACATTCAGCCCTTAGCAATGTTAAACTGCTGCTGAATGTAATTAAAAGGGAATAATTTGGTGGTTTAATGTGAGGAAGTCATAGGAAATGGTGTAGGGATAGGAACGGAGGTAGGAAGGAGGTGACTGCACTAGAAGGGGAGAGGTGCAGAGGAGATTTACCAGGATCTTACTTGGGATAGAGCATTTCGGCGATGAAGAGAGGTTCAACAGGCTTGGGTTGTTTTCTTTGGAGCAGAGACGTTTGAGGGGAGATTCAGTTGAGGTGTATATGATTATCAGGGACATGGACAGGTTGAAAAGGAAAGTTCCTCTTACTAGAAATGTCAGAAACAAGGGGGCACAGTTTAAAGGCAGGAAGTTTAAGAGGGGATTGGAGGAAAGGACGTTTTCATCCAGAGGGAGGTGGGGGTCTGGAATACACTGCCTGGGAGTGTAGTTGAGGCAGGAAACCTCATACCCTTAAAAAGTACTGTCATGAGCAACTGAAATTTCACAACAATCAAAACTATGAATGTGCCTGGTGCTGGAAAGTTGGAACTGGTGAAGGTATGGGAATATTCTTGCAGTGTCAATTTGATGGCCTGTTCTGTACCCTATGATTCCATGAAATATTAGCTATTGGATTTGCTGGTCTTCTCTTTCGCCCTCCTCTCTTAAACCTGCTGACTCAGCTTGTGGTCTCGCAAACAAATATTCTTCTGAGATGGTTCCTAGACTGGATGGTTTTGGAGTAGGACATTGACAGCAAATTTCTGGCAGTGCTGGCCCTGCCATCTCTTCCTCCATTTCCTGCTGTAACACAGGTTTGGGGTGAAACCCCTCTCTGTTGTCTCCTATGACAGGAACAGTGACTAGGTGCTGAGTGGGAATCACTTCATGCTCTGGTATTGCAGCAGCTAAAGACTGAGTGGAGGAAAGGTGAAATATCACTGTGGATCATTGGTAAGGTCAGGTTTGGAATTTTACAAGCATCCTGGATCGTTCTCCACCTTTTAAAGTTTTTCATCTTTAGTTCAGTTCTAGCAGTCTCACTTTCTGTATCCACAGGTTATCAAATTACATTGTCCTCCACTGTGACCTCTGCTGAGGAGTTGACATTGTGCCATTCTGCAATGCAGGTCATTGGATAAAATGCTCATCTCTGAGTCCTTCATATCAGAGATAGGTCCTTCTGAAATATCACAGGGAAAAGCCCACAGCACATTCAGAGTGAGCATTGGGACTCCTCCTGATCTCTGAGTGACTCCACTACCTGAGCAGTTCTCTCACACTGAGCTGTGGATTTAAGCGCAATTTCAGAGGTTTAAATGTTTAATTCCAGCTGAGGGTCCTGTGTAGTGCTGAGGGAATGTCGTACTGTTGGAGGAGCACTCTATCAGATCAAATGTTAAGCTGAGGCCCTGGTTAACCTGTTATGTGGATATGAAAGATTTTATGCCCCCATTTTGGGGAAGAAGAGGTGTTTTGTTCTCTCTGGTGTCTTAGGCAATGTGACTAAAGCAAGTGACAAAAATAAGTGATCTGATTCCTTGCTGTGCAGTAATTGACCGCCATTTCTCCCAAGTTCCAATAGTTACATTATTTTAAAAGGGCTTCATCAGTTCTAAAGTACTTTGGATGCTCCAAGACCATGGATATTGCTATATGAATGTAAATCTTTTTCTTACAGCAGTAGCTTTAACCCTCTATGCCACATTGGTGCTGAAGTCACTCGCACTCCATACTTATACTCTACTGTGTTCAGAATTAAAGCTTCATCACCTTCCAGCACAACAATGATTACACTTCATAAAGTACTTCATTGGCAGCAAAGGATTTTGAGGTTCCCTGAGGTAGCAAAAGGTGCTTTATAAATGCAAGTCATTTATTTACTGAAACACTGAGGTCAGTTTTGGAAATGCCATTATCTCAGCTGAGTTTAGCTAACACCATCAGAGAACAAAGCTGGGATCTTCTTAGGCTATTTCAGTCTCCAGCAGCTTCAGGCAGTCAGCTATCTACTGAGAACTAGGGAGGAATGACTGGTTTGTAACATTCTGAGACCATTCGGGCCCATGAAGATTTACCACCTTAGTTCATAATTTAACTGAAAGGGATTCATAATGCAGATAAAGCAACTAAAAAAAAATACAAAATTGAAACATACTTGATCTGAGGAGCATTTGCATTAAAAGCATTAACTATCTTACCTCTTTGTAAATGCTCATCACTGTGCAAATTGCCAACTATTTCTGCTTCACTAAAAATGGAATAAATACATGAAACACACATAGGGTCATACAGTATAGAAGCAGACCTTTTGGCCAAACTAATCCATGTCAACCATGTCCACAAACTAAACTAGCCCCACTTACTTGTGTTTGGCCCATGTCCCTCCAAACCTTTCCTATTCATGTGCTTATCCAAACATCTTTTAAATGTTCTAACTGTATGTGCATCTACCATTTCCTCTGGCAATTCATTCCACACATGATGTCCCCTAGTTTTGAACTCCTCCACCCTGGGGAAAAGACCCTTGCTATTCACTTTGTCTATGCCCCTCATGACACTGAGAAATATTACTAACATAGAAAGGCTGTCAATGTCCCACCGATATATCATTCCCATTAATGTACCGCTCTGATCTAGCAAAGCCCAACATAATGTGGATAACCTTTTATTACTAGAACATTAACCACTGTCAGTTGTTCTTGGATTATTACTCTGACTCAAAGGCTAATAAAGAAATCCATCTATAAAACACCAGTCTGATTTTCACAGCCTCTGGTATGAAAGAATATTGAATGGCCCCTCACAAACAGCACCTCAAGGTTCACGCCCTCATAATGATCATTGCTACTTTTCACTGTACTAATTTACAGCATGGGGCCTGGGGAGTGCCACTGTTGGTAACAATCTCCTAAGGTTTGCAAACGAGAAAGCATCTGGTGTTCATCACCCAAATTGTGTTCCCATGACCTGCGCTTGAAAATGTGTGAAGGTTAAATTGGACCACCCTCAAAACTAGAGCGGAGACTACGGTACAGCACTTTATAAACCTGTGTCTGTTCAATGCAGTGCAGGTTATGCATGTTCTTCCGGGGAACTCAATCCCACCTAATGCTGCTGAAAGGCAAACTGCACCTCTTAAGGAGGAGGTACACTGTGGCTGTCAGAAGTGTTTCGAGAACTGATTCAGTTTTTGCAATACTTTGAGGAATATTTGGAATTGGGAGTAAGCAGTTGCCATGGTTTTTTGACAGGACACTGCACAGGAACTGGACAGAAGGGCACAGATCCACTGGCGTCCATCTTGGGATATATGCAGGAGAGGCAGTGGAAAGAAGTAACTATTGAAGTTAGTGCCAAGAGTGTTGATCCAAGGACATTGAAGAAGGGTGGTATGGTGGCTCAGTGGTTAGCACTGCTGCCTCATAGCACCAGGGACCTAGGTTCGATTCCAGCCTCGGGCAACTGTCAGTGCAGAGTTTGCACACTCTCCCCATTCTGTGTGGGTTTTCTCCCACAGTCCAAAGATTTGCAGGCTAGGTGGATTGGCCATGCTAAATTTCCCATAGTGTTTAGGGATGTGTAGATTAGGTGGGTTACGGAGGGATGGGTCTGGTAGGTTGCTCTAAGGGTGAGAGTGAGCTTGTTGGGCCAAAGGGCCTGTTTTCACACTCTAGGGATTCTATGAAGATCCAGGAAAGAGGTTTTGAATTTGGCACAAATTATGAATGCTGGCCCAAACAGGGATGCTCTCATCTCATGAATGTTTTTTTTTGAAAAAGGTGCATGGTGTGCAGATTAGGAATTCTAAAAATGTGTAGGTGAGTTAGATTGGTCATGCTAAACTGTCTGTAGTGTCAAAGGATGTGCAGGTGGATTAGCCATGGGAAATGTGGGGTTACGGTGATAGGGTAGGGGACTGGGTTTGGGTGGGACATTCTTCAGAGGGTTTGTGCAGACTCAACGGGCTGAATGGCCTCATTTCCACACTGTAGGGATTCTATGATCTGAGCTTTAAAGAGAATGTACGATCAACTGCATCAGTCATCCACTGCCTAGTTCACCACACATCTGCCTTCGAGCTCTGCCAGATTAATACTGACTCCTAACATTCATTTCCTTCACCTCAGTCTTGGCTCTGCTGTAAGCCTGACACCCATAACTCAGCTCTTCAACTGGGACAGCTACATTACCTCAGATCCTTGATGATTCAGTTCTCTCTTTCTCAGTGAAGAACATGATGTCTGACGTAAGATAGAATCAAAAAACCGGACATTTGTGCCTTAACTTCCGTGCTAGCCATCATGAAAGCATCCTGCACATGAGGCTGGAGCCACTGCTGTCGTGAGAGAGGACCGATAACCAGAGACTGCGGTCATCCTCCCTGCTTTCTACTGCTCCCTCGTTCCACAACTTCTTCTCCCACCTCAGCTATAGATGGTGGGAGTGCTTACTTCTTTCAGGTACACAAGTACCCTGTCCGAGGGGAATAACAGACAAAGCCATTCCATCCTACAATAGCAGCTGCCAGCCCTGAGATTGAGAGGGGATACATTTCAGAGGCTGGGATAGAGGTTCCCTGCACATGATGAGCAAGTGTGTCAGAGTGAGGGCAGAGCAGAGCATAGTGCAAAGCCAGATTCAGAGGGAGAGAACTCAGATGAGTGCAGTCATAGAGTCGTAGAGACATACAACACGAAAACAGACCCTTCAGTCCAACTTGTCCATGATGACCAGATATCCTAAATTAATCTAGTTCCATTTGCCAGCATTTGGCCCACATCCCTCTAAACCCTTTCTATTCATATACCCATCAATATACCTTTTAAATGTTGTAATTGTACCAGGATCCACCACTTCCTCTGGCAGTTAATTCCAAACATGCCCCACCTTCTGTGTGAATAGGTTGCCCCTTAGGTCCCTGTTGAATTTTTCCCTCATTTTAAACCTATGCCTTCTAGTTTTAGACTCCCCTACCCTGTGGAAAATAACTTAACTATTTGCGCTTTGTACGCCTCTCATGATTTTATAAACCTCTATAAGGTCACCCCTCAGTCTCGAACGCTACAGGGACAATACCCCCAGCCTATTCAGCTTCTTCCTACATCTCAAATCCTCCAACCCTGGAAATACCCTTGTAAATCTTTTCTGCACTGTTTCGAGTTTCACAATATCTTTCCTACAGCAGGGAATGGAACACAATGTAGAAGTTGCAGTGGAAAACCTAACACAAAGCCTCAGATTAATATCAAACAACACAGTGGAGCCCACACCAGAGCTCCACCAAAGCTCCAAACCAGAGCTTCAATCAGATATAGATGCCCATCCTGTCCAACAGGGAATCACTGGTCACCTCCACAAGCAAACATGTACAAGCCCACATATTGCAATGTCTGATGACAAACATCACACAAGGCATCGCAGTGCCAACAGCTTCGAACAAAGGTCTAAGTGGTGCTGTGTTCTGAGTGCCAGTGTTCAAAAAGCATCACAGCTTCGTCCATCCTTCTGTACTCCATCAGCATGATTGTGGAAGCACTGGCCAGCCTGCATGGAATTAGCAATGTTTTGATGTCTCGCACATTGATACTATTCTGGCTCCGATGCCTGCCTCGCCACTAGTGTCCTTGATGTTGTCTGACAGCCAGTCCAGACAGGAGTAGGCCAGGCAGAGAAGTTAGACTGTTCACTATCCTCATGTGCCACAACTGAAGGCCAGCAGAATTCCACTGGATAGAGGGTGAGTGATTTGTTTTAGCAGGAAGATTTGTGATAAACTCTGAGCTTTCTCAACATCCCACCTCATCACTCTCTGTGGGCTATTCAACCACACAAAGAAAGTGCTCAAAAACGCTTACAATTACACCTGCAGCAACGAACCTGAATGTTGTTCATGATCCTTCTAAATTAGACTGTTGCAGAGAACTCCTTCTGTTTGGTGTTATGTTTAACAGAGCGTGGTTAGGAGAGGGTAGTGGCTGGAGAATAGCATTGAAAAGTAGCAGCATTAGAATCAAGCCTGTGTTCTTCACCACTGCCCATTCTGTACGCTGCCAGCAGTCATTCGCAGACGCATGTACAAACCCCTCTATCAGTTTGAAGTCCCATACTCTTCCTGTTGATGATACTCATGTATCTTGGATCCCACTTTCAGACACCACGTGGCTATGAGGTAGCTAGTGAGGAAGCTAACTAGCTCCCGTGCATTGTAGGACTCTCCAGGTAGTAACCATGAGTGGAAATATAGCCTGAGATTGCTCTTTTGTAATTCAGGACAGTTCAAGAGTTTCAATCAGAAACTAACTACACTGAGAGTTTGAATTGTGAAGTGGCACACTCTGGGGATTCAACATGATAACAAATGTAAAGTCCCAGAATATGGTTAGAATTTTATATAGACAAACTAACTGAATGAAATAGTTCAATCCGTTGTAATAAGAATGATTTTAACTATATTTCAATGAAAGCAGATTTGGTCGGTTACATTATAGACCAAATAGCTAGTCGAAACATGGGCAAAAGAGCTGAATTCCAGATGTTTGCTAATGATTGCATAATATTCAACACCATTCGAAGCTCTTCAGATACAGAAGCGGTCCAGGGTCAACTGCAGACAATACGCAGGCTTGGGCTGAGAAGTAACAAGTAACATTCACAGCACACAAATGCCAGGCGATAATCATCCTCAATAAGAAATCAAACCACCACCCCTTGACATTCAACAATACTACCATCACTGAATCCCTATTATCAATGTTCTGGGAGTGGGGCATTACCATTGACTAGAAACTCAACTGGACTCACCACATAAACACAGTGGCTACCACAGCAGGAATACTGTGGTGAGTAATTCACCTCCTGATTCCCCAAAGCCTGTCCATCATCTACAAGTATTGTGAAGTTGGTATAGTACTTGTGGATTGGAAAGCAGTTGTTAGAAATTCTCTGTAAAATGATGGGGGTGGAGAATGCATGGTCCCTTTAAAAGATGATGTGATTTTTCTAGGCTTGGAAATTTAAAAATTATCTGCAGACAGCAGCACATGCACAGAGAGTTCTTGAATTGAAACGTTGCACCAAAAGGCTATGCTGTTAGCAGGCAAAGTAGCATTTTTACCAAGGCATCGGGTTTTTGAATTTTGCCAAATAATTTAATGCAAGCCCTAGATACCAAAGTCCAATTAAATTTAAATCTGATGGTTTTGACAGCCTCGGGCTAATCCTACTGTAAGAAAGTAATGGGTCATCAAGGGTATAAAAGAAAAGGGCATTTGAAAATCGGTGTGAGAGCGAACTGCCATCTTCTCAGACAGCCGCACTCAACACCATCAGCTCTAAGGAAAAAGAACATCATGGACTCTCACAGAAATCTCTAAGATCTCAGAATAAGTGCCATCTAAATAAAGGTACTACGGCACTCTTAGCGAATATCCCTGACATGGGAATTCGATGAAGTAGGGTGTTCACAAATGCAGAAATCTGCATAAACAGATGAAAACAAGTTTGCATGTCGACACACACACACACACACACATGCACAGGCACACACACTCTCTCACACACACACACAGACACACTCTCTCTCACACACAGACACAGACACAGACACACACACTCTCTCACACACACACAGACATACACACAGACACATACACACACACAGACACACACACAGACACACACAGACACATACACACACACAGACACACACTCTCTCTCACACACACACACACACACACACACAGACACACACACACACACACACAGACACATACACACACACAGACACACACTCTCTCTCACACACACACACACACACACACACACACAGACACACACACACACACACACAGGCACACACACACACACACACACACACACACACAGACACACACACACACACAGGCACACACACACACACACACACACACAGACACACACACACACACAGGCACACACACACACACACGGATGCAGAAACTTATACAAACGGACACACACTAACTCTAACCCTAACCCTAATACATGTCCACATACACACATAGAGAGTTACAGACACAGCAATATACACACACAGATGCAAATACCAAAACATACACTCATGCACAAATACACACGAACACACAGATACAGACATGGGAAACTGCAAACACAGATACAAACAACCATACATGTCTGAACACATACAGACACGCAAATACTGGACACAGATACAAACAAGCGTACATGCACACACAGAAAATGACACTGACATGCACAGCTGCAACCATTCATATCCAGCACACCCAATAATACAGATACTGAAATCTATACGCACAGACACATAAATATCCACACACACACATATGCAGATACAGACACAGAAATTAATACAAAAAGACATAATCAATCATGCATATCCATACACAGATACACAACACGCAAAGCTATGGAGAGGAAGAACCATACATACCCACACAAACACATACCGACACAGAAACTTACATCAATACATAAACACATCCATATGTATTTACACACACACACACACACACACACTGATACAGACACAGAATTTGACACAGACAGATTTAAATAACTATTCTATGAGAGACACAGCGGTTAGCACTGCTGCCTCACAGCACAGGGACTTGGGTTCAATTTCATCCTTGGGCCGTATGGAATTTGCACATACTCCCCATGTCTGAGTGGGCTTCCTCTGGGTGCTCCTGTTTCCTCTCACAGTCCAACGATGTGTAGGTTAGGTGGATTAGCCATGGGAAATGCAGGGTTACAAGAATGGATGGTGGATCTGGGTGGGATGCTCTTCAAAGGGTTGATGTGGATTCGATGGGCTGAATGGCCTGCTTGGGCACTGTAGGGATTCTACAATTCATATATTTCCACGCGCATACATAGATATCTGAAGATACACATAGATATAAACAACCATCCCTGTCCACACAAACAGACAGGCACAGTCACAGGAACCTACTACACATTCATACACAAACAGATAAACATAGAAATCAGTACACACAGATACTGACACAGAAATTTACATAAACAGGTAAAAACATCTGCATGTATCCACACAGAAATGCACACATACAGGAATTGACACAAATAGGTACAAACAACCACGCTTATCCACACACAGAGAAGCTGAAATAAACAATCTCACATATCCACACAGACAGGTACAGACACAGGAACCTACACACTCAGATCAAAACAACCACACACAGACACAGAGACAGACATAGAAACCTACAGACACATTTACAAGCAATTGTAAATATACAGTTATTAGTCCTTTTGGCAGGTTGAACACTTATTTATCCTATTTTCAGTTTGAACAGTTATAATCTAATTCTCATATTACAGGACCCTCTTAATCATACTCTTAGATTGTTCAGTCATTAAATCAACTTTGATTGAACAGTTAGGAATTATATTCTCTGTTCGAACACTTATTAAACCCATTCTCATATTGAATAGTTATTAATCATACTTCCAGATTGAAAGGATACCAATCCTAGTCTTGGATTCAACATTATTAATTCATCTCGCTGAATAAAATATTACAAATCCTATTTTTATTTTGAGCAGCTATTAATCCTATTCTCATTTTAAGAGTTATTCATTCTATTCTCTGATGGTACAGTGTAAACTAATCCTCAGATTGACCTGTATTTAATCCTATTTTCAGATCGAACAGTTCTTCATGCTATTCTCATTTTAAACAGTAATTAACCACAGTTACAGATTGAACAGTTATTAATCCTGTTTGTGGACTGAACAGTTATTCATCTTACTTTCTGTCTGAATACTAACTAGTCCTATTCCCAGACTGAACAGTTACAAATCCTACTCTCTGATTAAATAGCTATTAATCCTGCTGTCTGGTTGAACCATATTAAATATAATTCTCTGATTGAACAGTTTTAAATTATATTCTGTATTGGAAGAGTTAGTAAACCTATTTGTGGATTGAATAGCTATTAATAAAATTCTCTGGTTGAAAAGTTCATAATCCTATACTCGGGTTGAACAGTTATCAATAAAATTCTCTGATTGAACAGCTATTCATCATAGATAATAGGAACTGCAGATGCTGGAGAATCCAAGATAATAAAATGTGAGGCTGGATGAACACAGCAGGCCAAGCAGCATCTCAGGAGCACAAAAGCTGACGTTTCGGGCCTAGACCCTTCATCAGAGAGGGGGATGGGGTGAGGGTTCTGGAATAAATAGGGAGAGAGGGGGAGGCGGACCAAAGATGGAGAGAAAAGAAGATAGGTGGAGAGAGTATAGGTGGGGAGGTAGGGAGGGGAGTCTTCCCTGGACTGACCTATCCCCTCCCTACCTCCCCACCTATACTCTCTCCACCTATCTTCTTTTCTCTCCATCTTCGGTCCGCCTCCCCCTCTCTCCCTATTTATTCCAGAACCCTCCCCCCATCCCCCTCTCTGATGAAGGGTCTAGGCCCGAAACGTCAGCTTTTGTGCTCCTGAGATGCTGCTTGGCCTGCTGTGTTCATCCAGCCTCACATTTTATTATCTTAGCTATTCATCATATTCTGATTTTTAGCAGTTATTAATCCTACTGTTGGATTGAAAAAAAAATGTTAATCCTAATTTCTGATCAGTTATTAATCAGATTCTCTGTTTGAAAAGTTATTCTCATATTGCACACATAATTGTATTCATTGACTGAGCATTTATTGATCATATCTCATACTGAACAGTTATTAATTCAAATCTCTAAGAGAACAGTTTTCAGTCCTGTTTTTGGTTAACGTTAGTGAATAAAATTATCTAATGAGCTGTTATTAATTCTATTCTTGATTGAATAGTTATTGATCTTATTCTTAAATTGAACAATTATTAATCCTAGTCATGGATTGAATAGTTACTAATCATATTCACTGATGGAATGGTAATTAATCCTATTCCCAGATTGAACAGTTATTAATCTGATTCTAGGATTGAACACAATAATCTGATGTTCAGATTGAGCAGTTATTAATTGTATTCTCTAATTGAAATGTTATTACTCTTATTGTCATATTGGACAGTTATTTATCCTATTCTCAGATTGAACAGTACTAATCCTATTTTTAGACAGAACAGCTCTTCATAAAATTTGCTAAATTTGCAGCTATCAATCCTATTTTCAGATTGAGGAGTTATTACATTCCCTGATTCAATCGTTACTATTCCTACTCTCTGACTGAACAGTTATTAATTGTATTCAAATATTGAACAGTCATTGGGCCTATACTCGGATTGAACAGTTACTAATCTTTTTAACCGATGGAACAATTATTAATCCTATTCTCAGACTAAACAACTAACAATCCCATTATCAGATTAAACAGATACTAATAACATTCTCTGATTGAACAGTTTTTAGTAAAAATCTGTGATTCAACCGTTATTAAGCCTCTTCGTGATTAAACAATTATTTGTCCTATACTTATATTGAATAGGCATTAATCCTTCTCTCTAATTGAATAGTTATTAATGCTATTCACATATGCAACAGTTATTAATCCTAAATGCAGATTGAAGAGTTGCTAATCTTACTCACTGCTTGAACACTTATTAGTCCGATTGCCAGACTGAACAGATATTAATCCTACTTTCTGATTGAACAGTTAGTAAGTCATTTTCTCTACTTGAACATTTATTATTCTTGTTCTTGTAGTGGACAGTTATTCATCCTAGACTCAGACTGAGCAGTTATTAATTGTACTGCCTGTTTAGACAGTTGTTACTCCTATTCTATGATTGAACTGTTAGTATTCCTATTGTAATATTTAACAATTAGTAATCGTATTCTCAGATTGTTCTCATATTGCACGGTTATTAATCCTAATCTATATTCAAAGCTATTATTCCGATTTCAGATTGAACATCTCTCTGATGAAGGGTCTAGGCCCGAAACGTCAGCTTTTGTGCTCCTGAGATGCTGCTTGGCCTGCTGTGTTCATCCAGCCTCACATTTTATTATCTCCGAATCCTTTTCTTGGTTTGAACAGTATTAATCTTATTTTGAGATTGAAAGTCATTAAGCATTTTCTCATATTGAAGAGTTATCAAACCCATTCTCTGATTGAGCAGCTTTTAATGCTGTTCTACAATTAATAAACGTGGGTTGAATAATTTTTAATAACATTCCCTGCTTGAAAAGTTGTTGATTGTATTCTTAGACTTAGCAGTTATTAATCCTGCTCTTAAATTGAAAAGTTATTCATCCAATTCTCTGACTGACTAGTTACTAATTGTATTCTCTGTTTGAACAGTTATTCATAATATTCTCTGATCAAACACTTTATAATCCTACCCTGATTGAACAGTTATTAATCATATTTTTGGATTGAACAATTGTTGATAACATTCTCCAAAGGGATGGTTATTAATCTTATTCTCAGGAAGAACAGTTGTTCACTTTAATTTCTAACTCAGCATTTATTAATCCGATTCTCGTATGGAACAGTTATTAAACCTACTCGCTGAACAGTTGTTAATTATATTCTCTGTTTGAACAGTTATTAAATCTATTCTCAGATTGAACATTAATCACATTCTCATATTGAACAGTTGTTAATACAATTTCCTGATTGAACTCTTGCTATTGTAGAGTTAGAAACATATTCATGGATTGAATAGTGATTAAAAAATTATTTGATTGAAAAGTTTATAATTTTATCCTCAGATTGAACAATTATTAATAAAACTCTGATAAACAGCTATTCCTCGCATTCTGAGTTTCAGCAGTCATTGATCATACTCTTGGATAGAAAAAGTGTTAATTCTACTCTCTGAACAGTTATTAATCAGATTCTCTAGAGTTATTATTCCTATTCTCATATTGCACACATAATCTTATTCCCAGACTGAGCATTTATTAGATCCTATCTCATACTGAACTGTTATTAATCCAATTCTCTGCGTGAACATTTGTAAATTCCTATTTCATTTAATCCCTACAAAATTCTCTGAATGAACTGTCTTTTATCCTATTCTTGATTGACAAATTTTTAATCCTATCCTGAGAAATTATTAATCCTGGTTGTGGTTTAAGTATTTAGTAATCATATCCTCTGACTGAACTGTTATTTATCCTGCTCTCATATTGAAAAGTTATTTAATTCAATCTCTGTTCCCATTCTCAGATTGAACATGTATTAATCTTATTCTCTGATTGAGCATTTATTGATTCTATCTTGTATTGAACAATTATTAATCTTGTTCTCGGTTTGAATATTTACTCATAATATTCTTTGACTAAACAGTTTGTAATCTTATCCACAGATTGGACAGTTATTAATAATTTTTTCTCATTGAATAGTCAATAATTTCATTTTTGGAATGAACAGTCATTAATAAAATTCACTGAATGAACAGCTATTGATCCTGTCTCCAGGTGAACAGTTATTAGTCCTTGCCACATATTGATTAATGACTAATTTTATTTTCTGTTTGAACATTTATTAACCATATTCTCATATTGAACTGTTATTCATCCAGTTGTATGATTGAACAGTTATTATCCTATTGTCAGATTTAAAAGTTATTAATCTTATTCTCAGATTGAGCTATTATTAATCCTATTCTCATACTGAACAGTTATTTCCTTGTTCTTTGATTGAACACTTATTAATCCTATCCTCAGTTACTAATAAAATTCTCTGATTCAATAGTTTTTAATCATATTCTGTGATCAAACAGTTGTTATTCCTATTTGTGATTAAACAGTTAATAATCTTATTCTCATACTGAAGTTATTGTTCTCATTCTCTGTTTGAAAAGTCAGTAATGAAATTCTTTGATTAAACATTTATTAATTGTAGTCTCAGATTGAACAGTTATTAATTTTATTCTCAGATCAAGTAATTATTTATTCTGTTCACTGATCAGACAGTTATTAATTCTATTATAGGATCCGACAGTTCTTAATCCCATTCTCTGTTAGAACAGTTACTTATCCTATTTTCATACTCAACAGTTATTAATGACATTCTTTGATTGAACAGTATATTAATCTAAGCATGGATTGGGTGATTATGAATGTTATTCTTATTAGGAACCATTAGTAATCCAATTGCCATATCGAATAGTTGTTAATCCAATGCTGGGGTTGAACAGTTAATAATCCTATTCTCATTTTGAACTGTTTTAATTCTTATTCTTGGATTGAACATTTAATCATTTTATTGTCGGATTGAACAGTTATTAATCCTACTCCCTAACTGAATAGTTATTAATCATATTCTCTGTATGAACAATTATTAATAATATTCTTTGTTTGAACAGTTATTAATTGTATTCACAGATTGTTCAGTACTGATTCTATTGTCTGATGCAACAGTTATTAATTGTATGGTCATATTGAAACATTAATCCTATCGTCTGATGAATAGTTATTAATTTTACTCTCTGACTTGCAGATTGAATACTTATTTATCCTATTCTCAGATTGAACAGTATGACTCCTACTTTGAGATTGAACAGTTATTAATTCTATTCTTGGATTGAACAGTTATTAGCCTATTCTCAGATTTCTTACGCGGAGACGTTATTAATCTTATTCTCGGATTCCTCAGTTAGTAATCAAATTCTCTAACAGTTTAATATTCCTAATAATGATTTGAACAGTCATTACTCCTATTCTCAGTTTGAACAGTTATGAGTCCTACAGTTGTTAATCCTGTACTCATATTGAACAGTTAATAACCTTAGTCAAGTTATATAACCCATACTCTGGTTGAACAGTTGTTAATCGTCTTCCCGTTTTTAACTGTTATTAATATTATTCTCATTTTGAACATTTCATATTCTTTGATGCTAGTGCAGGCAGTAAACAGACGTCATAATCACTTGATCTCTGGGACTATTTCAGTTTTTAAACCAGCAGGTAAACAGCAGGGCCATGGGGGTCCCAGCGGATCAGCATAGATACAAGCCGCTGAATGGTCTCCCTCTATTCCACTCTACTATTCTATTCAAAAGCTCATATCTGTGGCCTGAAACATAGATGAATTTTCAGAAGACAGCTCAGGTGGCTGCGGCTGAAAATGGCTGTGTTGGGAGGGAAGTTCAGCCGAGGTGAAGGGAGAGTTGTCAGGACCAGCTCGGGGGTTGAACGAAAGCACCTGCAGGAGGGGAGTGCAACGTGAGAAGGCCAAGTGGATTTGAACGCCAAGAAGGAGCCAACTTGAGGGATAGCAATTAATCAATGATTAGCATAAAGCAACAAATGTCACAGACTAAATAAAAAGACTCTTCTCGTTTAATCAAAGATATTTCTTATACACAGCTTACTGCTGAGGGAAGTAGGCTTTACTACAGAGTGAAGTATCAGAATGTTTCAATCTTTTTGGGGTCGTGAAGGCTCCAGCTCTCCTTTCAAAAATGAATGACTTGAGATTTGAAATCTTATATTGTATTACCGCTTTCATTAATGGCTCTGTATTCCCAGTTAGCGAGCCTAATAACTGTGCTCATCCTCCCAAATGCAGCAAGCTTTATTCTCTGAGGAGTGTAGCCGCTTCAGTGAGAGCTCCGCTGCCATTTCATTCCTCACTCACTCCTCACCGTCTGGCGAATGCTTCCAGTCTGGGAGAAGGCTTTGGGTGCATTTTCTCTATCTCACAATTTACTGATTCAGTGTCAAAGGCACAGCTACAAGAACAAAACACCCCAGGCCAGGCAACTTGTAATTATTCTGGCTGAGTTCAGAGAGATTTGTCATCCTGCCACTATGCTGGAAGCCAAACTGAACAAACCCTCGCCAGTGATCCCAACCGGCCCGCTGGGTGTGGGTGTCTGGGTGCTGGAGTTACAAATACTCCCTCAGCAAGACCAGGAAAAGTGGATTCAAAAACTTGTTAAACTGTAACATCTAGTTGTCTGAACCTTCTGTCGTACTTCCCGTGGACTAAACTGGTCTTGATCACGTTCTCCCCATGCTTCACCCAAAGACATTGATCCTGTATAATCTATAGGTGTTACTCATTCCCCAGAGCCCAAGTTAATCCAGCCAACACACATCTTCCACCCACACTAACACCTCCAGAGCACAGTGATCTGCAGTTTGATAAGTAGACAAACTCCCACAAAACAACAATATGGAAACTAACAACTAACTGTTCTATGGGTCGGTTGAGATATAAAGATCGAGCAAGGTCGAACAAGGGAGGTCTCCTGTTCTTCTTGGCCACAGAGAACCACGTTCTCCAGACTCCATTCCCACAGTATGGCTCTGAAACGTGGAGCTGGCCAATGGTATCTAATATAGACGACACGACAGCAGCTTGAACTGAGCCCCAAGTGAGCTATAAACCACAAACCCACAGGTAGAACCACCTGCTTTCCTAGTCTCTGTGGCTCAGCCAATCATTTGATAATCTTGTAGAACTGTTGGTGAGTTAATCTTAGCTTTTGTTTACCAAACATATAGAATAAACATCTACCGACTAACCAAACACATAGAACGAGAGTCGACAGACTGACAAACCTCTAGGTCTACAGCCTCATCAAACCCATTGAATAAAGGTCTACAGGCTGACCAAACATACAGAATAAAAGGTCTATACACAAACCAAGCATATAGAATGACGGTCTACAGACTGACCAAACGTGTAATTTAAGGGTCTACAGACAAGTCAAGCATGTAGAATGGGATGTTAGAGATGAAGGGTATACAGCATTCAAGCTCAACGGATTGTATAGAAAATTGGGTTGGAGAATTACTGACCTATAGAAAAGGGGGGCTGGAAATTGACTTGGAAGAAACAAGGAGACCGGTAACTGGACAGAATAGACTGTCGATGACCAATTGATCATATAGAGTGAGAAGAACCAGTTATTCAAGACTTTGATTGACCATCAGACATTCCTTAATGGTCATCAGCACTGATTCCAGCAAAATGTGATATTACGTGTCGGAGTGAATTGTCACTGTCATCTTTGAATATAAAGTTGTAAAGGCAGGATTTAGCATTTTCTGAATTGTCTGTGTTCAGACCTCCACAACTGTGAAGGTCTCATTGACCTTGAGCCTGTAAAACTGATTATATTTATTCTATTCTAATTTGTATCTCTAGACCCTTGCCCAGGACACGCTCTCAAGACAAAATCTCCAAAGAGGGAGAAGACGAGAATAATTTTGCCCTCACTAAAAAAGACACAGGTGAGCATTTCCAGCTCCAGTTTATTCTTCAAATGTTTATTATTCTGAAGCAAAGATCCACATAATTTAACTTTTTTAAAAAAAGTTCCAATGAAATAAATGCAGTCAAATTAATTTAACAACTGCCATTCCCAGTTTAAGACAAGTGTGCATGACTTACCTTACAAATATTCCTCTTCTTCTAAGTCTCAAAGATCCAACATTCTGTGGTACTTTTGGTAATTCATGTAATTCTATAATCCCAGATGTGGAGAAGCAAAGTGAGGAGGTGTTGCAGTGTAACCAGACCCTGCCGGTGTCAGTATATTCTGCCTAGCAGGTTGTAAAAGTGTGTGTGCATGTATGTGTGGAAGTTGTGCACATTGGCAGAAGACTTACTGCGGTTCTCATTAATATCCTGTTGTCAGTTGGATCTCCTGACAGACAGCGATCACATACCTGATCTCACTTCAAACACTTTTACGCCCCCAGGGCAGGGCTTCTGTCTGAGTCATACTGGAGCTATAGGAAGAACCCAAAATTGGTGTCTGCTGCACAACACAGGATGAGAACAAAGAGATATTGCAGCGAAGCAACTAAAGAGAGAGAGAGGGGGACAAGGAGAGAAATAGCCGACACAAAATAGCTGGATAGAGATTGATTAAAAAAAATAGATGGGTGGGTGCACCAAGAGTTTGAGGATGGTTTACAGAATAGAACAGTTGTACAGGTAACATTAACAGGAGCAACACAGGTTGGTGGAATTAGACAAAATCAATGAGCATAAAGAAACATCTTATTTGCTTCAAGCATCTTTCGTATCTCCATGATGTACATCAAGCGACAAGTTGGTCATTTTGAACTCAGATTGCTCATGTTAAGACTGGTGAATGTAGTAACCAGTTTGACAGCAAGATCCCACAAACAGTAGAGAGATAAGTTATCAGTTGAATTGCTTTTAGAGATGCTGGTACATAAATACATGCATATGCTGTAGATAATTGGATGTGTAAAATGCTTACAGAGAAGCATAAGATAGGGATATATGTAATTTAGAAAGAAATGTACATATAAGACCAAGATATAAATTGATACATGATATAGAGAAATGGACAAACAGCAAAATACAAAAGAGGAAATAATATGTAACATTGAAATACAATACATTGTGAATCGAGGTGTAAATGTACATGAAAAGTTTATGAGTACAAATATAAAGAGCAGATCTAATGATCCATTTTTAAACAGTGTGAGGTAGTTAGTCTTGGGAAGATGGGAAGAGAAACCCGTTCTTGCTTCTCTGGCATGGGCCAGATGGCCTCTATCTATGCTGGAATGATTCTAAGACTCATGGGGCAGTAAAATGGACCTGTATCCTGAGGTAGGCTGGTTAATATTTCTACCAACTTGTACTAGGCTCCTGTTGATGAATCGAACTTTAAAGTCTGTACAAAAAACAGCTTTTAGAATTTTCCCATTGTGTCTGAACCTTTGTACTGACTTCCCTGCAGAGCCAAATGGTGGTACGTGAGAGAATTAATTAACAAATGAAATAATGTATAAAATACTGATATCAACATAATATAATACCCACGTGGGAAGCTGAGACAACAACAGAAAGATAAAGGGAAACAACAGGAACGCACTGAAATCTTTGTAACTGATGCGTTACACGAGAGCATTCAAGACACTAATAAAGATGACAGCCATCACCCTGCAGAAGGGAACGCAGACAAGAGAGGATGGAGAAATTAATGTGGGGAGCAAGCAGAATATGGAAACAGGCAGAAAATAGCAACAGAAAATAGAGCGAGCACAATAGATCAGAGAGGAAACAAAGGAGGAAAATTTGCTCTAAGTCAAGGGCGACTCATTTTCTTTGCAGTTCAATCTGTTTGGAGGTAGCTGATCTGCCACATCTGGGATCAGGCTGAGCTTCAAGAATTGCATAAATGAGTTGTTTGCAGATTTGTGCATTTCCTCCAGTACCTAGAATTGACCCTTAAACAATCCTGACAAAAGAGATAACAAGGTGTAGAGCCGGATGAACACAACAGGCCAAGCAGCATCAGAGGAGCAGGAAAGCTGACGTTTCAGGCCTAGACCCTTTTTCAGCAGAAGGGTCTGGGCCCAAAACATCAGCTTCCCTGCTCCTCTGATGCTGCTTGGCCTGTTGTGCTCATCCAGCTCTACACCTTGTTATCGCAGATTCTCCGGCATCCGCAGTTCCTGCTATCTCTGAAACAATCCTGGCAAAGTCTGTTTATGTGTTTGGTGCTCCCTGGATGCATTGTCCCTTTTGGAGGAGCATGGAACACATGGGGGATAGAGTGATAGAGAGAAATACTGTGACCTGTGACACAAATGTAGAATCACAGGAGTGTTATGGTCTAGAAGGAGAACATTCAGCCCATCATATCTGCAGAGACTCTTCAAATGGGCATCATTACCTAGTGGCAATCTCCTGTTTTCTTCCCCATGCCCTTGCACACATTTTCTTTTCAATTCATCCAATACTCACTTGAATGCATCTATTGTACCTGCCTCGACTACATTTCCAGACAGTGTATTCCATACACTAGCTGCTCATTTTATGAAAAAGCTTTTCCTGTCATCACCCTTGCTCCACTTGCACATTACTTTAAAGCAATGTCCACTCATTTTTATTTTCTTGTACAAGTAGGAGAGGCTTAACCCTATCTAACCTATCTAGTCCACTTATAATTTTGAAAATTTCTATCAAATCTCCTTTCAGTCTTTTTCTCTCTGAGGAAAACAGCCCAACATCTTCAATCTATCCTCACAGCTGAAGTTTGTCATTCCTGGAGCCATTGTGAGAAATTGCTTCTACATCCTCTCCAATGCAGTTACATGTTCCCTATAACCTGATATCCACAAATGTACACAATACTCCAGTTGAGGTCTAACGAGTGTTTTGTACAAGTTCAGCATCACCTCTTTATTCTTGTACTCTATGCTATTAATGAAATCGAAGACAACTGTATGTTTCATTAGCTGCTGTTTCCACCAAACTGCTACCCTCAGTGATCTGTGCATGTACACATGCAGGTACCTCTGCTCCCCCGTTAGAATTGTATTTTCTGCCTTAAACCTAAAATAAGTAAAACTTTTCTTTCTAATGTTAATTTCTACCTCTTTTGTCTTGCAAGAAATGCTGGATTTGTTTGCCCTTTTCCATTAGAGGACATATGCCTCAACTGTACCTGGACCATCTGTCCATTGATGGTGGCCCATTGTATTGTGACAGTTTTTCCCTTATTCCTATCAATCTTGCCCAGTCCTGTTCTAGCCCCATCAAAGTGATATCTCTGCCAATTGATTTCTCATATCTGGATTCTTGCCATGTTAATGTACAACACCATCCTGAAACACATTGATCACTGTCCTAAATGTTCCTCCACTGACTATTCATTCTTTGGTCCACTTCATTTCCAAGGATCTGGTCCTATAACGAATCTTTCGCATCAGACTGGCCACATACTACTAGGAACATGTGCCCCTCACTGTTCCTTACACTGTTAGAGTTTCCTAGTTTATATTTGGGCAATTGAAAACCCCCAATATGTCGGCCCCAACTCTACAATGTTGACATGTCAGTGTTATTTCCTTGCAGATTTGTTGTTCCATATCCTTTCCACTGGTGGTCTACTGGCTACACCAAACAATGGAATTGTAACCTTTTTATTCCTTAGATCTATCCAAATTGACTCTGTCCTTGAACGGTTTTGAGACATCCTTCCTCTCCAGCACTGGAATGGCCTCCTTAACCAATACTGTCACCCCTGCTCATTTCCAATCTTTCCTGAACAACTTAAACCCAGGAAATATTTAATACCCAGCTTTGGCTTCCCTTGAACCAAGTTTCTGTTTTGCCACATCACCATATTTTCACATGGCAATCTGCACCAGTAAGCTCCCAACCTTATTTACTACACACTGTGCATTTACAATCATCCACATTGACTCTGTTTTGGACTTCCTTTCTTCCCTACTTTGACTCACCTATTAACTTGCTATTCTGGGTTCTTATGCCAACTGTATCCCCAAGTATTTTGTGAACTCCGGTAGTCTCTTGTCCTATTGTCTCTTGGTTCCCACACTCCTGCAAGTTGGGTTAAATCCCTCCCAAACAGCACCAGCAAACAGAACAGAGGGAACAGCAAGGGGAGCAGAAAGCATTATGAATAAAGTACAGATAGCAATGCAGAAAGAAAGAGCAAACTAGGAAGAATGAAAATGAGAGGATAGAGCCATAGAGAAGAAAGACCAACATGGAGAATCTGAAGTGTTTCAGGTTAAATTAAAGTCCTTCTCACTTTGGGATTTGCAGCATCTATCGCAGCTTTGTTGTACATTCAATGGGGAAGTGAGGCGAACATACTGATAACACATTGCTCACTTGTTTGAGAGAGGCATCATAGAATTTTGCAGCACTGGAGGTCATTCAATCCTCACCAGCTCCTTAAAAGCTCTGTTCTAGTGCCAGCTGTATCCCCAAGTATTTTGTGAGCCCTGATTGTCTCTTGTCCTATTCTCTCTTGGTTCTGACACTCCTGCAAGTTAGTTTAAAGTCCTCCCAAACAGCACCAGCAATACAGAACTGAGAGAACAGCAAATATTTTCCAAGAACCCATTTTTCCCCATAATCCTGCAAATTAGTCTTCATGTATGTATCTAATTGCTATACAAAGTTTCTGATGCTTTCACCATCGTTTCAGGTAGTCCAATCTTGAATTTCATAAGCATGAAATGAAAATGATGCTGCTCATTTCTGCTCCAGCACTTCTGCCGATTATTTTAACTCTGTGACTGTTATCGACTGACTCACTTTCCAGAGGAAATTACTTGTTCTGCTGCTTTCAAATAGATGCACAGTGCATGGGTGTTGCTGGCCATTCATTGCCTATTTTTAAATCCACTGGGCTAAGTATTTAACAGCCACCTTCTTGAATCACTGCAAGTATAGTAGCTTGGTCAATCTGAATAGCTGGGTAGAAGGCAGTTTCAGCCCCACTGTTATGGTTCTGGAGTCATAATAGACCAGAAAGGCTAAGGATCACTCATTTCCTTCCCAAAAGCCATTAGTGAATCAGTGAAACTTCTATAAACAACCAGCAGATTCCTGATCGTACTTAGCTTTTCAATTCAAATTCATTTATTCGGCCAAACTCAAATTCCCTAGCTGGTGGACTGGGGACTGAATCTTGGCTCTGAAACTTTAATTCAGGTCTGAATTACCACAGTCTAATATGGGAACTACATGCTCCTGTACTTAATATCGTAACAACTGAAAACAGCGTAAATAATGGGCTTAATAATGAGAGTAAAGGTGCCTTTTCAAACCACTGGTAGTGCTACACTTGTCACCACATAGCTCTAGGTGCCCTTAACGAATGACAACGGCTCTACAATTACTTTTGTCAACGTTGCGCAACTTATCCTTAAGTAGGCTAACCCGTGCTGGCTCAGGCCCAGGAGGAAAACTATTCCCCCTCCAATGTATTATTGTAGAAATATTACTTGTAAATACTGCAAAATAGTAAAGAAACTTAATTTTTAAAAAAAAGCATTGTACTAAAAAGGGATTGCATAAACAGTAATAAAACAATCTCAAGCTTATTTCCATTATGAACTCCGTCACTCACACAGCATCACTGGCATTCACTCCAAATTTGCGCTAAAGTAAAAAGGAGCAAACCACAAACTAGATACAAGAACAGTAAAACATGAAAGCACAGCCATCAGCAGAATTGTGGCTCAGTTAGAAATGGGAACAGGGCCATTATTCTACCGCGTTTCACTTCCAGTATTGGCACACCTAGTCTTCGCACCCAATATCATCTGTTGATGGCTTAGGATAACACAATGACAACACAAGCATTGGTTGACAAAGGCACAGTTTGTATTTGGCATGACAAAATCAGTCACATAGTTATTTCATACGATTCTGCTATATATCAAGAATTGAATGACTGACAAAGAGGGCACAGGTCTAGCTGAGAAATTATTTTGAGCATTCTCCCTCCTGCATTTATAAATAGCAAGCAGATGGGACTAAACCCACAGCCCATAACATAATGCAGTTCAAACTGACCTCCGGCAGGGCTCTGATTAAGCATAGTCTGAACTCTTCTGTATTGATTGCACTCAGGTATGCCCAGATGAGGAATTCACTTGCTTGTGAATTAGCTTTTAAAATTGCAGCTTTAATAATTCTAATCAAAGTCGTACAGGAATCACACTATTCTGTTAAACCATCTTTCTTACTAAAATAGTAGAGTTAGGAATAATTCTGGAAATTCAGGCATAAGTTTGTTAAGTATTTCTTGGTGAGAATTTTTTTATAACATCTCTACCATAAATCTGCAGCTCCACTTTAATGGAAAAGGAAAGTGGCAGTGATAAAAAACAAAAATTGTTTGAGAAACTTTGACACTCTGAAGAAGAGTATTTGGATTGGGAAGATTAACTCTGTTTCTAAGATAACAAGGTGTAGCACTGGATGAACACAGCAGGCCAAGGAGCATCATAGGAGCAGGAAGGCTGATGTTTCAGGCCTAGACCCTTCATCAGAAATGGGGGAGGGGAAGGGGGTTCTGAAATAAATAGGGAGAGAGGGGGAGGCATATCGAATCTGGATAGAGAGGAAGATAGGTGGAGAGGAGACAGACAAGTTAAAGAGGCAGGGATGGAGTCAGTAAAGGTGAGTGTAGATGGGGAGGTGGGGAGGAGATAGGTCAGTCCACTCTGTTTCTCTCTGCACAGATGCTGCAAGGCCTGCTGAGTTTCACCTGCATTTTCTGTTCTTAGTTCAGATTTCCACCACCTGCAGTACTTTTTTTTAATACAATGTAAATTGACAGAGTTGGAAAATGCCTAGTTGAAGATTTAAGCTACATGTAAAAGCTGAAGTATTGTTTACAAATGAATAATTCCACTAAATCTTCTGGCCAGTTTTCTGAAGCTCTGACCAGCTTTGCTGAAAGACTTTCATTAAATATTAGTGGCCCTTATTTGCGTGTTCAGTAGAGAACTTATTTTGTCAGTGCGAGTACGCATTTTACACCTTTCCATTAAATGTTGGAAGGTATTGATATCAGTTCACAGTTCTGCCAAAACCTCTCAGCTCCTGACCTCAATACAGTCTTGCTTTAAACATGGGTAAAACAGCTGAACTCCAAAGTAAGAGTGACTGCCCTTGACATAAAAGCAGTATTTGACCAAGTATGGCATTAGGACGACCTAGCAAAACTGGACTCAATGGGTACCAGGGAAAGAAACATCTGCAGGTTTAGGCATACTCAGCAGAAAGAAAAGTGAGGTGGTCGCATGAACTTCTAATAAAGGAATAAGAGTAAGGCTACTCAGGTTTTTGGGCCTACTCTGCCATTCAATTTGATCACAGCTGATCTGATTTTAATTTAAACTCCACGTCCTGCATATTCCCGATGATCCTTCATTCCCTATCTAACTCAGTCTTAAAAATATTTAAAGAACCTGCACCCACGGCCTTTTGAGGAAAAGAATTCCAAAGACTCTCAACTTTCTCGGAGTCAAAAAACAAATTCACCAATCTCTGTAGTTGGAAGTCAGTCATTGCCAGGAATCTTTACAGGAGTTTCTCAGGGTAGTGTGCTAGGCCCAACCAACTTCACGGTTCATTCACGCATGACTTTCTCTCCATCATAAGGTCAGAAATGCAGATATTCACTGTCGATTGCACAAGATTCAGCATCATTTGCGACTCCTCAGGTACTGAAACAGTCCAGGCCCATGTGCAGCAAGACCTGAACAACAGCCAGGCTTGGATATGTGGCAGTATCCTTCGTTACAGGTAAAACACACAACTGCCAGGCAATTGTTATCTTCAACAAGAGGAAATCTAACCATTGCACCTTGCTGTTCAATGGCATTGCCATCTCTGAATCCCCTATTATCAACATCCTAGGGGTTACCATTGAGCAAAAATTGAACTAGACAAGCCACGCAAATATTATGGCCACAAGATCAGGTCAGCAGCTGGAAATTCTGTGGTCTTCTATCTTCCAAGTGCCGGCCTGCCAATAAAGATGCCTGACATCACCTAGCACAAAGCAGCTTGTTTGGTTGGCACCACATCCACTACCTTTACCACAATGCACAGTAGCAGCCATTTGGTACCATGTACAGGATGCTCTGCAGTAACATACCACAGCTCCTTCCAAACAATGAACATTGAACTGTACAACACATGATGTTGTGCTGAACAGGATACCAAATGAAACTAATCCTTTCTGCCTGCTTTTGGTCCATATCCTTCCATTCCTTGCATATTCATATGCTTATCTAAAAGTCCCTTAAATGCTCCAATTGTATCTGCCTCCACCATCACCCTTAGCAGTGCAAACGTGTATCTGCTGCTCTTGGTAGATGCTGCATGGGAACACCACCTCGAAGTTCCCCTCCAAGCCACACTCCATCCTGACTTTGAGGTATATTGCTGTTCCCTCACTATTGCTAAATGAAAATCCTCGAAATTCCTTCCTTGTAGTAATGTGGGTGTACCTACAGGTCTGCAGCATTTCGAGAAGTTAGCTTACCACCACTTTCTCCAGGGCAGCTATAGATGGTCAATAAATGTTGGGCTAGCCTTTTGATTCTCACATCCTATGAGCAAATAATGTTTAAAAAGTCAATACAGAAAACATCTATTTCACATATTTAGCTCCTTCTCGCAAGTTAGGTGACCAGGTGACCCATGTCCATAGCTGACCTAAACACTGATTTTGTTGGGCCAAGATATTTAATGGCAACATTCCAGCTGCCAGTCAGTAGACAGTGTTTCAATTTGCATCCCACTCATTGCAAATGCAGACCTAGCTCCACCAGCCAATGGGGAAGGTGGTCATTCATTGAGTGCATAGACTCTAAACAGGGTAAAATCCTCCTGCTGTCTAGGACTATCTAGCCAGTTGTTGGATCTCAGAACAAATCTATTTGGTGGAGCCTGACTGCTGACAAGCCCAAGGGTTGAAATAAAGGAAGAAAGTAGGTCATCCAACTCTCCATCCAATGTCTATTCTACCGCCCTTCAACAAGATCACGGCTGATCTGCAACCTAGCTCCGTACGCCTATCTTTGATTCATATCTTCAATAACCTCTATCAATCTTAGCTTGAAAGGTGACAACTGAGCTGAAATCAGTTGTCACTAATGGAAGAGTTTCAAACTTCTACCATGCATTGGGAAGAGAATGGTTCCCTAATTTCACTCCACATGGGTCTGGCTCTAATTTTAGATATTGATCCTACCAATACAAATGGTTTCTCCATATTGACTCCACTGATTCCCTTTAATGCCTTGTAACCTGCGATCATCTCACTTTTAACCTGCTGATTGCTGTAACCAGACCAGACTTTCTACAGCTGTAATACTTGTATTCTTGTAAAATATTAAACACCATCTTTTAAAATAAAATCAAAGTGAATACGTTTTGGAAACAGGTTGCAGCTTTTCTAAATTACCCCATCATTGATTATACATCTGTCAGAATGGAAGGGCAGAGTAAAAAACCAAATCCCAACTTCATTGACAGCTTTCTAAAAGAGGAAGCTTTATTGCTCCTGTCTCCTACTCTTCGCCCATCCTTTAAATACAAGCCCAATTTGGCTACAGTTTCCCTTTTGCACATCCCATCTAACTCACCAAGTGAATGTACCAGCCAGGGTGTTGACATGAAATTTCGGGTCCAAGAGGGTAATCAGCAGAAATAAAACCAGAATCTAATAAATAACTGATAGCTTTGGGTGAGGAAATTGAAAAGTCCAAACATAATCACACTGAGCACCTACAAAGCTATGATTGTTTTGCATACCAAGGCTTTATTATTAGAGATTTTAGATCTGGTGTTACCGAGCAGGCCTTGAAATCAGCTTTGCAAATCAAGAACAGGGCGTCAACCTACTGATTAATTTTCTTTTCAAATTATGTTAATTATACGATTGCAATGTAATAACAAACACAATAATTACTGTTTAATGTTAATTATATTTTATCCATGTGACAACAGATTGTTGCTTGTTATCATCTGAACCCACAGTCTGTACTAAACACAGTGTATAGTCAGAGGAGGATCCGGTTCATAAACCAGGCAGACTCCCCCCACCCATTTCACATAGCAAGGAAGCAAAGCGTTTGCCACCAGCTGGGTCCTGTTAGTAGTAACAGAAATTGTCAGATAGCTGATATTCAGTAATGTGTTCGCTGGGAACTTTACCCGCATGCTGACTCTTAAGAATCTGTTACAGTTAAAATACAGAGAGATATATTATTACATAGTGATGGTGTGAGCTGAGGGTATAACAGGAATATATGAATTGTTAAATGGAAAATAAAGTCTTCCAGAAAGAAATACAAACACTTGATGCTTTTTGCAATCTTTATTTAGATGTTTGGCTCTCTTGCAGTGCATAAAATTGAGAATTAAACAAGTCATTTCTACAGCAGCAAAAAAATTGGAATTTAACAGTAAAATAATTTCCACTTCAAATCAGTGAATCACGTGGAACAAGTGAGGCATTAAACTCAAGTACCAATGAGAGCATTAGATTCTGCAACACAGACAAAAAAAAGATATTCAAGATAATGCAGTGCCTTTATACATTTCCATAAAAGATATTCCTGCAGTAATAAATACTTATCTGCAGATGAAAAAGCTGCACCTAGATTTACTTGATCAGCCTACAGAACATCCCCAAAGATTCCTACGTTGTGCGTAGGTTCTTGCCCCAAACTACGTGTGGTGACATGACAAAATCAAAGTAGATGTGCCTCCTCCTTCCTGTTACAAACAGCAAAGGTGAACAGATGATCTGCCATGCTTGGATCTCATGATAACATACATCCCAGTCACCAGAGGTTTATCTTCTGGTCCCCTCGCAGGTGACTTATTCTGCAGATTTCATAGTGGGGTAGAATCCATACTGAATTTGCTATTACTATAAACCAAAATTTATTCAAGGAATAGCTATTCAAAGAATCAAAAGACTTTCTGGAATATAAATAATCTAGCAATACAAAACTGATGTTGTACATTTCTAGTTGAAACAACGTGTGGATTATGGTTCAGAAATAAGATTTTTGATAAACAAATAAATCTACAACCTCAAATAATTCTTTTACAGTAAATTTGTGAAAGTTACAGTGTAATGACAAGGATATATATTAATTTGCATATTCATACATCACATTATCACATTGAAACATCTAAAAACACCTCGCAAAATGAATTACATTTGAAGTATAGCGATTATGTAGGCAATAATTAACAGTTGCTGTATCCAGTCATACCATTATGGAAAAACCTAACAAAGTGAAACCTAGTAGCTTTTACAGACTGTGTTTATTGCGCCAGCTTTACAGAGCAGATAGAGATGAAGTGCTGTCTAGTTTTACAGCAACAGGTTACAGAACACGCCTTGCAGCTGATGGCTAATTTCATTTTCAGAGGAAAATAAGCCAAGAAGAATTAAACCAGAGTTGATAAATCTGAACATTACACAAAAATATGAGTTGTCCACCGATTAAAGAGTCCTCGAAGTCCAGACTAGCTAATTGGAAGGGCAGCCACGACATTTGTTTACGAATGTCAGCAGGTGATGATCTGCTGACTGATGTCCCAGACATTAGAACTGTCTTACCGCCCCCCCACCCCCCCCCCCCCCAACACACACACACACACACACACACACACACAATTGGCAGCCCATCAGCATAACAAAATAGACTCTGGATTTACTCGAGGCAATTTATTTATTGTGCCCTGGCCTTCCAATTCCCTATGTAACAAAATGGATTCTCCTGTAACAGTAATTTACCATGAAAAAATTCACTAAAATTAATAGTCACACATTACACTCCAAAGTGTTTTGTGTTGAGGGGATATAATCACAAGTTGTAATTCTTTTCTTTTACAGAAATGCAACACAAACTTCCAGCACAAGTGGTACACACATCAGCATTGTCTAGTCACTCACTCTAACTAAACCAAAGAGATTCTAGTGACATGTTAGAAAGGGTTTGATTCAAAGAGACAGTCAGTCACCCTCAAAATGTTTCAGCAACCAATGATCTTCAAAAAGATTCAAAAAGCTTTTCCTGAAATATCAGGGGTATAACATGACTAGCCAATGGAAGCCTAGTCTAGAGAGAAAGATGGGTGATAATACCTTTTATCTCCTTTCCCATCTTTTAATCAAAGGTAAAATATGTAGATACTGAAATCAATTGAAAATTGATCAGAGAAACAAAATTAAGGTGCAGGTATTAGTGAGTCCATGGATCATCACAAGACTAGCAACAAAGAGCAGGAAGATTTCAAGGCCACAGCCATGCTAAACCAAGCCTAGACTAAAAGATTTAGCACATCAAAGCCTTTACCTAACAGTTACAGAATTCCTCTTGCCAAATTGCTTAAGGCCAGTTACCCACAAACTTTGAAAAAGGTTGAAACTCATGAACTTACTAGTTTGCAGGCACCACAAACATCCCTTAATACCTAATATTTTAATTTTGCTTTTGCTTTATTGCCTCACTATATCGCTTCCCAAAACTTCTTTCCTCTTTCAGGTGTTCCTTTTTTAAAATTAAAGGACCCATTTTTGATGAATAAGTGCATTTGATGAATTCCTGCAAAATTCACGTTTGAAGAGGGGATCAACCTGCTGGATCTCTTTTTACCAACTCTTTAAACATATGAGGCAAGAGGGCTGTTAAGGGCTGTTTTAAATGACACAGGAAGGCACTCTTTTACACCAGGCTATAAGATAAAAGCTTGCTCAATGCGAATATAACTTGCTCAAATATGATCAGTAGGTTGTCTGAATCAAAATACATCCTACTTGGTCAGTTAGTCACCTCCAACAGATCTATGACAGGGAGACCTCAAACTACAGATAATTTCCAAAACAAAGGTTAAAGGTGAAGTCACTACAGTTTTACTGGACCATAGGGCTACTGTCGCATTACAGAGAGATAACTGACGGTGGTTTATCCAAAGAGTCACCATGCCTCAGGGGAGGGAAGAGGTCGACAAGGAGAATCGTTCATGGTAACCTCAGCTAGCGCAGGAATTGAATCCATGCTGTTGGAGTCATTCAGCATTATAAACCAGCTTGTACCCGGTGCTACAGTACATCATATACCATCAGACAGCAGGGAGGTAAATTGTTCCTCAGACCTTGGCAAAAGTTACTGTGCTCCCAGTCCTCCCAAATAAAGTAGCCAGGCCCAGAAACCTATTACACAGTTGTGTTCAACCATTCCATGATGCAATGGCATAGATTATTAAAGCATGGTTGTAATCCATTTTAATACAAGTTTAACACATCCCATTAAATATGATTGATTTCTGTCCAAATCACCATAAATACAGAGCTTGATGATTATAGCTTCTATAGCTGCTTCTGTTAAAAGTATTTGTTCAAATTCAACCAGTTGCTGGCTTGGAAGGAGTGATGATGGGCTTCAAGGTAAATTTTTAACAGCAAATTAATACTTCAGTTGATCAACTGTGCAGAAGTGAGGGACTATATGGAATAAGGAGATGATAACTTGCATCATGATCTCACTGACATGGTAACACATTAGCATCACTGCAGGTCACAGTAAAGAAACTACAAAAACAAAGTTGCTGGAAAAGCTCAGCACGTCTGGCAGCATCTGTGCAGGAAAAAAAAAGTTAACATTTCGGGTCCAATGACTCCTCCTCAGAATGTAGTCTAACTTCAACACAAATCTGTCCAATTTTATCTCGCGTCTGAATAAAAAGAGGGACTGTGCTTTTGGGCTTTATACACATTTGTGGGCTGCAAAGAGTTTGCCACAGCAGCAATTATATTTCAACATGAGTGAGACAATAAAAGTGAAGTGAATGTACATTGGGAAATTCCTTCCAAAGGGAGCAATCCACCACCAGACCATTAGAAATACAGATGTTAAAAACATACACAGCTGTGTAAGATGGCCAGCAAACCTGTGCTTAACTGTCTTCTGGCCTGGCCTGTGGGCAAGTCGCTGGTGAAGCCTGGGCCACTGGGAGCAGAGGCTGAATGGTGGGCTATCCTTTACACACCACAGTATTATTCTACTCGTTCAGAAAGATAGCAGATCCTTAATAAATAAGCCAGACAGCTCAAAGGGAGTTTTCATTTTGTTCCAACAAAAGTACTTAATAATAGGACACAAAAGATGTTGGCCAAGAATATTCCTTTTAAACAAACTTACAAAGTAACAAACATTTCAAAATGCTGAGAAGCAATAAATCAAGGATAGAATTCAGAGGTGAAGAGCTCTAAAGCCAAGCTCTATAGTAATAAAAATAACATCAAAGGATGATTAGGATAGGGGCAAAATACTATGGATGCTGGAAACATGTTTAAGGTAGAGTCATTCGGGCTTGAAACATTAACACTTTTTCTCTCTATAGATGCTGCCAGGCCTGCGGAGTTTCTCCAGCATTCTCTGTGTTTGTATCTGTATGGCAGCTGAACCAGAAACTTCACCAAGCAACAACCAGAAAATACTTAGATGACAGCACTCTGCAAAAGGACAAATAGTTTTCAGCTAGTCCATCACTTCCAGCAAATGCAAGCCAGGAGTCTGTTTTTTGCAGAGTTCAACCTTAGTTTCATTTTACAACACAAGTGACTTCAATTTTCCTCCTGTACTGCATTGCTCATGGAGGGACTAATTGCAAACCAAAGCTGCCTTGGAGTGACAATTATATTGAAAAGGAAAACTGTTTACTTTACAAGATTTCACAGCTGTTCAACTGTAAGAGTCAGAGAGAGCACGCGAGACAGAGAGAGTCAGAGGGAGGGAGAGAGGGGGAGGGGGGGGGAAGGGGGGGGGGAAGAGGGGGGGGGGAAGAGGGGGGGGGGGAAGAGGGGGGGGGGAAGAGGGGGGGGGGAAGAGGGGGGGGGGAAGAGGGGGGGGGAAAGAGGGGGGGGGGGGAAGAGGGGGGGGGGAAGAGGGGGGGGGGAAGGGGGGGGGGAAGAGGGGGGGGGGGAAGAGGGGGGGGGGGAAGAGGGGGGGGGGGAAGAGGGGGGGGGGGGGGAAGAGGGGGGGGGGGAAGAGGGGGGGGGGAAGAGGGGGGGGAAAGAGGGGGGGGGGAAGAGGGGGGGGGGAAAGAGGGGGGGGGAAAGAGGGGGGGGGAAAGAGGGGGGGGGAAAGAGGGGGGGGGAAAGAGGGGGGGGGAAAGAGGGGGGGGGAAGAGGGGGGGGGGAAGAGGGGGGGGGAAGAGGGGGGGGGGAAGAGGGGGGGGGGAAGAGGGGGGGGGGAAGAGGGGGGGGGGAAGAGGGGGGGGGGAAGAGGGGGGGGGAAGAGGGGGGGGGAAGAGGGGGGGGGAAGAGGGGGGGGAAGAGGGGGGGGGAAGAGGGGGGGAAGAGGGGGGGAAGAGGGGGGGAAGAGGGGGGGGAAGAGGGGGGGGGGAAGAGGGGGGGGGGAAGAGGGGGGGGGAAGAGGGGGGGGAGAGGGGGGGAAGGGGGGGGAGAGAGGGGGGGAAGAGAGGGGGGGGAGGGGGGGGACGGGGGGGGAGAGGGGGGGGGAGAGGGGGGGGGAGAGGGGGGGGAGAGGGGGGGGGAGAGGGGGGGGGAGAGGGGGGGGGAGAGGGGGGGGGGAGAGGGGGGGGGGAGAGGGGGGGGGGAGAGGGGGGGGGGAGAGGGGGGGAGAGGGGGGGGGGAGAGGGGGGGGGAGAGGGGGGGGGGGAGAGGGGGAGAGGGGGAGGGGAGAGGGGGAGAGGGGAGGGGGGAGGAGAGGGGGGGGAGGGGGGGGAGGGGGGGGGAGAGGGAGGGAGGGGGAGGGAGGGGGAGGGGGAGGGAGGGAGAGGAGGGAGGGGAGGGAGGGGAGGGAGGGGAGGGGGGAGGGAGGGGGGAGGGGGGGGGGAAGGGCGAGACAGCGACACACACACACACACACACACACACACACACACACACAGGGAGTGACAATGAAAGCTAAAGAAAAAAATCTGAACACTTACTGCTGTCTCTCAGGCCTTCCTTCCCTATACTTGAATATTCTGAACTGCAATCTCGAGGCACCTTGGGGATATGAGCAAGCAACTCCCCTTTAGTTATAATGTGAATGGGGCACAAGACTATAGGCAGTACCTTAATTCACATCAGAGGAGGGGACTGCGTCTCGCACCACATCCCTTTATCAGACAAAGCAGGCAGAGCTTGGATCATGTTTTGGCAATGGAGCTCTAATATATATCTTGCTGCTGAGGCTTCCTTACACGTGCAGAATTTTAATCTTTTGAACATTTAATTAGGGAGCCATACTTAAAGAGGACATTAGAAATTCACTTTACACAGATATATCCTCAAAGGGAATACCACGCAAACTGTTTAATACTTCACATTGATGTGTGATACACTTAACCGGGCTGGTTAAAATAAAGCTGGGAGACAGCATCAAGTTTTTAGATTTCAAACCAACTTCCATGCTTCAAAGCAAAAACATGACTAGGCCTGAACCACAGAGAGTTGAAAGTAGTGACGTTTAGCTGAGCATTTTGTGCCGGTCAAAGACAGTTTTGCGCTGCTCCTGTACTTGACGCTTCCATCTTTGCTGGGCTCCCTCCACTCTCTCAAGAACAGTGTTGGCACGAGCTTGTCCATGGGATGGAGCAAATGGACGTGTGTCCTGGAGTAAAGACAAGAATATAAATAGATGATTATCTCTCACAGTATGACGAATAATCTTCTTTTTCTAAGTCAAATTTGGTCACATTACCATGGTCAATACTTATCTAGATCTCCCTCTTTTATCCCTTATGGGATAATAGACGTGGCACCCTCCGTACTCCTCCTGTTCAAAGCCCCGAAATTGCAATTCAATACTCTTCAGCTCAGATCTCAAAACACACCGTACTTTCCTCCATCCTTCATTATTCTTATTATCTTCATTCCTTTCAAACTCAAACATCTCATTACCTAATCATACTTTACAATCTATCTCATCTATCTGCCACTCTTTCTTACCTGGTCCCTTACTTGGGTTCTCTATAATTATAAAAAATACAACTGTGCATGTTTTCAAAAAGTAACCCATGCCAATGTCAACAAAAACATTGCTTGCAATTATACTTAATATAGTTAAACTGCCAAGAAACTTCACAGGAGCAATATCAAACAAAATCTGACATCAAGCTATGTAAGGAGATACCACGGTAGTTTTGGACAGAGCTAAGTTTTAAAGAACATCACTGGCACTTTTTCATTCTTGAAGAAATGTAGATGTTTAAAGAATGAATTTCAGTGCTAAGACCCAAGGCAGCTGAAGGCACGGCTGACAGTGGTGAAGTGATGGAGATTAGGCTATGCAAAAGGCATCAATAAATAATGTCTCAGAGAAACTGACATTTAGTTAAGAGTACGGTAAACCTGGCGGCATGTTAGTAATGCTAACACTCCACCCAGCTGGATTACTGGATGCAATTCCGGGGAATGAGAATTAGGAAGTGCTGGCCTAGTACCAGAGAACAAGTATGTAAGGAAGGCACCAAACATCTTGCACAGCACTTCTGGTGTCCATTAAAGTCTGATAATTGCAAAATACTCACTGCTAAAGGGTGCAAGTAGTACATGGAGTGTATGCTACTAAAGCCACTACCGAACACCAAGAATAAATATCATTTAAATACACCACACATTCCTTATATTTATATTTTACGCCAGTGTTGGCCTTGCATTTGTAAAGGGGTTTGTAGAATGCCTTCTGCTCCTATGTCTTATGGGCTAAGTCTCTGGGAACCAAGATACAGGATCTCATGGGTGCACAACAATGTACACAGGAAATATTAGATAATAACGGCCAGACCAGCGTGTGATTATTTGCAGTAGCCTCATTACGGTCTGAAATTGGATAGGAAAACCAGAACTCCTCTTCCCAACCCCGAGATAAGATAACAGCCTTAGAGTTAACATTGTTTACTGATGATAGACATTTTTAATTTATGGTCTTTGAGACTAGAGAAGCTGGGACTGTTCTCTGCAGATCAAAAACAGTTATTGGTGGTGAGGAGTTCAAAATCAAAAAAAAACTTTAGAAGAGTAAATAAGGACAAGCAGTTCTGTTTTTACTGGCAGGATGGTCAACAATCTTCACAGATAATAGAAAAACGGTAAAGAATCAGAGGTGGGACAAATGGATTTTTGAAAGCTGAAATTGTTATGAACTCAATGTTTTTATTCTTTCATGAGATGTATACATACTGGCAAGGTCAGTGTTGATTGCATTCCCTAATTATGCTTGAATGGAATGCTGTGTGTTTTTGGAAAGCAGGTAAAAGTCAGCTACGTTGCTGTAGGTCTGGAGTCAAATCAAATCTCAACTGGGTAAGGACGGCAGATTTTCCTCCCGAAAGGGCCTTAATGAACTGGGTGGGTTTTCACAACAATTGATGATGGTTGTCATGGTCACCATTCCTGGGATTAATTTCAGATTATTTTAACCGAGTTAGGTTCCATTAACTGCTGTTGTGATACATGAAACCACATCCCCAGTGCATAAGCATGGGCCTCTGGAGCTATAGTCTATCACTACCACTTCACTATCATCAACCCTTGAATTTACCGTATCGAAAGTGTAGTAAAAGTTAATACATTACGAATATTAATAAAGGAAACTGGATACATACTTGAAAATGAAACATTCACAAGATTACAGAGGAAGAGTGTCCGACTCATTAGCTCCTGTGAAAAAAACTGGCCCCTGTACAAAAGTGAATTTACCGCCTTGTTCTAACATTCATTGATATATGGGACTGTTGTACAATATTTAGAAACACTGACGTATAGTTGGCTGCAGCAAGATCCACACTGAAGGATCAAAGTTTTGTATGTAACTGCTATAAAAGTACTAAGTGCTATTTAACTGTGGATTACTGGGAAATAAATATTCTGTTTAAGGTTTAAAGACCTTCAAAATTCTCCTTATATTTTCTAACGTAATTTTTAATCTTTCGAAGAAGTGGAAAACCAGCTGGTGCATCCACGAAATGGGGAAATGTTTTTATCTTTCATTACTTTACTCACCACAGTTTGATAGTGCAGTGCTCAAGTTTCAATGTGCTTTAAAGGAAAGGAAGCTGCATTATTCTCAGCCAGTTGTGGGACTTGTGGTGAAGCCTGTGCTAACTTGCAAGTTTCAGGATCATAGCAGTGAGCTCATTTCGTTCACTAAAATAAGTGCTAATTCTGTGACAGTACACAGACTAACTGTATAGTTAAATATCAGTTGGTGTGACATTACGTAAGTTCAGTCTGTGATGGCACACAGACAATTATGGGCAAGTTCCAGTCTGTGACAGTACATTTACCAATTCAGTTGGTCCAGTAACTCAGTTGGTGATGTTTGTCATACTTTGGAGGTAGCATTCATCACCTTTTCACATCTTAATAAATATATAAAAATCATAAACAGGAGTAGAAGTAGACTACTTGGTCCCTTAAGCCTGCTACATCGTTTAATAAAATCATGACTGATTTGCTTGTGTTTGCATCTCAAATTCTACACTTCAATCTACTCCTGATAACCTCTGCCTTAAAAATATTCAATGACCCTGGCTCCTCTGCCTTTCGTGGTGAAGAATGCCAAAATCGCACATAACACCAAGAGAACCTTTTTCCTCATCTTTGATCTATGGCCCCTAAGTTTAAACAGTGCCACCTATTTCTCTCAATTCAATCAACAGTGCATTGAAAACTGTCAAATGACAACAAATCAACTCTGCTAACTTGTACTAAAAACATTTTTGATTTTTCCAATATGTTTAGGTCCCCTTGAAGGTATAGATGATTGGACTGTTGTACCATCTGAACAATGAATGAATGTAGTTAAAAGAACCGACATTGAAATGCAATCCAGTGACCATGATCATCAATTTGGAAAAGCCTCATGAATGGTCAACAATTTGCCTACACCGGTTTCCACTTCCATAACAATGGATTTAACAATAAGCAAGTCCTTCAGGCTTCTTGTATTCCAACGTTTTATGTTACATTTTCCAATGATCAGTCACCAACTCAGCCACTGAAATACACCTGGATCTATTTCCTTCAAACATGCTTATAAATTGCTCAAAAGTCTCACCAACATCAACTGTGGTATCATCTGCTGTATAACATTCATGTTATAAGCAGTAGAGGCCGCAGAATGGAGTTCACTAGGATTCAATTATTAACTGTCCCATATCTTTATCTGCTAACCTGTTTCTAATTGTGAAACTATTTTTCATTCAGCTGAGTAACTGCACAGAGCATAATCTTTAACAAAAGAAGCTATTGCAGAACTGTGTGGCAATCTCTCTCTTAAAAAAACAGTGCCTTACATATCTGCCCTTCGTTCATTTAGCCACCCTTTCTGACTGGGAACTGAGAGGAGAAACTCTTCACTCTATGCAGAGGATAGATTATATAGTTTATATTTATAAACAATTTAAAATGCAAGGTGCATCAACTTCCGATAAAATTTCAAGATCACAACAAGTCTGTAACAGGAAAGTACAGGGCATAGGACTGCAAAACCATTCACCATAATTCAAGTCCAGAAACTGAAATTCAAACACAACTGTTGCTTGGGTTAAGTATTTAACATGCCTGTAAAAAAATGTCTGGAGTAGAACTGAGCAGAATCAACAACTTAACTACACTTAAATACAAAGCACTTGTAGAAAGCATTGAAGGAGGATTCCAAGATTGAGTAAATAAACCAGTAACAGAGACTCTGAAATGGAAGTGAACACTGACTAAAACCAAGTGAAGCAGATCACAAAATCATCAGGGAACATTTATATATTCATAGTAGGAAATAGAGTAGTTAGGAAATATAATATCTGAAAACTCAACAAAGATATAAGAACAAGGACAGCTATAGGAAATGCATCTGGCAAAAAGGAATGGATGCTGACCACAAAACTGAACAAACTCAAAACGACATGTTAAGTTTGACTTGGAGCGAATTTGTACAGATGCATGAGTTGGATCTTATCATAAGTGAAGATCAACTTGCTAAATTTGAAATGTGGGTTTCACAGAATCTGTACAGTATGGAAACAGGCCAACTGGCCCAACAAGTCCACACTATCCCTCCGAAGAGCATCCCACCCAGTCCCATTCCCCTGTATTTCCTATGTCTAACCCACCTGACCTAAACATCCCTGAACACTTTGGGCAATTTAGCATGGCCAATCCACCTACTCTGCACATGTTTGGAGGAGAATGGCTATTTACTGTCAGCTCTAGTTCAGTGATGAGCACTTTGAACTGGAACTCTTAACTTCCTAGTACAGAGGCTTGGACACACAACCTGGACTGATACTCCAGAGCAGGAACTGAAGGATGCAGTGCTAACTGAGGTGCTTTCAGTCCAAATGTAAAACTGAGACAGTGCTCCCCTTTCAGATGGATGGACAATATCCTACGCAACTATACTGAAACTGAGCAGGAGGTTTCTTCTGTGTCCTGTCAATAATTATTCCTCAACCAATATTTGAAAACTGGTAGCTGGTCATCATCACAAAAGTGGATTCTTGCTGCCACTTTGCTACACTGTTAATAGCGGCCACAATTCAAAAGTACAGTTTTCGCTGTAAAATGCTTTTGAAAGTCTTTAGATGGTGAAAGGAATGATATAACTGGTGCACAGTTGTTTTTAAAGTCCATAAGGAAATCTATAGAGATTTCAATGCTGTTGAATCCACTCTGCATTATCAATTAGGTAAATGTACAGCAAACAGCCAAATATCTAGCATCAGAACTCTGCCAGGCTGGCGATCCTTCTGTGTAAACTGTGTACATCCCATTCACTATCCTGCAGTCAAGCACTTTGAAAATCACTGATTGATCTGAAGTACTTAATGCAAAATACCAGAGTAAAGTGTCTGCCATTCACCAAGTAGCTTTTCCTCAGGCTTAGGTGTGGGACAAAGTTACCTGCTGCATGTGTTTCTGTGCTAAGATTAGCCTTGGGCATTTTAAAGAATTTACCACACAAAGGAAACATATTCCCTGTTTCCTCATTCTCATTGGTTGATTAGCTGTGAATTACACACAGAATTACCACCATGGATTTCCTGGATTATTTTGAAGAGTTGATGTCATTTTTGAAATTCACAGGGTCAATGACTGTCATGATTACAAGAGGAAATACACTCGGTAGTGCACATACTTCACTCAAGTAGTTTGACAGTATGCAGGAAAATGCAGCCGGCCTTACAGGGGTCCCATTCACCAGCGATGGAAAGTGGCAGCAGTTATGCAACATCTGTAGAATGCACTGCAGGAAGTCACTAATGCTGCTGTGACCACACCTTCCATACCTCTGTCACCTGGAAAGGCAAGAGCAGCTGCTAAACACTCCAAGTTTTCTTCCAAGCCACACACCACTATAATTTGGAATGAAATCTCCATTCCTTCACTGTTGTTGGGTCAAAGTCCTGGAAGTCCTTTCCTAACAGCATCTTGGGTGCCCTTACAATGGTTTAAGGCAGTAACTCACCACCATTCTCTCCAGCACATTTAGGGATGGGCAACAAGTCCAGGTCTAGCCAGCAAAATTTATATACCTTGAACAAATAAAACAAAAATGAATAGCCCTTCTTCACACAAAACGGTGGCTGTGTGGAATGCACTGCCGGTAGTGGTAGTGCAGTCAGATACTTTAAGAGTCTTTTATGCCACTCTTGGATAGGCATTTGTATGATAGTATAATGTAGGGTACGCAGGGTAGTTTGATCTTAGGAGGATACGATATGATCCAATTCAAATCATTGCCATAGATAACCATTAATTCCAACAGCAATCCCCCGCACTGTCCCCCACTCCCTCACAGCATCCAATGACTTTTGTTTCTCCTACAATATATGGGAATCCATTCCATGTACTATCACTGTGTATTCTTCTTATTGTCCTGAATTAGTATTTTTATGAGCCCGCACCTATAGGCATCTGGCTGTCTTCCTTTTGGTATTGTAACTAAAGACCGCAGCACTCAGGTTGTGATCTGAATGAAAACTGTATAAATGATGGAAGCCTCTATTAATTATGGCAACATATTCAAAGGCAGCTTATCCATTTTTTATATTAGTACAATTCCAATTTATATTTTCGCTTTGTGTTACCACAAAGAATTCTAGTAAAGTGCAATTGTAGCATATGAGATATTAGCAGAGTTCTTTTGAACCATGCAAACTTCTCAATTGTAGAATCTGTCTGTTTAAATCGGACTGCAAAGTACACATGGCCATGGGAATAACTTGATGCATGCTGGTCGTCACTATTTTCCTAAGAACTTTGTAAATAATTAAAAGTCCTTTCTACAAATACATGCTGAACATTTTAGGTTTAAAAGATCACTTAAACACAAACAAAAATCTATTAGAAATATGGTAAATAGTTTAACAATAAACATGCTTAATCTTGCACGAACACGAGATATAACAGGAATCTTATGTGAACATATATAGAGGGAATCGAGCAGCATGCGTATTAAATACACGTTTATTTAATTTTTAAGATATTTACTATATTGAAAACAAAAATTTAGGGCAGCACACTGGCTGAGAGGTTAACGTTGCTGCCTCAGTGCCAGGGACCTGGGTTCAATTCCACCCTCAGGCAACTGTCTGTGTGGAGTTTGTGCAAACTCCTTGTGTCTGCGCCACTTTCCTCGAGGTGTTCCGATTTCCTCCCATGGTCCAAAGATGTGCAGGCTAGCTGGATTGGCCATGCTAAATTGCCTGTAATGTTCAGGGATGTGTGGATTAGGTGGGTTACAGGGGGATGGGTCTGGGTGGGGATTCTCTGGATATCATTGTGAACTTGTTGGGCCCAAGGACCTGTTTCCACACTGTAGGGATTCTCCGAGGGCTTCTCTCTTATCGAAATATACATATTAGCATTACCTCCTAGATTTTGCAATGGTATTAAATACATGACAATAAATAAGTCAAATCAAATGGTCAGAATTCATAGTGCTATTATTGAAACTGCAATTTGTGAATTGGCATATACACAGTGATTCGAAGCTCATTCACAGGGTGCACAATTGAGGTTCTCCCAGAGTGCAAAACCTAAGAAGTCAGTGAATTTGTAATAAATTTTACTTACTCTTGAGAAAGTTACACATTGTAAAAATCCAGTTAAACCTCACTGACCAAAGTGTGCTAAGTTCACATTAACCATTGGCCCAGATTTTAAAAAAAGTTTAAAAATATTTTTAAAAAGTTTCTATTTACGTCTTGATCCGTTTATTTTTATTTCTGCAAATTTTTATAAAAGTTGTATTGCTTGTGTTTTTTAAATCATTTTCTGTATCTCTGATTGTGGACTGAAATGGGAAAGTAACTGAATTAAAAATGAAGGATTAGCAAAAGAATGCTGGGTTTTTTTAAAAAACAAGTCACCTACCAACCTCCGGATACAACGCATCATCCTCCGACACTTCCGCCATTTACAATCCGACCCCACCACCCAAGCTATTCTTCCATCCCCTCCCCTGTCTGCTTTCCGGAGAGACCAGTCTCTCCGTGACTCCCTTGTTCACTCCACACTGCCCTCCAACCCCACCACACCCGGCACCTTCCCCTGCAACCGCAGGAAATGCTACACTTGTCCCCACACCTCCTCCCTCACCCCTATCCCAGCCCCCAAGGTGACATTCCACATTAAGCAGAGGTTCACCTGCACATCTGCCAATGTGGTATACTGCATCCACTGTACCCGGTGCGGCTTCCTCTACATTGGGGAAACCAAGCGGAGGCTTGGGGACCGCTTTGCAGAACACCTCCGCTCAGTTCGCAACAAACAACTGCACTTCCCAGTCGCAAACCATTTCCACTCCCCCTCCCATTCTCTAGATGACATGTCCATCATGGGCCTCCTGCACTGCCACAATGATGCCACCCGAAGGTTGCAGGAACAGCAACTCATTCCGCCTGGGAACCCTGCAGCCATATGGTATCAATGTGGACTTCACCAGTTTCAAAATCTCCCCTTCCCCTACTGCATCCCTAAACCAGCCTAGTTCGTCCCCTCCCCCCACTGCACCACACAACCAGCCCAGCTCTTCCCCCCCACCCACTGCATCCCAAAACCAGTCCAACCTGTCTCTGCCTCCCTAACCGGCTCTTCCTCTCACCCATCCCTTCCTCCCACCCCAAGCCGCACCCCCAGCTACCTACTAACCTCATCCCACCTCCTTGACCTGTCCGTCTTCCCTGGACTGACCTATCCCCTCCCTACCTCCCCACCTATACTCTCTCCAGCTATCTTCTTTACTCTCCATCTTCGGTCCGCCTCCCCCTCTCTCCCTATTTATTCCAGTTCCCTCTCCCCATCCCCCTCTCTGATGAAGGGTCTAGGCCCGAAACATCAGCTTTTGTGCTCCTGAGATGCTGCTTGGCCTGCTGGGTTCATCCAGCCTCACATTTTATCACCTGAGTAAGTATTGTTTACACAGCTGCTGCTTTGAGTAGTCGCGGAAGTCTGGACACAGATGAGCTATAGTCAGGGACTGTGTGTGAATGAAGATCTGGCTAGCAAGCAGCAGCAGGCTGGTCTATGGACTAGAGACCAGTAAACAAAGGCCTCCTGTCACCAAAAATTGTGTGATTGGCTTCCAGGCAGCTGAACAACTGGCCTGCCTGGGGCTGTGAATGTTCAGTAGAAGCCACTGAATTTTCACAAAAGCAAGAGCCATCTCTTTTCTGTACAGTTATAACAATCTTAAGTTTGAAGAAAGCCTGCTTTTTATCCGCCCCCACAGCTATTGTTGTAAATTGGGGCTCTTAATGAGTAAGGCAGAAATTTCATAAGTGTGAACCACCCATCCTCTATCTTATGCAAGTAAAACATATTTGGAGAAGGAGAGTCAAGGAACAATCCCGGCAAGCCAAAACCTCAGTGAACCCTGTGAATTAGGGGCCAGTGTACTGCCTTCTCAGTCTTCCCCTCCACTCATGACTACCTTTTTTTTTACTGACTGTGTGTAGGTGGAAGTTTTTAAATAAGGGGTTTAGAGTTTTGATTAGTAGCAGTATGTCAAAGGTTCGCAACTATTTACCCATGGTTGAGTCTATTTATTTGCAAAAACAGTAATTCTTGTTAGGTACCGAAACCTGGTCTTTGCTTTCTGTCAACTTGGATCTAAAAGTCTTAATCTTTTGTAATGGCTGTTGGAAAAAGCAAGGCTTGGTTTCTAGTACACTACCCCAGTGACGCGTAACAAAATGAAGAATAATCAATTTTTTTCAACTTCCTGCTTTGCACACTGTTGAAACAGTTTTACTCCATTGGCTGCTTGCTGATATCACTGTTGAAGATCCCAGATACTTGCCACTGGTAGACAGGAAATCCATCCACGCAGATTGCATGATCTTAGTGGCAGCTATTTTGAGATCAGTGACAAGCATCATTCCATCTGTGTACCGTACAATTCAGTCCTTTATACTGACTAACACAATAACATAATATATAGATGCAAACACATCTACCGAGCCTACTACTTCAATCTTGTCTCTGGCTGTTTCCAGTATTTCTCAGTTGCCACCTGTCAATATTTTGCCACTCTGAATGATCTCCATGCAATTACAATAAAGACATTATATGCTAAAAGACTAATATATTTAATTAGTATGTTCTAATATTTCAACACAATATAAGCTCACATCAGTGATGTCTTATTCTTTAGTAGTAATGGCATTCTACCAAATACATGCTTCAATTTTACAGACATAGAACATAGGGGCTGGACTGTGCTGTACTGTTCTTTAGCCTACGATGTTGTGCTGCCCTACTATCCTACTCTAAGATCAAACTAACCTGCACACCCTTCATTATACTATCATCCATGTGCCTATCCAAAAATTGCTTAAATGTCCCTATGTATCTGACTCTACCACCAATGCTGGCAGTACATTCCATGCACGCACCACCCTGTATAAAGAACCTACCTCTGACATCTCCTCCATACCTTAATCCAATCACCTTAAAATTATGCCTCCTCAAAATAGTCAGTTCCACCCTGGGAAAAAGTCTCTGGCTATCCACTCTATCTATGCGTCTCATCATCTCATACGCCTCTATCAAGTCACCTCTCCTCCTTCTTTCCTCCAACGAGAAAAGTCCTAGCTCTCTCAACCTTTCTTCATAAGACCTGCCCTCCATTCTAGGCAGCATCCTGGTAAATCTCCTCTGCATGTTCTCTAAAGTTTCCACATTCTTCCTATAATGAGGTGACCAGAACTGAACACAATATTCCAAGTGTGGTCTAACCAGAGCTTTATAGAGCTGCAGCATAACCTTACAGCTCTTACACTCAATCCCCCTGCCAATGAAAGCCAACACGCCATACACTTTTTTAACAGTCTTGTCAACTTTGGCAACTTTGAGGGATCTACGGACGAGGACCCCAAGATCCCGCTGTTCCTCCACACAGCCAAGAATCTTGCCATTAACCCCGTATGCTGCATTCAAATTCAACCTTCCAAAATGAATCACTTCATACTTTTCTGGGTTGAATTCCATCTGCCACTTCTGTGCCCAGCTCTGCATCCTGTCAATGTCCCACTGCAACCTACAACAGCCCTTCACACTATCCACAACTTCACCAACCTTTGTGTCAGAGGCAAACTTACTAACCCACCCTTCCACGTCATTTATAAAGATCACAAGGTGCAGAGGTCCCAGAACAGATCCCTGTGGAACACCACTGGTCACCGAGCTCCAGGCTGAATATTTCCCTTCTACTATCACCCTGTCTTCTATTGGACAGCTAATTCTGTATCAAGACTGCCAAATTTCCCTGAATCCATGCCTTTTTAACTTTCTGAATGAGCCTGCCATAGGGAACCTTATCAAATGCCTTACTAAAATCCATATATACCAGATCCACTGCTCTACCTTCAATGTGTTTTGTCACATCCTCAAAGAATTAAATAAGGCTTGTGAGGCATGATCTGCCGCTCACAAAGCTACGCTGACTACTTCTAATCAAACTATGTTTTTCCAAATAACCATAAATACTATCTCTCAGAATCCTGTCCAATAATTTGCCCACCACAGAAGGCAGACTGACTGGACCCAATAACAGTAACTCCCAGGATTATCCCTATTCCTTTTCTTGAACAAAGGAATAACATTTGCCACCCTCCAGTCATCTGATTACTACTCCAGTGGACAGTGAGGACACAAGATCATTGCCAAAGGTGCAGCAATCTGTTCCCTCGCTTCCCATAGTAACCTTGGGCTTATCCCGTCCAGTCCAGGTGTCTTGTCCATCCTCATTTTCAAAAAACTTCTAGCATATCCTCCTTCCTAATATCAACCTGTTCAAGCATATTAGCCTGTAGTAGGCTAACTTAGCTGTTCATGAATTATGTTACTTATGGTGGTGACTTATACAAATCCCAACTTAAGAGTAGCAGGGTCAAAGAAGTGTTGAGACTTTGAGTGGAAAGGAATCTACAGATCTCAACACTTTGCAAGATCAGAGACACATCAATCAACAGAATACATTTCACACCAAACACCTACATGCTGGAGTTGATAAAAATTCATCTCAAAAAGCCCAAGAAACATGAAACAGAGTGCTACAGTTCAGTCAACAGCAACATTTAAAAGGGAAGTAGGTGTTATCAAAGGTGGGGTTTCACTTAGAAACTAATATCAAAGGCTAGATTCAAAACGACCTTTCAACAATGATCATCATACATGTATTGCATCAACTGATGTACAGTAGAGCAGTTTGAAGCTTAAGAAAACAGACGTAAGTATGAGTCTTGTCATCTAATTTCCTAGATGTATAAACAAGCTTCATGAGTCACTGGAATATCATCACTTCTGAACATGTAATAATGGTACTTTTTTCCCTTCAGAATTGGCATTATCATTTGGAAATAAATAAGTTATTAATATTTTACCACTCTCCTGAGCTAGCTCATATTTCACAGAAGAACTAAAAAAAGCACAGATTTATAGAAGCGTTTCATGAGAAGTAACTTTACATTCTTAAGAAAATATAGTCGCAGGAATATGAAGTTTGATTAATAATAGGAAACAAGGAAGCAGACCAAATGGATATTGTGCGCATTAGAAAAGGTGGTGTATTTTAGTGATCGATTCATTTTTGTCTGGTATCTAGATAAAATGAAAAGAATATTAAAAAAAAGTTAAAAAGTACCAAAGGAGGAGACATGGAAAATTTGGAAAGCTATAAAATGTTTAATTAAATCAGTGAGTATTTAAATGAGGATGAAGGTATTGAAAGATATAAATGAACAGACAGCCTGGGGTTTATACACATGGCTTCACAAAAGTAAAGAACAAGCAAACGACAACAGCAGAAAGACAACAGAAACTTGGATTTTAAAAGTTTCATACAGACTACACGTGTCCAGCTTGGTCTTCATTAAAAAAGGACTTTAAAACAGAAAAAGAAATATAAGTTGCTGGAAAAGCTCAGCAGGCCTAGCTGTTTTTATGAAGAGAACTGAGGAAGGGTCACTGGACCCAAAACGTCAATTTTGATTTATCTCCATAGATACTGCCAGACCTGCTGAGCTTTGCCAGCAATTTCTGATTTCGTTTCTAATTTACTTCATCTGCAGTTCTTTTGGTTTTTACTTTGAAGTGGCATGTGTACAGCAGGGTTGGCAAATTATACTTATAAAGGGGCGAATCAAGTTTTGGGACCATTTACAATTTGTACTGAAGTAGTGCACAGAAAATTTAAGAGTTTTCAAAAATAATGCTGTTTACTTCTACAGCATGAATTCCTTTAGCAGGAACTCGGTAATGAGCAGTCATTAAAGCAGGTGAATGGACAGCGTACACAACAGAGCCTTGCTTACATTGAGGGTTCACAAAGTGTAGAATATGGAGCAGTGGAAACAATGATCATTGCATCTTGTAAATAAAACCTTGATAAAATGTTTCAGACAGAGGAAGATGGGGCACTGTATTTTCCACAGTGCAGTATCAGTTATTTTTACTCATTTCCATTCATTATTGGCTTAAATACTTCTTTTATCAGCTTCATACAGTTGATTGTCAAATTAATTCCTGAGAAGTTAAGAGGGAATGTTTGTCTATGTATTTGTTAACTGCCTTTGAATAATTGCCCTAACTTTTAAAAAAAATTGCTGTTACACTTGGGTAACACGAAATCACTTATCTAATATCAAAGTTACAATTTAGTGTAACAAAGTAATACTATGTAAACTAGTAAACAAGTAGTGATAACTTCAAATCTCAATAAGTGATTATTCCAATTATACATCAACAGGGAAACAGAAACTGGTGCAATGGGGGAGGGGGAGAAAACAAAAAAAAAACATGTACACATTCAACATCTATCAGGAACATGCAATGATGAATGCACAAAGTCAATGGTACTTAATTTCCAAGTCACAAGAACTAAAAAAAACCTGAATAAATAGGAGCAAGAACAGGCAAACCGACCGAGAGAGCCTGGTCTGCCATAAACATAACTGATCTTCTGCTTCAGCTACATACACCTATCTATCCCCATATTCCTCTACTCCCTAATATTGAGGAATTGGCCGATCTCAGATTTGATTGCACCTCAACAACTAACCATCTACTGCTCCCTGCACAGAGGGAGCCAAAAGTTTTGCAACTCAGTGCAGAAACTTCTCATTGCAGTCATAAATTGCCAAACCTTCCTATTGAGATTGTGAACCCTACTTCTTCACAGCCGTTACTCTGTCAAGCCCTGGAAAATTTCATATGTTTTAATTAGATGGCTTCTCATTCTTTAACTCTGACATTTTCAATCTTATTAAATGACAATCTTGTCAAACCAGAAATCAGTCTAGTGAGACTTTGTAGCACTCCTTTTAATACAAGTTGATAGGTTTTGTTTTAGTTAAGGAAACCCATGCCCACACTCTAGATATGGTCTCACCAAATTGCAATAAGACAACTGTTCTCACACTCTAATCTCTGATTAAAAACTCACATTTCATTTCTCTGCATAATTGCTCAAGTAGCTGCGTATTAAACTTCTGTGATTCGTGTCACCTGCCACATACCTGACCTACTCATTAACCTGATATTTCTTTTGAAGCCTCTTTATGATCTCTTCAGGTTAATTTCCAACCTAGTTTTGCATGGCCAGCAAACTGGATACATTACACTCAATCTCCTCAATTTAGTCTTCGCTATACCATGCAAATAGCTGAAACTCTTTGATCTTTGCACTTACCACATTTATCACAGCCTGAAAATGAAAGTGACCAATTTACTCTCATTGTTTTTACAGTCTATTAAGTAATTCTCAATTTGTGCTTTTTCAAAAACTACCCAATTCGATGAGCTTGTGTTTGTCTAATAATCCCTTGAAGCACCTGATCAAATTATGTTTGCTATCTTCTGAACCACAAGGTATATTTTGAAATGCAGGGAATTCTGGAGAATGGTGGCTTGGGCTTTGAAAATTGGGCCTCTGTTGCTAAAAATTCTTCTACACCAGAAAAGAGTAAATATTGTGCATAGAAACACAGTGGAACAATGTTTTTCCATGTTTACAAAATTGCTTTGCCAGGTCTTTTTATATTTTAAAGACTGGCAGCCACTCAGAGTGCAGAGCATTCTGAGAAGTATTAACCCTAAAAACATGCTTTCAAGTCATAAGGGAGAAGGAAATGAAGGATAATGTTTATCTCCATGTTATGTACTACCACAACGTAATTACAGGTTGTCAGTGTTATACTACAAACAGTGCAGATTTCTCGAAGTTCAGAAGAGCAATCTAGATTCATATATAAATTCAGATTTCTCCAGGATTATAAGTGTACCAATGGTCAACTTCCTAAACAGTATTTAGATAAAAAAGGTTAGCTGCACTGGAGTATTGTTAATTTGGACAGTTGCATATTTTCTGCCTAATGCCTACTGCTGGGACTATGAGCAACAGAAAATTAGGGCCAGACTGATCAGGAAAGATATTAGGAACATCTTCTACATACAAAAGGTGGTAAAGTTTTGGAACTCTTCCAAAAAAGCCAGTTGATGCTCAATCAGTTGTTAGTTTTAAATCTGAGATAGGTAAGAGCTTGGTTTACCAAAAAAAATGAGAGATATGGACCAAAGGCAAGTAATATGGAGCTAGGCCAGAGATGGGCCAAGGTTTCATTAAATGGTAGAACAGGCTCAAGGAGCTGCATGGCCTAGTCCTGTTACTCTGCTCCACTGATCAACTGGTTTAAAATGATACCAAAATGCAGTATAAGCAAGTTTTAAATAATTCTTCACAAGAGTGCAACACAGAATATTTCGATAAATAGGATTTCTGATATAGTTCTATCCAGCCCATTAAGTACAAGTCATGACAAAGCTGAAGGCATTTAGTCAATTCTATTGAGATCTATTCTAGGAATTAAAGAGTGTGTTATTGCTTGCTTTAGGTAACATGAAAAGAACTGACTCATTCTGTGTTAGACGATTATGCAATTGTCAATAGAAACAGTAACATTGCCAATAAAAGATAGTTAACTAGCACAAAAAACATGCTGACTCAATAACTGCAGATGATCAAGAAAATAATACTGCTACAAGTAACAGAACTCATAATATAACTATAAAACAGTTACTCTCTCTCCCTATTTATTTCAGGATCCTCTCCCCATCCCCCTTTTCTGATGAAGGGTCTAGGCCCGAAATGTCAGTTTTTGTGCTCCTAAGATGCTGCTTGGCCTGCTGTGTTCATCCAGCTCCATACTTTGTTATCAAGTATTATTGTACATTGGATTTTCCACACATTGAGCTGTCACAGGTATCTTTTGAGCTTAGAATCTTATCACTTAGTTGCCCCTGTTAGTGTTCATCAATGATTATTCTGCCCAACACAAGCAAATTTACACATTGTCTTCCTGGTTTAAAAAAAAAATCAGGTTCCTTCCTGTAAGGCAGATCAGAATTGTATGTTGTACTCTAGCTGCAGTCTAACAAGTCTTTTATAAAATACTAGCATAATCTCACTGTTCTTGTATTCTATGTCCTGGCTAATAAAAGGGAAGCTCCTGTATGTCATCTTAATCATCTTGCCTGTACCTCCTGCTATCTCCAGGAACATGTGGACACGTACTCCAAGGTGTCTATCCTCTACACTTCCCGGCAGTTGAACAATTAGTGTGCATTTCTTAGCTTTTTTATTAAAAATACTCCCTTTACCTTACCATTATCCTTACTTATCTTGGTTAAATTTCAATTGCTGCCTACCTGATTGATGTCTTCCTGCCATTTACAGTACTCTTCCTCACTTCCAGCCACACAGCCAATTATTGTACCATCTGGAAACATCTTGATCATGCTTCCTATATTTATGTCTAAATTGATATATAGCACAAAAAGCAAGGAATCCAACAGTGAACATGACAGCTTGTTTTATGCTGTTGGGGATGAGCAGTGAGTGCAACAAATGCTGAAGGTGTCAAGAGCAGAAAACAACAGGAGATATATAAGGGTGGTGTAGGAGAGATGTGTGTGTAAAATGAGTAAATGTTATGAAGAGAGAAAATGCGTCCATTGCCAGGTGCTGAAGTGAAAAGTGAGGTTCCAATAAAGCTCAATGCAAGCTGAAGGTATAACAACTTTGAGCTTAACAAATTCAGAGCATAATATCTGTCCTCAATTTTGACTGGAACACCCCACCTCCCAGCCATATCTTGTTTGTACCATGTTGGAACTCCCTTTGCTCCCTGCAGAGCAGACCCGACCCTAAGAGACTTTTGATGATCATTCACAGGCCGGTGTGCATGTGAATGACTATGCATTATAAATTTTGAGTTTCTTCGTACATTAGGTGAGTTCCACAGAAGGTTATAATTTCAACCTCTTTTCTGTTGACACCGAAGTATCTTTTAGTTTTGCATTACTCCTTGTAGCTTCGTCAGCTGAAGTAAAAATGAACATTCTTGAGGAGGAGCTTTCCTATTGAATGATGTGAATGAATTCCCTAACTGGTAAAGGTTCTCCCATTGATATCACGAAATACCTAATTCTCCAGACATGGCCAAAGTACCCTTACTGCTTCTATTTTCTCTGACCTTTGTGCTGATGAACTCATTAGAGACATTATTCTGTGCATCACATTGATCCCAGAGACTAGTTTGGTACTTTCTTGTGTTTGTGGGTGATACATCTGAAGCATGATGAGTGTTTGTTGATAGTATTGAATATTGAGAAAAACAAACCTTCCAATAGCAACAAATAGCTGCTCTGCTGTTTTGTACAGACTTAATGAAGCTCTTTTTAAAATCAGGCTAGAATGTATAGGTTTTCATTGTGTCTGTAACAAATAAAAATTGGAAAATAGCACAAGTGTAGATCAAAGAGTCTCCCTCAAGTAGAATCACGGACTACAAAGAAAAACTGACCAGTAAGGCATTAAAACCAGGACTGTAAGGGCAACTCAAACGTCTCATGACAAGACAACCTGCCAGACAGATTCAGATCTCCGCCCTGCACTCAAAGGATTAATTCACATCTTATAGCAGGAATGCAATTGCACAACCGAAAACAAGCATACTTCCTCCAAACTGACAGTTTGAGCTTTACTCAAGCAAAAGTAGATTCAAACAAACAAAATAATCCAAGGTCAAAAATACCAAAGAGAAGTAAAATGTCAAAACACCAAACACTCAGCAACTGTTTATATTTATATCAATTGAATTTATATAATTCAAGTATAAAGATACAAATCTACACGGATACACAAACTCAGGAAGTAGCTACAAGAAAGCTGCTTCAGCATTCGCCATTCACATAATATACAAAAGCTCTGCTATCAGCTAGAGCTATTTAGCAGATCAAACTCCTCAACTGCAACAGCCCATTGTGAACCTCTGCAAGTGTTCACATAGCAAGGGAGAAGCAAGATACATTGAGATCACAGTAGTTTGACATGTCTCACAGGCCACCCACACACTGGACTCCTCCAGGGAATCAGTACACTTTGGTCTTAAGTAGTAGTAAACTACTTGAATATTGCATTTTCAGTTTATTGTCTTAAATTTCCCACCACCACCCATTACCAGACAACTACAGTTTCTGTACATCAAGGCTAGGTTTGCACTTATACAGTACTTAATGTGAATTGATGTAAAGCTGGACAGTAGTAAAATTTGAACATGCCAACAATTTTCCATAGTTTTGAAAACTTAATTATAAAACCACAGAGCTTTTTTTTTTACATAAATGATAGCTTTTATTGAGCATTCCTATTTACCCTTGAGAAGGTGGTGGTGAGTCTGCTTCTTGAAGTGCTGCTCCCTAAGGCTGTTTAAGCAAAAGGAGTTCTGGGTTTTTGATTTGATGAGGGAACACTGATATACTTCCAAGTCACGTTGGCATGTGACTTGGAGGAAAATTTGGAAGCACTGGCACTCCCATGCACTATTTGCCTTTACCTTTCTAAGTGGTAGCAATGGCATGTTTAGCATATGCTACTCAGGAATTCAGCCTCCCTGTCCATATCAGACAAAGGTTGTAATGACTGCTGGAGCTAAATCATCCAAATCGTGGTACAGTTTAGGACACACCTCATCTCTTTACTGTTTACTAAGAAAAAGCTGATAGCAATAATAACTAGTCAGATTGGATTTTCCCTGCCGACAGGATATATTAATGCGATTTGCGAGGTCGATGCAAGTGGCGTAACTACACTGAAACAGCTTGGCAGAAGTATTTTGGGGCACAAATCTTCATCACTGTAGCTGGCACATTGTTGCAATCCATAACCTTTCCTGCACTAGTACAGTTTCAGAGTGTAGTGAATTGGCTGAATACTGACATCCACAATGATATGGTTATCAGAAAGAGGTAGAATGGATGATCCACTTGTCACTAGTGACAGAAAATGATTGCACATATATGAGTTAGGAGTAGCAGCTGGCCCTCAATCCTACTGTACCACCGTATAAGATCACACCTGATCTTACTTCATATTCCTGCAAACATTCAATAACCTTTCACTGCCTTGGTCCTTCACAGGTTTTTGTACGTTTCAACCAAATCATCTTTTACCTTTCTAAATTCCAGCAGATACAAGCCATACTTGGTCAACTTTTCCCTCATAAGACACCTTGCTCTTGCTATACACTAGTCTAGTATACCCTCTCTGAACTGCTTTCAGTGCATTTATATCCTTTTTTAGATGAGGACACCAACAGTGCACAAAGTGCCCTATATGTGCTTTCATTAACTGAAGCATAGCCTCCCTATTTTTATATTCAATTCCCCTTCACTAAAGATGATACTATTCTCCTAGCTTTTCTACTTAATTGCTCCATGTGCGTATTAATCTTACATGATTCATGAAGAGGGCACGCAGTTCCCCCTGTAATTCAAAGGTCTGCAATCTTTTTCCATTTAGACAATGGGCTTTTATTATTCTTCTTGCCACAATGGAAAAGTTTCTCATTTCCCACAGAATACTGTATTTGTCAGAACTTAGCCCTTCACTTAAGCTGTCTATAAACACTGCTTGCCTCTTTTGATCTCTACACAACTTACTTTTCTGGTATCTCTGTATCAACGGTAAACTTGTCAATCATACCATTAGACCCTTCATCCAAGTCATTTATACAGATCAAACAGGTGGGATCCCAGCATTGATCCCTATGGCACACTACTTGTTATATCCAGCAAACTATAAAATGGCCATTTATACCTGTTCTGTCTTTCCAGTTAGTCAGCCAATCTTCTATCCACACCAATATGCTATCCCTAAATCAGGAGCTTTCATGTTTTACAGTACTCTTTGATAATGCATCTTATTGAAGACTTTTGGAAATTTAAGTACAGTACATCCACCTGTTCCACTTTATTCACAGAATGTTACTTTGGTTGTTAAGGTTCATTAATTATTATTATTTGGAAACTTGGGTTCTAAAGTAAAGAAAACCATGTGTAGCTTTGAATTCTATATTGTGTGTGTTTACAAGGAGAGGTTGTCTGGAAAGTGGCAAACATGCATCTAAATTAGGCTTCTAATAAAAGCCACTGAGGTGAATAGTTCAGTGATTTAGAAAACAAAGGGTTAAAAAAAGGGCTGTTGCCTAGGTGTCCTATGTAAGGAGACAGATACAAGTTCTTTTAGAAAGGGATAGCAACTCAGAAGGTCAGTGAGTGGGAATAATAGGAACTGCAGATGTTGGAGAATCTGAGATAACAAGGTGTAGAGCTGGATGAACACAGCAGGCCAAGCAGCATGTGAGAGAATAGTTTTCTTGCAGAGGGACTCAAGTCATTCAGAAAAATGACTTGTAAAGATTAGCAGTGCAATTTAGTGGTTTCCAAAACAGCCAGGACAGAGGCAAAGTCCTGAGTGGCTTAAACATTAAGCGAAAAGCTCCAAAAATAAAGAAGTTTTAAGGTTTAGACAGGAAGGCATTATAGAAGACTACTGAATACAAACCACTAATACAGTGGGAAGTCACCATAAGACACATATTCCCTCCCCTCCTTGTGAGGCTGCCACAAAGACTGCTCCCTTTGGGACACTTAGATCCATTCACTCCCATAGCCACCCACAGCCTCATCGCACCTTCCCCTGCAACCACAGAAGTTGTAACACCTACCCATTTACTTCCTCCCTCCTCAATATCCAAGGGCTCAAAAACACCTTCCGGGTGAAGCAGGGCTTTAACCGGCACTTCACTCAATCTAGTCTACTGCATTCACTGGTCACAACATGGTCTCCCCTACATTGGGAATGAAGCATAGACTGGGGGACTGCTTTGTGGAACATCTACATTCTGCTGACAGGAAAAAAAGACCCCAAGCTTCCAACTGCCTGCCACTTCAAAACACCACGTTGTTCCCTGGCCAATATCTGTCAGGCTTGCTGCCGTGGCCCAGCGAAGCTCTGCGCAACCTGGAAGAACACCACCTCATTTCCCACCTGGGAACTGTACAGCCTGCTGGACTCAATTTCGAGTTTTACAATTTTAGGACTTGGGACACCTTCTCCCATACCCCAACCCACACATACCAGGTTTTGTTATCACATGAGATAATGGGAACTGCAGATGCTGGAGAATCCAAGATAACAAAGTGTGAGGCTGGTTGAACACAGCAGGCCAAGCAGCATCTCAGGAGCACAAAAGCTTTTGTGCTCCTGATATGCTGCTTGGCCTGCTGTGTTCATCCAGCTTCACACTTTGTTATCTTGTTATCACATGGTCTGCTATTACCTTGTTCACCATGAATTAAGTATCTATTCAGTCCCCTTGGTTCATTCTTATCCACTCCTTTGTCTGTCCAACTGTTGTTCTTTCTCTGGGCTCTATGTCCACCTATTTACCACTTATCCCAATCCTGCACCCTATCTTCTGCATAAAATCCATCATTTGCCTAGCCACCATCAGCTCTGTAGCATAGTCGCTGGAACCTAAATGTTAACTCTGATTTCTCTCCAGAGATGCTGCCACACTTGCTGAGCTTTTCCAGCTGGCTCTGTTTTTATTTCTGATTTCCAGCGCCCACAGTCCTTTTGGTTTTTGTTAAGTACAGTTCACTTACTGCACACGTGTCTTGTGAAGAAATATTAATGAAGGAAGACAGCACAGTGAAGCAGAAGATTTTTAAAATTCACTCATGAGATGCGGTTATCGCTGGCTGGCCAGTATTTATTGCTGGTTCCTAGTTGCCCTTGAGAAGGTAGATTTGAGCTGCCTTCTTGAACTGCCATGGTCCACATTTCGTAGGTTGACCAACAAACCCCTTAGAGAGGGAATGTCAGGATTTTGACCAAGCAACAGTGGAGGAACGTGATATAATTCCTTGCCAGAATAGTGAGTGGCTTGGAGGGGAACTTGCAAGTGGTGGTGTTCCCAAGTATCTGCTGCTCTTGTCTTTCTAGATGGAAGTGGACATAGCTTTAGAAGGTGCGGTCTAAGGATCTTTGGTGATTTTTTGCAGTGCATCTTGTAGATAGTACACATTGCTGCCCAACTCAAATATCTAGCCTAATCAACTTCAAGTGCTTCATCAATGACTCTCCCTCCATCATAAGATCATGGACAAAGATGTTTGCACCATTCTTGACTACTCAGACCCTGAAGCAGTCAATGTCCAATTGCAACAGGGCTTGGACAAAATCCAGGTTTGGGCTGACAAGTGGCAAGTAACATTCATGCCACATTAAGTAAAAAACATTCTCCAACCATCGCCCCCTGACATCCAATTCTGTTATCACTGCCAAATCGCCCACAAACAGCTTGGGTGTCAGACTGACTCGAAACTGAACTTGATTAGCTATATAAACACTACTACAACACAAAAAAGTCAAAGGCTAGGAATCTTGCAGCAAGTGACTCACCTCCTGACTCCCCAAAGTCTCTTCATTATCTAGAAAGCACAAGTCAGGAGTGTAATGAACTATTCCACACCTGCTGGATGAGTGCAACTTCAATAACACACAAGATGCTTGGCACCACCTAGAACAAAGCAGGCTTCTTGACTGGCAACAAATCTACAAACATTCACCCTCCTCCATCACCAGTGCTCAGTACCAGCAGTGTGGACCTTCTACAAGATGGATGGCAGAAATTCACCAATGCTCCTTAGACAACATCATCCAAACTCTCAATCATGCCATCTAGAAGGACAGCAGCAGCACATATATGGAACCATCATTAACTGCTAGATCTCCTCCAAGCCACTCATCATTCTGACCACTAAGTATGATGCTGCTCTTAGTGTCGCTGGGTCAAGATCCTGGAATTCCCTCCCTAATGGTATTGTGCGTGAACCTACAACAAATGGACTGCAATGGTTCAAGGTGGTGGCTCACCTTCTCAGTGACAACTAGGGACGAGCAATAACTGCTACCTGAGCTTCCCATGAAAAAACAAAGTTTCTCTTTATTGTTATTAAGACCCCAAAGCAAATAAGTGGAGATATAACTTGAACAGTTTTGTTTCTGCATAGAGGGGAAAAAATTACTCTTACACCAGACTAATCTTGTACTTGTGTATCTGTCACTGAACAAGTTCCAGCATTGGGCTTTAGGAATTGTCTTATTTCTTTGAAAAAAAAGGATGAAAAGTTGAATTTAATGAGGAAGGTTCATTATTATGCAGGTGAGACAAGCATATAGAGGTCAGCCTTCCTATTCCACTAACTTGGAGCACGTTGAGTTTTATAAAGTAAAACTTTATTTCCTTCCAGCTTTAGTTATGTTTTCTTCTGTAAAAGGAATGTCAGAATTTGCTCCATCTTTTATCTTAAGATAAAAATGAAGATTGGCTAATGTCAAGGATGTAGTCTGTTTTCAGTCTCTCCTGGTATATGGCCACACCTTCTTTGAAGGACTGTAACATTCGTTTTTAATCATGAATGGGATAGATTAATGATTGCAGTAATGATCAAATCAAACTAAATCCATACTTCATGACATTCACTTGCCAAAACAAGTATAATTTGTATAGTGAGAGATAACGGGAACTGCAGATGCTGGAGAATCTGAGATAACAAGGTGTGGAGCTGAATGAACACAGCGGCCAAGCAGCATCTGAGGAGCAGGAAAGCTGACATTTCAGGCCTAGATTCTGAAGGGGGGGGGGGGTCTAGGCCCGAAATATCAGCTTTCTTGCTCCTAAGATGCTGCTTGGCCTGCTGTGTTCCTCCAGCTCCACACCTTGTTATCTCATAAATCATACAATTTTTACTTGTAAAACCATTCTTTCTAGTTCCTCCCATCTTCAAGGCACAAATGTTGAGGGTGAGAATTGAGTTTCAAAAGCTCTCTGGTAGCTTATCTGAATTATTACCTGTGAGTGCGCCTGACAGTGTGCTGACAGTTAGGTGATTAGGAGAGCAGCGGCAACCTGGAACCTGATCTTAATCTCGCCACTACAATGGTCACAGGTTTCCTAACGAGAGTTCGCAGATAATAACTGCAAGCAAAATAAAAACCTGGTTGTTATTCCCATCAGTCTCATGGAGTACGAGGGTTCCAATATTGCGCTGATCAACTCAGCGCAGTTTCTAGTCTGTGTGGCATTGTCCACTTGAAGAGACTTAGGTACAGGCTCATGTTCAATCGGGCCCATCACAGGTGTATGGAAAATAGTTTTAACTGCTCATGTGGTTCCCCTGTTCAAGAAGGGGAGTAGAGACAACCCTGGTAATTATAGACCAGTGAGCCTTACCTCAGTTGTTGGTAAAGTGCTGGAAAAGGTTATAAGGGATAGGATTTATAATCATCTAGAAAAGAATAAATTGATTAGGGATAGTCAGCACGGTTTTGTGAAGGGAAAGTTGTGCCTCACAAACCTTATTGAGTTCTTTGAGAAAGTGACCAAACAGGTAGAGGAGAGTAAACCGGTTGATGTGGTGTATATGGATTTCAGCAAGGCGTTCGATAAGGTTCCCCACAATAGGCTATTGTACAAAATGCGGAAGAATGGAATTGTGGGAGATATAGCAGTTTGTTTCGGAAATTGGCTTGCTGAAAGAAGACAGAGGGTGGTAGTTGATGGGAAATGTTCATCCTGGAGACCAGTTACTAGTGGTGTACCGCAAGGGTCGGTGTCGGGTCCACTGTTGTTTGTCATTTTTATCAATGACCTGGATGAGGGCGTAGAAGGATGGGTTAGTAAATTTGCAGATGACACTAAGGTCGGTGGAGTTGTGGATAGTGACGAAGGATGATGTAGGTTGCAGAGAGGCATAGATAAGCTGCAGAGCTGGGCTGAGAGGTGGCGAATGGAGTTTAATGCAGACAATTGTGTGGTGATGCACTTTGGTAGGAGTAACCAGAAGGCAAAGTACAGGGCTAATGGTAAGATTCTTAGCAGTGTAGATGAGCAGAGAGATCTCGGTGTCCATGTACACAGATCCTTGAAAGTTGACACCCAGGTTGACAGGGCTGTTAAGAAGGCATACAGTGTTTTAGCTTTTATTAATAGAGGGATCGAGTTCCGGAACCAAGAGGTTATGCTGCAGCTGTACAAAACTCTGGTGCGGCCGCACTTGGAGGATTGTGTACAGTTCTGGTCACCGCATTATAAGAAGGATGTGGAAGCTTTGGAAAGGGTGCAGAGGAGATTTACTAGGATGTTGCTTGGTATGGAGAGAAGGTCTTACGAGGAAAGGCTGAGGGACTTGAGGCTGTTTTCATTAGAGAGAAGAAGGTTGAGAAGTGACTTAATTGAAACATATAAAATAATCAGAGGGTTAGATAGGGTGGATAGGGAGGGCCTTTTTCCTAGGATGGTGACAGCGAGCACGAGGGGGCATAGCGTTAAATTGAGGGGTGAAAGATATAGGACAGATGTCAGAGGTAGTTTCTTTACTCAGAGAGTAGTAAGGGAATGGAACGCTTTGCCTGCAACGGTAGTAGATTCGCCAACTTTAGGTACATTTAAGTCGTCATTGGACAAGCATATGGACGTACATGGAATAGTGTAGGTTAGATGGGCTTGAGATCGGTATGACAGGTCGGCACAACATCGAGGGCCGAAGGGCCTGTACTGTGCTGTAATGTTCTATGTTCTATAACATTAACTTCAAAAAGAACGAGAGCTGTCAACAAATTGAAACAACAAGGTGTAGAGCTGGACGAACACAGCAGGCCAAGGAGCAGAGGTGCAGGAAGGCTGACGTTTCGGGCCGAGACTATTCTTCAGAAAATTGAAGGAAGTATAAAACTTTCTTGCCTTCCAGTTTTAGTTATGCTTTCTTCTGTAAAAGGAATGCCAGAATTTGCTCCATCTTTTATCTTAACATAAAAATGAAGATTGGTTTGTCAAGGATGTCACAGAAAACAAACCGAAATCTGATTTCAGATGCCACTCAACATCATGGCATAGCCACAGAAGGTAAAAGTTGCGATAACTTGCCAAGTTCCACTCAGTCCAGGTAATGTCTTTAAACATAAATGGAAATTGCTTTTAACTGATGACATCCTGAAGTGTCTGACTGAGTGTTGCTCATTGACATTTGACCAGCCTAACACTGATTTCTTATCTCATAATAAGCACTTGTAAAATTCATTTCCTCTTGTTACCATCAGACCACCTACATTGGCTCTCATCAGCCCTCACACAGACTGGCATGAATAAATTTTACCCAACCTAGTATTAGAAGCATCACGACACTGTAAACAAAGTAGGAAATGACTGCAATAAATCTATTAAAACAGGAGTGGCAGGAAGTGTGGTAAGCTTTTTTTAAGTTGTTTGATCTTAAATATACGTTTTATTTTTAGATTACACAGGTAATTTTAAAAGCTACAACTATTAAACGAAGAAATTCTCAAAGTAAAAAACTTACTGAGATTAAACGTAGTTACCCAACAATAAAATAACAAAAAGGGGGAAATACTTAACAAACTTTATTCCGAAAGCAAATGTTTAGAACAATGGGTTCAGTGGTTGGGATGTTAACCAGAAAGCAGAAACACAAGCGCTACATGTAAGGCTCACATTTATACAGCATGCTATTATTATTATTACAGGATCTTCATCTATTGCATATAACAATTAAACTCTAAGCAACACAGGCATCATTCTGAACTAGAACATTCTCACAAATATTAGTAAGGTGAACAAGCTGTTCATCTGTTTTGTTGTCGTGGCATTAGTGGAAGAAAAAGTGAAGAGAACTTAATGCACATTTTCAAATACTGCCATGAAATTGTTAATATTACCCTGAATTAAGTTCAATGGAAAGGGGTTTAAACTTAGTGTCACATCTAAATGCATTGCTGACAACGCAGCAGTCTGTCAGTACTGCACAGGAATGGCAGTCCGTATTAAACGCCATAATCTTGAATAAGTCCTGAGGCCACAACCTTTTGACACAATAAAATAAAATTCTAACTGAAATTAAACAATATCTAGGTGATGTGACTATGTTAACACAACAGAGGAAAGTTCTAGCTTGAGGAAAAACCAGAAACAAAAATCAGTAACACTTGTAAATGAATGAACAGTTCATACTGAACTTCCACAAAGAAGAATACACGACAAGTTGTAAAACCAGTAAAATATGTTCTTTCTGGGTCAACATAACCATATAAATCAGGTTGCAACTTATTTAGACACCTTCCTCCAGGGAATTTTACTTTGAGTTTTAAACTTTAGTCAGGAGGAAGGTACAACTACAGCATCACTGGAACAAGAGCTGCAGGGATCTTGATCCAGAGACAATGAAGGAACTGCAACACAGTTTCAAGTCCAGATACAGTGTCTTGGAAGGGAACCTGCAGGTGATACTCCCATGAGACTGCTGCCTTTGTTTTTCAAGATTGTGGAAGTTGTGCACTAAACCTTGTAGATGGTATAGACAGGTGCCACGTACATTAGCGTGAAGGATTAAAAACTAAAAAGGTGTTGATTTGGGTCCCATAGAAGTCAGCTGCTTTGTCCTTCTACTGGAGTACCGTTGGAACTGCAATCAAGCAAGTAGCAGGAGAGTATGCCATCACACTCTGGACTCGTGTTGTAGATGGCTGATAGGGTTTTGGGAGTCAAGAAGTCAGAGTTACTTGTCCCAGAATTTCTAGCCTCTGACCTGCCTTTGTAGGCACTGATTTATATGATTTGTCCAGCTCAGTGGAAACCCAGGACGTAACACCACTGAAGCTCAAGGAGCTATTAATAGAATCACACTTGTTGAAGAAGGCACTTGTGTTGCCTATGTTATTTGTAAATGCCGGGCCAGTCAGATTGCAGAGAGATTTTTTTAAACCAAGATCGGATGCTAAACCTATTCACAATAGTCTGCCCGTACACTTCTAATGTAAAGAGCAAAACATTTTTTTTAAAATATGAAAAATTTGAACTAATATTTCTCTGAGCAGAAAAGAAAATCTGAAAAGATTTCATTACAAACACCAGAAAGGAATTCAAATTCAAACTAATTCCTTTACCTCAGAAACATCCTTACAACACCAAATACTACAGTGAAGTGCAACCCCCAAGTCCACACCAACCCCTCCTGCTCAGCTGGCACAGCTTCAACTGGCTTCCTTCCTATAAGTTTCTGCACTTTCACTACATGGATTTTCCTTCAGCTGGAATCTCTCCCTGAGACAGCTAAAATTAACTGCAATCTAAGCTCACCATTACTATAACTTCAGAGAAAACATGAAGTTCCCTAAGATGCTGCTGGGCCTGCTGTGTTCATCCAGCTCCACACTTTGTTATCTCAGATTCTCCAGCATCTGTAGTTCCCATTATCTCTGTTCCCTAAACTCAATGTTTTTTTCCGTTAGTTGACTGACCTATAGATTTTGTCTTGCTCTTAGTATCCTTGCACCCCATCAATTGGGAACAGGTTTTTAAAAATACAATCAACTCCGAACATCTGTCTCTTCATTTCAGGAATTGTAATAATTTATTAAAAATTCACAGAAACAAAACACTTTCAGACTTCGCAAAATCACTCTCAAATAAACTCTAAAATAAAATTATAGCTATGGTCCTCACTACCAAACGCACAATGCAAAATATATATTAAACTTCATAGAATCATAGAATCCCGACAGTGCGGAAGCAGGCTATTCGGCCCATCACGTCAATAACAATAACAAAGAGCATCCCACCCAGGCCCACAGCTCAATCTTATCTCATGGTTAACCCATCTAGCCTGCACATTCCTGGTTAGGATGGGCAATTCTGCATGGCCAATCCACCAAATCCGCACATCTTTGGACCCTGGGAGGAAACAGGAGCACCCAGAGGAAACCCACGCAGGTACAGGGAAAGTGTGCAAATTCTACACAGACAGTCATCAGAGGGTGGAGTCAAACCTGGGATCCTGGTGCTGTGAGGCACAGTGCTAAACACTGAGCCACTGTGCCACCTTTAACTTCAAAAATTAAATCACAGTGCTGACTCTTGCCATTTATCAGCTCAAGCCTGGAAGTTGTCCAGATCTTGTTGCATATGAACAAAGGCTTCACTGTATCTGAGGAACCACAAGTGCTGTTGGATATTGTACAATCATTACATCCTCACAGCTGACCTTTTGATGGAGGAAGGTCATTGGTGATGCAGCTGAAAATGTTTGGCCTTGGACACTGCCTGAGGAACTCCGGCAGAGACAGACATCCTATGACTGAGATGAATAACCTACAACAACTATCTTCCTTGGCTGTAAGAACAATTCCAACCACTGGAGAGTTTTCCAACCGATGCGCATAGATTCCCAGTTTGCTGGGGCTCCACGATGCCATGCCCAGTCAAATGCTGTCTTGATGTCAAGGCAGTCGCTGCCAGCATAAGCTCTGGAATTCAGCTGTTTTGTCCATATTTGGCCAGAAGTTTTAGTGAGGTCAGGAACTGAATGATCCTGGCAGAACTCAGACTGAGTGTCAGTGAGGCGGTTATTAAGGAGCAGGCACCACTTGACAGTACTGTTAAACACTCCTGCCCTTACTTCCCAGAGTGAGACCAGTAGGAACTAATCAGCTGGGTTTGATTTTGCATCCTTATTGGGGACAGGAGACACCTGGGCAATTTTACACATTGCTGGGTAGATGCCAATGTGGTAGCTGCACTGAAATAGCTTTGTGTAGGTAATTCTGGAATTCCTTTTGTTGGTACTGTTGCAGAATGTAGTCAGGCCCATAAGTTTTGCAGTATCCAGAACCTTCCGCTAATTCTTGACATCAAAATAATCAAACTGGTTAAAGAGTGGCATCAGTAAAACTGGGCATCGTCCATTCAGAACTTCTGGCTGAAGATGGTTGCAAACGCTTCACCCTTGTTTTTCTTTTGTAGTGATGTGCTGAGTCCCCCATCATTGTGAATGTAGTCAGTTATGGGGCGTTCTGTTCCTGTTGTTAGTTGTTTAATTTTCCATCACCGTTCACAGCGGGAAATCACAGGACCGCAGAATTTAGTCTTGATCAACTTATTATAGGGTCACTTATCCCTTCTACTGCATATTGCTTCTGCTGTTTGGCATGCTAGTAGTTCTGCATTACAGCTTTATCAGAATGACATCTCAATTTCAGGTACGCTCAATGATAGAGACAACAAGGTGTGGAGCTGGATGAGCACAGCAGGCCAAGCAGCATCTTAAGAGCAGGAAAGCTGACATTTCAGGCCTAGACCCTTCTGGTGAACAGTCTAGGCCCGAAATGTCAGCTTTCCTGCTCCTAAGATGCTGCTTGGCCTGCTGTGTTCATCCAGCTCCACACCTTGTTGTCTCTGATTCTCCAGCATCTGCAGTTCCTATTATTTCAGGTATGCTCAGTTCTGTTCCTAGCAACCTTCACTAAATCAGGGTTGATCACCTGGCTGATGGTAGGAGCAGAGTGAAGGATATGCCAAGCCATGAGATTGCAGATGGCTGGTGGACATAATTCACTGCTGATGACACACAGTGCGTCATGGACTTTTTCCGAATTGCTAGATCTGTTCAAATTCTATTCCATTCAGCACAGCAACAATGTCATACAACATAATGGACAGTATCCTGAACATAAACAGGAGACTTCATTTTCACAAGTACTGTGTATTTGCATATAGTGACACAGTGATGATGGCACTGAACTAGTTTGTAATCCAAAGTGCCAGACTAATGGCCTGGGAACATGGTGTCAAATTCTATCACAGTATTGGTGGAATGTAAATTTGGTTAATATATCAGAAACATAAAAGGTGGTGTCAGTGATGGCAAGTCTTCCTGGGAAGGAAATCTGTCACTCTTACCTGGTCTGGCTTAGATGTGGCTCAAAACTAACAGTATGTGGTTGACTCTTAACTATCCTCTAAGAGGTCTAGCAAGTTACTCTCTTCATGGACAGTCAGGGATACATAAAAATTCTGCCCTTGCCAGTGACACCAGGAAAAAAATTGAAAACTACTACTACTAGTCTCCTGGGCAGATGCATCTAGGAGAGGTAGATTGGTGAGGATGAGGTCAAGCATGTTTTTCCTTTTCGTTGGTTCTCTCACCATGTGCAGACTCAGTCTATCACCTAGGTCCTTTACGACTCGACTAATTTGGAGCTTTGTGACACTACTGAGCCACTCCTGGTAAAGGGCACTGAAGTCCCCCAAACGGAGTACATTCTGTACACTTGCCACGCTTAAGAGATTTTTTTCCCCCCAAACTGATGTTTAACACGGGGGTTTGCTGATTCATCTGTCAGGGTATCTGGGAGGTGGGCATCAGAAAGGACATTTCCCTGTCAATGTTTGAACCAAAATTTCATGGAGTCCAGAGCTGATGTTGCAGATCCCCAGGACAACTCTTTTCTGACTGTACACCACTGCATCACCACCTCTGGTGCATCTGTCCTGTGGGTGAGGCAACATATAATCAGGGATTGTGATGGTGGTGTCTCGGACATTATCGCAGAATTGTACCTTACAGACGATGATCATGTAAGGCTGTTCCTTGAAAAATCTGTATATCAGCTCTCCTAATTTTGGTACAAGCTCCTAGCTGTTAGGAAGTAGGTCACTGCAAGTTGACAGAGCTGGGTTTGTTTTTGTTGTCTGATGCAATGCTAGTGCCAGGTGTCCTGTACAGTTCCATTCCTTTTTACAGGCTTTGTAGCGGTTTGATACAACTGGGAGACTTGTTCAGACATTGAAGAGCCAACAACTTCGCTGTTGAACTGGAAACACATATTCCAGACCAGATAAGGATGGCAGATGTTCTTCTTTAAATGACTTTAGTGACTCCAGCAATGCCAATGATACTTCGTAAACATTTCAGTTCTTTTGATGAATAGATGAAGTTACACAAAATCAAGATAGCAAATCACCTGCAGGAGGTGCTGTTCTCTTCATATTACTGATTTCAGCTTTCTTGGTGGCAGAGATTGTGGAGTTGGTAAGGCAGATGAGTGGGATCCTATTTTCCTCACCTCCCTACTACTGCATGTTTTCAAGCAACATTTCTAGTCAACAGTCAATATGGCCTAATCCTTTGCAGCCAGTAATCCACACTTCTGCCAAATGTATTGCAAGTAACTGGGAAGTGATTAGCGCTGATGTTCTTCTACTTTGACTATGCTCAGGGTCTTGGCAAAGAAACCCCAAATTATAAAACATGCAAATATGTAGTTTCCAGTAGAAGCTACCAGGCAAGAAGGAACAAAAAAATGTCTCATTTGTTATTCCTCAGCCTGGAGGAATTGTGACCATTCGCAATTCTCTGCTTCAATTGCCAATTGCATACAGGCTATGAATCAAATGAGGCCTTTTTAGAATCTTCAGTACTTTACATTTCTTCATGGCTTTGGGAGTATATATTTCCAATTCAACAGTCCAACTCAAAGACCTGAAGCAGTATATCAAGACTTTTAAAAGTTAGTGTAATAGATTCTCTCTTTTTGACTTCAGAAGTGATGAATAATATTGCATTGCAGAATACGGTACTGAGTAATGAGCATTATATTGGTGAATGATGTATTGAACAATCAATGTAGAGTGAGACAAGTATAATTAATTACATTGGCTTTATAACACTTATTTCCACAGTGTAATCTCTGAAAACTGGTACTCCATGATTCTAGCCATACTCTCAGTTAGATGTCTCTACACTCCCAAATCCCTTTCTAAGAATCTTTTCTCCAGTTCAATTCCTTTCATGCTTACTTTTAATGCATAGTTATTTGGTTATTACAGTGTATTCAATTTTGTTTTGTTGCTTCTTAGCTGGACGGGTGGACTGTTGACCTATTAAGTGATTGTCAATGAAATTTAGGAACAAGATTCCAAAACACTATTAGCTCTGGACTGTGCCATTCATCTCAAATTTTTGGATTATAGCTCTCACGAGTATCCACATTTGGTTTTGTACTCTGACCCAATTCCATTTTGATACAAATTTTTGCACACCTTTTTAAGTGGAATTCCTACTTATAGATGGAACATTGAATAATAAACATGATCACCGGCATTATCTGTAACAGTTTCAAAACCAAAGGGAAGTAATGAAGGGCAACATGAAACAGAACTAAAAGAAAAAAACCTCATTCTATGTTAAAAGGCTGATTTACTGGTATTAAATGGAGAGTATAAATTCAACCTGTGATTGCATGTTAAACACAAAATAAAAAAAATCCCCCCCCCCACCCCCAACCTTATATCTATAAATCCAGATGGATTTATAGTTCACTTCCCATACCTCAGTGTCTTCCTCATTGTGCAGAGGCTGAATGTATGAATCCGACTTTCGGATAAGTGGATCCACGATCATCAGGAATGCCATATACACTAGTAGCGCTCCAACAACAGTAAGGTAAATGATGATTGTCACCTGTCAAATAAAGATTTACAAAGAATAAATGCATCTTCAGTTGTTCATAATCAATTACTCCACATTTGCTTCCATTTCCATTGCACCCCATGTTAGAAATTGATTGCTTTAAATAACAATTGCTGCACAATATTTTCAGCATTAAATTCAATTTTGTGTCTATCAGTTAGCCAGTGAGTCACTCTGGACCTTTCAAAAACAATCTTCAGATTGAGGACAGCAGCAGTTTGGAGTATTATTCATTTGAATCAGATGGCACAGATATGTGAGGTTGTATACATGATCCCCAATACGAACAAACTGTGGACAGTTCTTTTATCTCCCTACTTCTTACAGCAAGGGTCGGCAATCAAAATAATATAGGAAACAGGAGCAGAAGACCATTTGGCACATCAAGCCTGTTTGCCATTCAACTAGGTCATGGCTGATCTCCTATCTCAATGCCAATTTCTTGTGCTATCCCCATATCCAGGCTATCATTAAATAGCTAGACATCTATCAATCTCTGTCTCGAATATTCTCAAAGCCCTTAGGAAGTTAAGAATACCAAAGATTTACTACCTCTGTGTGACAAAACCTTTCTTCATTTCAACTATAAATGGCTTTCCTCTATTTTGATCCCACAGTCAGAGGAAATATCTCCCCTGTTGGGCCTGTATATGACTCCAAAATGAACATTAATAGGTTATTCACGCAGGAATGGTCATAGCTGAGTTTGGTGGTCTTTTTATTTGATTCCCATACAAGCATAATTTCAGCAAGGGCCTCAGAACAATTCCCTGGAGAAGGAAACCCCCACTATTTTTTTTCCTCAGTGAAGCCAATTGCAGCATGGCTTCTGTTTTGATTATATATGCCAGCATAGCCAGAACAGACTGAAGTTTCAAATCTGGTATCTCTTTGATCAACCTGCAGGGGCTGAGTTAATTTAAATTCTCTTCCCAGTTTCACTAACCCAACCAAAAGCAGGGAGCGCTACAGAATTCTGGGACTATGATCCTTTGAGCTGAGAACTGCCAAAATAAACCATTGGGAGAATAAGGAATTGTTTTTATGTAGCAAGTTATGATGAGCTGGAATATGCTGTCTCAAAGATGTGGTCCAAAACATTGAATGGTATTTTTCAAATGCATATCTAAATGTTGAAAAAAGAGAAACTTGGGTGGCTATAAAAATGAGAAAAGAGTGGGATTAATTGGCAGCTTGGATGGAATAGGCCAAACAGCCCCTCTCTATGTTGTACAATTCTAAGCATGAAGTAGGAATATGAAAAAAATCCAAAGCTGTTTTTACAAATCAGCTCCAAGACACCACTAAATGAGTCATATAGAGGGATAACCATGGCAATAGCCCTTCTTACAGGAGCTGGCAGACTGTGCTTTGAGTTGGGTGAGCAGAATTCATCAGCGATTATACAGATGGTTTAGTTGTACCTTGATTGTAGTGGTGCTTCTTTCTTCATATTTACACTCACACAGCAGACAGTAAGCCTCCACATCCCGATCGGACACTGGCATAGGCTCCACAACATGCAGACAATTACTAAAAATGCAGAACAGCCCATTGTGATGCTGAATGAACAGGGTTTTCAAAAACAATGTACAACTTCTAACTAGTTAACACAATTTTTAACCACAACTTTTAACATGTATTTGGTTTTTACAAGCTTTATTTCAAACAGCAGCTTTTTTTGTCAAATGGAAATATTTTTGAGTATGGTACAATTCAAACATAATTGGCATTTTGATATGTTTATTAACTTTTTAGTTACATTTAAATCATGAGTGCACTTCTGCTACCAAATGTCACAGGAGCTTGGGGTAGAAGTAAAAGAATAAACTACAATTTACACATCATTACCTTTCAAACCATATCTAGATGCAAATGAGACATGTACAAAAGGTGCACAAGAAGGAAAATACTGAGGATGCAGCATATATGAAACCACAAAAGCTCTGAAGCACTCAGCTGGTGAGACAACATCTAATGGTTGTAGCCGAAGCATCGCCTGCTCTCCTTGTAGTAGCTACGCAGCCGAGTGCATCCAACATTTTCTTCTTAGTTTTAGAAAACAGCAAGGCTAAAGAGTTAGTCTGAATCTTCAAAATGCTGTAGCTATACAATATCATTTTAACTGCACTCTTGTAATAATAAAACAAATTCCATCATCTCTTAAACTGGAGCTAAATTTTGCGATATAGTCAGGCACATAACCGATAGTAAAAGTGACAAATTCTAGCTGCTTAAAATCTGGAACATATTTCCACAGATCAATAACCAGCAAAATTATTAACCCAATAATAGAAAGGATATTTGTATCTTTCAAAGCTGATCGTTATAAAGGATCTTTTTACACTTAATTGTAACCATTGCATAAGGACTGGAACCTGAGCAAGATAACTAGACAACATCTTATTTAAATAGTCCTGATGCGTTAATCAAGTCTAAAATTGTTTTGATTGTTGGAATTTTAAACACTTATGCAAAAAAAGCGAAATTCTATAGGTGCTGGAAATGTGAAATTAAAACAAAAAATACTGGAAATATTCAGTAGGTTCAGCAAAATCCAGGTTAATGGTAGTTCATCAAAACTGGGAAAGATTACAGATATAATAAATTTCATGTAGGTGAAGATGGGGAGATACAAGTGCAAAAGGGACGGTCTACAACTGAGGAAGATGAGACACAAGATGTGAAGAGATTCAGTAATGCAAAGATGAACAGAGTGGCAATTGGGTAAAAAAAGTGAACCAGGAGGTACAAGTGAAGAATTAAGGATCAACTGAATAAAAACAAAAGCAAAAGCAAAATAATGGGGAAGATTTTTATTCACTTTTGGGACATGACCCAATGGCCCCTTGTGAAGGTGTTAATGACATCAGATCATGAAGAATCATTATCTCCCACAAGGGAGAAAACTGATTACAAAACATTTAGCTTGTTTTTGCAATTTATTGTAACTATTCTTACTGCTATTCATACCCAAATAAGGCTATATGAAGTAAAATAGCATTACCGTCAACAATGTTTCAAATGTTTAGCAGATTAAGTAATGCGCCATTAGAAAAGGAGGCACATCAAGCAGTTGCAGTTCAGTCAAGTCAATAAATTCCTGTTTGGATTGCTCGTTCATCCTTTCTCTACTTATACTTTTGTAACTGTGTGTGTATCTCTTCCAGTATTTAGAGCATAATGTCAATGTGATTTTTTTCCTTAAAATTGATTAAAAATATTCTGACAAGAAAGAAACAAAAACTGACAAAGGCAAAATAAACAAAAGTGGGACTAATATTATAGCTGGATGTTTCTGAACTCAATGCTGAGTTTATAAAGCTTTAAAACATCTAACTGCAAGAAGGGGTGCCGTTCCACCTGGAAACTAACTTACTTACAAGATAATGTATGGTTTAGAAGGGGTGGACGCTAGGAAGTTGTTTCCATTAGGCGGGGAGGCTAGGACCCGTGGGCACACAGCCTTAAAATTAGAGGGGGTAAATTTAAAACTGAAATGAGACAACATTTCTTCAGCCAGAGAGTGGTGGGCTTGTGGAGTTCATTGCCGTGGAGTGCAGTGGAGGCCGGGACGTTGGATGCCTTCAAGGCAAAGATCGACAAATTCTTGATCTCAGAAGGAATCAAGGGCTACAGGAAGAGTGCAGGGAAGTGGAGTTGAAATGCCCATCAGCCATGATTTAAATGGCAGAGTGGACTTGATGGACCGAATGTCTTACTTCCACTCCTATGTCTTATGGAAACCTCAGAAAATATTTCCATCTCTACACCAATGCTTCTTGCTGAAGCTGGCATAGCTTAACTGGTTTCCTACTGACAAATATCTTGAGGGACTATGGTGTGTTCCTACCACTGCACCTGCCTCAGACGTGCATCATAACTTGTCCACACAGGTTGGTTAAAAATAATTTCAGGTTAACAGGAACACAGAAAATAGGAGCAAGAGTGGACCATTGGACCCTTTGAGCATTCTCCACTATTCAATTTAATCACAGTTGATCTCCCAACTTGGTCCCCTGTTCTTGCTTACCCCCATACTTTTTGATTCCTTTACCCCTAAGAAATGAATTTACTGCCTTCTTGAAAACATTAAATGCTTTGGCCTCAACTGCTTTCTGTGGCAAATAATTCCACGGATTCGCCATTCTCCAGGTGAAATTTCTCCTCCTCTCAGTCCCAATAGTTGACACAGCATCCGTAGACAGTGACCCGTGCTTCTGGACTCCTTAGTAATTGGAAACATCTTCCCTGCATTTACCCCTCCTAGTCTTATAATTTTAATAGGTTTCTATGTGATACCCCCCTCATTCTTCTAAACTTCCATGAATATAGTCCTAACTTATCTAGTCTCTCTTCATAAGTCAGTCATGCCATACCAGGAACCAGCTGGTAAACCTCGTACTTTTTTAGGGATGTAGGATCAAATCCCACCATGGAAAATGACAAAAAGTGTGAATTAAATATGGGATCTCAGTGCTCAGCAATATTAGGCCAGAGGTTGGGGTTCAAGTGAAACCTGTCCTGGAGGTGTTGGCAGAGTGATAACATCACTGAACTAGGAATGCAGAATTGCAGGCTAATATTCTGGGGACGTGAGTTTGAATGGAAAATTGTGAACTGTGATTTGAATAAGAATCTGAAATAAACAGCAGGCTTAATGACTACTGCAAAATCATTGTCATGGTCATAAGATCTGATTCATTAATATCAGGGAAGGAAATCCATTACCCTTATTTGGGCTGGCCTCCATGCGTCTCCAGACCAACACAAACGTAACTGACTTTAGACTACTTTCCAGGCAATTAGAGAAGGGCAATAAATGCTGGCCTAGCCAGTGAGGCCTATATCCCATGAACAAATAGAAAATAAAAGTTATCTGTGATATCAACAGCCAGTTTAAATAGCTTACCATAATTCAGTGTTTGGAAAACTGGTCAGCTATCACAGGTACGCTGACTGTTCTTTGTCGATTCAAATCTTGTGCAGCAAGATGTGCACAGTACAGAAAAGACGCTTCAGCCCATCAAGTTTCTACCACCAAAAATACACCCATTACTTACTCCAGCCTCACTGTTCCATACTAGGCCCATAGCGTTCTAATGTTATGGATACTTCAAGTGCTCATCCAAGTATATTTTAACAGTTAGGATGATTCCCAACTCAACTACCCCCCCCAGGCAATGCTTTCCATAACCCTCAACACCTTCCGGGTGTAAACGGTTTTCCTCAAATTCCCTCTAAATCTCCTGTCTTTCACTTTAAATTTATGCTTCTTTGTTATTGGTCTTTTGACCAAGGGGAGCAGCTACTTTCTATCCACCCTCCATGCCCCTTATAGGCACTTCAAATCAGAAGCCTCCCTCAACATTTTCTGTTCCAAAGAAAACCCAAGCTTATCCAACGTCTCTCCATAGCCGAAATGCTTATCAGGAAAAGCCACTAGTGTTGCCGTTTGGAACAAACTCTGAATAAAATCTATTGTACACTCCCCTCCCTTCCCATAAATGGCAGAATAATCAAGTGATTTTTCAGCACTAGATAAGTGCAGGATTACTATATTTTTGTTGCTCTGAATGCTAACGTCCTTGCCCCACTGTACAGCCAAACGTGTTTTTGTTTTGTTTTGGTAAATTTAGGTTTTGCCAAGTTTATAACCAAAATTAGCTCTTTGTAGTAGTAAATATGTTCTGTTAATATCTGCCAAATCAACAAAGTAGACAACACTATTGCTTAATCCTTCAATGACCATGTTGGTTAAACTTTGAAAAGTGGATAGTGCATATTTCCATTCTAAATGACATGACTTTACATTATAATCCTGGATGGACTTTATCAAAAGCTATAATTGATGGAACTTGTCTTTAATAAATCATCTTTTCCAACAAAACCTTCTTGTCTAATCCTCTCAGAGTCTTCTAATGAATCCACCTTTGTACTGCATTAACTTTGCAATAATCTTTCCATTATGATTGTACTGAAACCAGATGGGTTGCAATGGTAATTTGAGAGCTCCAACAACCGTGATTCAGTTCGAAAATGTCATTTTCCAGCATGAATTTGAGCTCTTCCTTGAGTTGGGCTACCTTTTCTGGATTCTCTGGAACAATGTTCCTTTTGCGATGGCACATCTCTTACATCAAGATCATGTACAGCAAAAGGGATTTTTTCTGTCCTTGATTTTACTCAATTAAGAGCTTGCAAAGCTTTCATAAATCACCTCAATAGTTTCTGGGAAATAGCAATATATCACATCTAACTTTTCAACCTTATTATTTGATCTGGCTACTGGAGGATCAACTTTGTAATGCTCAATTTCTGATACATTCTTGAATTGGTCAGACACTTTCATTCTTTCCCTACTGTAAACCAACTCCTCTTCTACCTCCCATGTCCTGTTAGCATATTAACATAATACACTTGTTGACTCTTTCACCATACACCAAGATGTAGGAGTAGAAGTCGGGCATTCAGCTAATCACGTCCATTCCGTCATTCAAGATCATGGCTGACATACTATTGTCAAGTCCACTTTCTTGCTTTTTCCATATAACCAGAGTCCCTGACTGATTTAAAATCTATCTCAACCTTGAATATACTTAATGTTCTGGCCTCAAGAACCCTCTGCAGTAAGGAATTCCACAGATTCATCACCTTCTTTTCATCCAAGTCATTAACGTTTATGTAAATTGTGGCCCAGCACTGATCCCTGCGTCACACTGCTAGTTACAGGTGCCCACTCTGAAAATCTTCATTTTAAAAGATTCTGCTGGGTCTGAGTATCCAGGCTGAAGGGGCAATTTAAAAAAGGCAACAAATTTCCTTCACCAGAATCTCAGGACAAACAACGACAGACCCAGGTCCTACCAAAGCAAAAATAAGTTACTGACAAAAAGATAAAGTACTATCATTGTAGTAACTGTTAGCTTGTACACACCACTACAGTGCCAGTAAATCAAAAACAAAAAAAAACTGGGAAGAAAGAAAGATATGATCACAAATTGACAGAAAATTACATTTACCATGAGGTTACAAATGCAGATCATGAAGGGTGAAAGCCCGACCTTGAAATCTATGCACGCCATACAAGAAAGATCAAAACAAAATGTTTCTGCACAACACAAGTCTTTTAAGACCCAAACATTTAGACAACCAGGATGTAATCCAGCACAACATCTCAGAACAGAAAGATGAAGATTGTCAAATTGAGTCCTCAATTGCTCTGTTCAGACATCAATCTAAGTCCAGGCAGAGCCACCAACTCACAGTCTACTCTTCCGCACCACCTAGTGGTTTCTAAGAGCAACATTTACTGCAGCAAGTTTCAACAGAAGAAAAATAATGCTTGAACCAATGACAATTAGCTTGATTAACAATACCTTTCTTGAACTTCATAGTAATCAGATACAACTGAGTAAGGGTCTAGGCCCGAAACATCAGCTTTTGTGCTCCTGAGATGCTGCTTGGCCTGCTGTGTTCATCCAGCTTCACACTTTGTTATCTAGCACTTAATTGGGCACGAGTGAATCACATGACTGTAGGTATGGAGTCACATGTACGCCAGACCAGGTAAGGACATATATCTGACACCGAATTGCAGCCTTATTCGTTACTGTGGGTCCCAAGACAAACAGCATTATTAAGATAGGGGCTGAGTCAGAAATAAGTTACAATAAACCTTCAAATAAATTGACTCTGCATTTTACAATATGCCGCCTGCTTCCCTTTAAATGATAAGTCTAAACTTTAATGTGTTTTGGTACAATGTTTCCCACAGAAACATTCCTTCGGCAGCCAAAGATTGAGGGATGACTGGCTTTCACTCTGGTTTGATGGGCTCTGAGGTGGCTCATACACCCACTGCATGATCAACAATTATTAAGCACCAGCTGTCTAGTGGTTTATTTGAAAGCAGTCTGATACCAATGACGTGAGATAGTAAGTTCTGTAGAGGCTGGAGAATCTGAGATAACAAGGTGTAGAGCTGGATGAACATGCCTTTTTGCTCCTCTGATACTGCTTGGCCTGCTGTGATACCAATGGCGTGTTCAGTTTCAGTCATCGGTTTGAGGTTATCTTTACAAAGGACTCTCCTTTTCAACCTCTCCCATCACCTGAGGTATGGTAGTGATCTAATCCGAAAGCCACCAGTCATCTCTCTGTAATAAGAGAGCAGCCCTATGGTCTGGTAAGACTGTAGCAACACAAGTTGTTTGAAGACTTGCACACTTCTCTCAAGAATTTCAACATCACTTCTGCCCGTTCTTGAAAAAGTCTCTCCATGTGAATTAATCTTCTTCATTTTATTTAGACACAAGCTATGGAGTTGACAGAGTTTTCACCAGAGCCCTCATGGAAAGCTTCAACATTCTCTAGTCTAATCTTCAAGTGTTTTAACACCTAAGCCTTCCTGACTAAAACATTGCTCCGGTCATTCAGCTTGATCACTGGAGTCTCACCCGGACTGTCCAATCATTGTCAGTGAAAGGAACAGACCAATATGGTCAGAAGAGCTCAATTGCTCCCACCTCCAAACTAATTTCACAAGGGCCTGACACTGGAGGTAGGAGAAACTCAAGCTTTTGGATCAAACTGACCTGAAAAACCAATGTTAGTCTACTGGTTAAAGATGCATGCATACGTACACATTAAAATACGACTTGCATTTCTATCTTGCCTTTCAAGATCAACAGATGTTCCAAAGTGTTTTGCATCAAACTAAATACTTTTGATGCATCTTTATTGTTGAAATGTAGGAACTGTTGCTGCCAATTCAAGTACAGCAAAAATTGCAATGCGATAGCAACTGGACAATCAGTTTTTGAGATTTTGACTGGGGAAGAAATATTTACGAGGACACCAATGATGACTTTCTTGTTCTTCCAAATCCTGTTGCGCCATGGGATCTTGTGTCCAACAGTACAGCAATTCCTCAGTATTGCACGAGGTCTCCAGTTCTGATTTTTGTGCTGGAGAGGAACTTGAGAATCCAGATTTTGCCAACAGAAATGGGTTGGAGTCCCATCTACTCTGGAGGAGGCATGCCCCAGCATGTATGACTATGACCATGTCTGAACTGGGTGAAGCAACAGAAGGGAATATTAGGAAATGTGATCAAAACCTTGGTTGAGGGGATCAATTGTAAGAAGCGCTTTAAAAGTGGGAGAGAAGACGACACAGGTCTGAATCTGACCTTTTTTTGGCCAAGTGTCAGTTTAATTGAGTATCATGCAATTTCTCTTTCCACAGGGCCTAGCACATTTTCTCACTGCAACTTGCCTGACTGACCTCATTAATTACCTGCCCCGCCCTACAGTGCACCTCTCGTCTGATTCCAGCCCCACTCTACCATTTGCCGCACCTGGAACAACTCTCCACTGCTAGGATCCCAAATGGGCCAGAAACCCTCGTGCAGACACCATCTGTAAAAGGGCGTGGTGCACTGGGACAAACAGTCATTCTGGAGCTGCCTGCACAATTGCTGAGATTTGCCTCAGATATGGCAGATAAGGGACAATTAGAGTCATACACAGTCATACAGCACAGAAACAGACCCTTGGTTCAACTCGTCCATGCTGACCAGAATCTCATTCTGACCTAATCATCAGGCCCATTTCCCCTAAGCCCTTCCTATTCGTGTACTCATCCAGATACCTTTTAAAATGTTGTAATTGTCCCAGCCTCCACCACTTTCTCTGGCACACAGACCATGCTCTGCGTGAAAAAGTTACTCCTCAGGTTCTTTAAACTTACGGCCTCTAGTTTTGGACTCCCCAGCTCTGGGGAAAATGATGTTGGTTATTCATCCTATCCCTGTCCCTCATGATTTTATATGTTTCTATAATGTCATCCCTCAGTCTCTAACACTCCAGGGAAAAAAGTCTTAACAGATCCAACTTCACCCCCATTGTTCAACCCTCCAATACTGGTAAAGTCCCTGTAAATCTTTTCTGCAACCTCTCAAGTTTAACAACAGCCTTCCTACAGAAGGGTGACCAGAACTGTAGGCAGTATTCCAAAAGTGACCTAAACAGTGTCCTGCACAAATGCAACACGACACCCCCAACTCCTATACTCAATGTTATGACCACTGAAGGCAAGACTGTCTACCTGCTACTTCTTTCAAGGAACTATGGAGCTACACACCTAGGTTTCTTTATTCAACATCACTCCCCAGGGCTCTACCATTTTCTGTAAAAGTCCTGCCCTAGTCTGCCTTACAAAAATGCAACACCTCACACTTCACTGAATAAAACTCCACCTGCCACTCCTTGGCCCATTGACCCAACTGGTCAAGATCCCATTAGATTTGGAGATAATCTTCTTCACTATCCACTGCATGCCTATTTTGGTGTCATCTGCAAACTTGTGAATCATACCTCCCATATTCACATCTAAATCATTTACATAAATAATGGAAGTGATCCACTGGTCACAGGTCTCCACTCCGAAAAACATCTCTCCATCACCACCCTCTGTCTCCTACCTTGAAGCCAATTTTGTATCCAGTTGGCTAGCTCCCTCTGAATCCCATGTGACCTAATCTTACCAACTGGTATACAATGCAGAACTTTATCAAACATGTTACTGAAATTTATATTGCCTTCATCAATTTTTGTCACCTCTTCCAAAAACTTAAGTTAGTAAGACACAATGTTCCATGCATGAAGCCAAGCTGACTATCCCTAATCAGCCCTTCCCTTTCCAAATGCATGTAAATCCTGTCCCTCAGGATCCCCTCCAACAACTTACCCACCACTTAACCTAAGGCTCACTGTCTATAGTTCCCTGGCTTTTCCTTACAGATTTCTTAAACACTGGCACCACATTAACAACAACAGGTAAGGGTGGCTAATGATACAAGTATCTCAGCAAAGGGCAGCAACATCTTCCTTAACTTCCCACAAAGTTCTGGGAAACACTTGATCAGGACCCAGGGATATATATCTACCTTTCTGCATTTTAAGACTTATACCACCTCCTGTAAAACAGGTACTTTGAGATGTCACTATTTATTTACCCAAGTTCTCTAGCTTCCATGTCTTTGTCTACAGTCAAGACTGATGTGAAATACTAGTTTAGTATCTCAGCTATGTCCTGTGATTCCACAGACAGATATCATTGGTGATCTTTAAGGGGCCTTATTCTCTCGCCAGTCACTCTTTGCTCAATGTATTTAGAGAATCTCTTTGGATTCTCTTTAACTCAGCTTTGCCAAAGGGATCTCACATCCACTTTCTGTCCTCTTGATTGTCCTCTTAAGTATACTCCTACTGCCCTTATAGTCTTCTAGACATTCCCTCAATCCCAGCTGTGTGTACCTGATAAATGCCTCTTTTTCTTGGCCAGATTCTCAATTTCTCTAAATATCCAACACCTCCTACACGTACCAGCCTTGCCCTTAATACTAAACAGAAAAATACTGTTTTTGAACTCTCGTTATCTCATTCTTAAAGGTCTTCCACTTCCCAACCATCCCTTTACCTGTGAACAGTCTGCCTCAAACAACGTTTGAAAGTTTCTGCCAAATACCATTAAAATTTGCCTTACTCCAATTTAGAACTTTAATTTTTGATCAGTTCTATCCTTTTGAAGTACTATTTAAGAAGTAATAGAATTACAATCACTTGCTCAAAGTGCTCCCCACTAAATACTTGCTTTGTAGGGGGGTACCTGGAGATGCTTTTGATGTAGAGGCATGATATCCTCTTCGCCCAGACCAGCTACATAGGCCACCAGGTCATGTCAGCCTGGTACAAAGTCTCCATCCAGGTCAGGGTGGTGTCAGACGTCTGGAGGAATAGGTAGCAATGAGGGAAGATAGTCAATGGCCTTCTCCACTTCACTCCACAAGCATAAGTGCCACCACCATTAACTATACTTGCACTACTTACTCACTTGTTCAGGACACACTCTCACCTACACCAAAAGCAACAGCTACACCGTACTTACATCTCCCCTAATACCTGCCTCGCGCTTATTCCAGAAGGAAAAAAAACAGTCCACAACAAACCAGAAACAGTCGAAATGTGGCGCTGCCACCTTTGGCTCCTCGCTTGTTAAAAAGCAGGGTCCCAATTCTGACTGCACTTAATGGATAACTGACTGCGTTCAAGTGGCATAACTGCATATCTCTCACCTCATTTATTATGTCACTTTCTACTGCATCACCTGCAGCAAGCAAACCTGGCACCAGGAATTCTCCACGTGGAAGTCGAAACAGGTACCTGGCTACTTCAGCTTATCACTTGCTCCCAAAGATCTCCATGTTGAGCACCAGGTATCAACATCTCGAAACACGTCCCATGGACACTGGCATTCAAAACGTACTAACCTGTAAGAACCTTAATGGCACATCTCCATTTCAATCACAGTATGCTTCTGCACTTCAGCCCTGCAAGTCAGGCTGCAACAGCAAATATCACTGTACCTGTAACTCTGTAGCAAGGGCACTTTGCACTCAGGGCACACTCCTAGCTCATGGATGGACTAAGTGTAGCACCAGTCTGCTTATTTGCTCTCTTCACATTCGCTCATTTTGAGACCACCTGGATGCTTATAACATCCACGCTTTGCCTTCTTGTGCCTTTGCCCTCCTCCAGAGACAATGGGTTCACAGTGCTTCTGTATTGCTGTTTTACACAGTAACAAAGCCAGGAAGCTTGTAATGTTAGTCCTCAGTCAAGTGAAAAAAGGTAGCCTACACCAAGGATATCACAATAAGTCAAGAATAGTCTCTGACACCAACAGACAGAGATATGCAGTTTATAAAAATTTTAACATGTTAAGCAACAATGAGCATTTTAGAACTGAGCTGCAGCTGTACCAGGATCAGCAAGACAGGGGTTGGTGTAAGATGTCACACGCAACAGGGTTGTATGTTTGTTCCAGTTTATGGACAGCTTAAGGCAGGAGATCAGACAAAGTAAGACACAAATAAATCAGCCTAAATGCACTAAGAGCCCAGTACATTAGGCAAACTGTAAGTGACAGATGACCAAACTCTACAGTCACATGCTTGGGGTAATCTGCATTGCCCTTCTGTTCAGTCTGCCATGGCAGCAATAACTAAAGCCTTGGTGTAACCACGGAGGAAGATAAGGGATCAGTATCATCAGTGAAGTGCTCCTCTAAAAGCAGAATTGGAAATACTGACCTAAATGTTCTTAGCTTGTCAGCTGACTGACTAATCCAGGTAGTATGTTGTCAGAAAATGCAGACAATGAAATACATTTGTCTTGAATGTGGTAAGTCAACATTAAACTTGGAAGAACTGCAAAACCATGTGCCTAAAAACTGCATGGGATCTAATTTATGACAAGACAAAAACAGTACAAGGCCCCTGATATCATCAAAAATGGATCCAAGCCCTAAATACATTCATGTTGTTCCATTTAGCAGGCTGTTGAGTCCATTCCAAAGTCTAAACAATATACATCAAGTGGCAGTACAAATTATCAAAGAAAGATTCCCTGGTTTACCAAGACTACAGAATAAGTCTGCCTATTTACAGCAGAAATTCCAACACTACAGATTCTGAAATGATTCCTGTGTGTTGGAAACAAATTTCATCCCACTTTTTAAGAAGGGACCAAGAGACAAAACAAGGAACTACAGACCTGTTAGCCTTATATCAGGAGGAAAAATGCTAGAAGTGATTATAAAGAATGGAATAAATAGACACCATATTGATAATGATACGGTTGGGCATGGGTAACATAGATTAGTGAATGGGAAACTGTGTTTGCCAAACTTGTTGGAAATTGTTTGAAGATATTACTAACAAAATTGATAAAGGGTCATAACAGTTAGTCTTTCAGAAGGCTTCTGATAAAGTATTCACAGGAAACTGGTTAGGAAGATTAAATTATATTGGATAGGAGATAATGTACTAAGATGGATCAACAATTGGCTGACAGGCAGAAAACAGAGTGTAGGAATAAATGGGCTATTTTCAAGTAGGCAGTTTGTGACTACGGGGTCTTCACAAGAAGCTGTACTTTGGCCCCAGCTGTCCACAATATACAATGATTGGTCGTGGGGACCAAATATAATGCATCCAAATCCAAGGATGATACAAAACTAGTTGGGAATTTGTGTTCTGTGGAAGAGGTAAGTGGCTTCAGAAGGATATCAGATGAACTTTCAGAATGTGCTAGAGCATGACAGATTGAATATAATGTGAAAATGTGAGGTTATCCACTTTGGTTGGAGAAAAAGATGTGCACAACATTTCTTAAAAAGTAAGTTGCAAAGTGTAAAATGTACAAAAGGATCTAGGAGTCCTGGTTGATAAGTTAGTGAAGGCTAACATACAGCTGTAGCAAACAATGAGGAAGTCCAATGGAATGTCAGCCTTTATTGTAAGAAGATCTGAGTAGAAGAGTACTGAAGTCTCGCTTCAATTGTGCAAGAGTTTGGTTCGATTGTGGCTGGAGTACTGAGTAATTTTGGTCTCCTTATTTCAAAAAAAGGAAGTATTGTCATAGAGGCAGTAAATTTACCAAATTTATTTCTGGGATAGTGAGATTGTCCTGTCAAGAGCGATTGTGCAATTGCACCTATATTCTCTTGAACTCACCACCACCTCAAGGGCAACTAGGGATGGGCAAGAAATGCTGGCCAGCCAGCGAGGCCCACATCCCACAAAATGAATAGAAAGATAAAATAAAATTTTCAAAGAATGAGGAGTATTCATATTGAAATTTACAAAATATTTAAAAGGGAAGATGGTTCCCATGGATGGGAAGTTTAGAACCATGGGACACAATTTAAATAGAAAGGAGATGCCACCTAGGTCCAAGATGAGAATTGCTTTTACTTGGAGGGTATGAATGTTTTAAATTCTCTACCACAGAAGAAAGTGAAGGCTCATGTTTGAGAACATTTAAAATAGAGATTGACAGGTTTTTGATTACCAGTGGTGTACAGTATTATGGGGATGGGGTGAGTAAAAAGGCTTTCAATCATTCAATGAGCCATGATTATATTAAACGGTGTGCAGGCTTGACAGACTGAATTGTCTGCTCCTGTTCTTATGTTCACTAGTTGGGGCAACTTTGATATAAGTCTCTCATAACTTTTAACGTCTTGCTGAAATATGAACGGACCAATTTCACACCAAAGTTTGCTGCTCCAATACCATTCTATGATTTAGCATTATACTTCATCCTCGGCCTCTACGTGAAGGCCAACACAAAGTAATTATTTAGCAAGTGTGCTATTTTCCGATTTTTAATTATAATATCACCTGCTTCTTGTGAAAAAAAAACAAACAAAAAAAATCAAATGTGTCTAAATTACTGACGTACAACCACAGGTTACAGCTGCCTTTCCTGGTGTAACAACCTGAATATGAACAGTGTTTTCTTACGATCAGATTTCTCCATATCGTGTGCAATGTACACACCTAGGTGTTGAATAACTATCTACTGCTAACTGCTAGTTACACAATCTCCGGATGAATTAGGAGTGCAATCTAATTGTCATTCATCCACATACGTCACAGTTTCAGCTGGCTTTTATTCTACCCCATTTTAAATTGTTTTGCCCATTCAATCAAGTAGCAAGACAGGGCAACTTCAAAAGGTCAAGGAGAATTTATGTAGGGTACCTGGGGCACAGGGTCCTTAGATTAAAGTTATTCCACAACTTTGATTCAGTTAAATTAGATATAATGGCATTGGAAGCAGTTCAGAGAATGTTGTTGAGACTAATACCTGAAAGTGGGTAGGTTTGTCTTTTAAGGAAAAGGTTGAATAGGAAGCGCTATTATCTATTGAAGTTTAGAAGAGTAGCGGTGATTAATTGACATATAAAAGACGCTGAGGCGATTTGATGGGGTAGCCGTGAAAAGGATGCTTCCTCTTGTGGGAGAACATGAAACTAGGGATCACTTCAAAAAGGTAAAAGGTAGGTAGGAATGTGGAGTCATCATATCGGTCATGTTCTTACTGACTAGCAGTACAGGCTCAAGATGACATGGAGACAGTTAGGACTGCAGAGGCTGGAAGCCAGAGTCAACAGATGTGAAGCTGGAAAAGTGGCCAAATCGGCTTCTAATTCCTATGGTATCATACTGAACGTAAGCCACGTAAAATATAGATGGTGCTGTATTGCAGAGTGCACAAAGCATTCAGTCACAAATGGATTCAGTCAACTGCAAGTGGTAAGAGTATTGCCTCAATGGAATAAGAGCTAGGGGGTTCGCACCCTGTCTAAAACCAATCAGGTCATCTACGTTTTGAACAGCTCTCAGAGAACATCTGGCATATGAATGAAACACAAAAATCTTTAAAAACTAAAGTGCATTTTTCTTCACTTACTTGTTAATGTAGAAGTATTAATTATTTACCTCATTAAGATATTCAATGACTTTTCAGGAGAAGCAAAGTAACCTCAGAACTCATGCCATGAACACACCCTTGTCTTCCACACCCTGTCTGGCTTTCACCTTAGCAACGATGCCAGTTGCAATGCCATGTACACATCGCCCCTTCATTAGTTAAAATCTACAGTGTAGCCACTGTTCAGTTCATTTTTTAAAATAAATTAAGAACCAAAAGTTTCTAGTCAAGATGGCAAAATAATTCCACTTAAAATTGAATTGCAGGTCCTCTGCTTAAATGATTTGATTCCAGATGAACCGTACTGCTATTATTTGACATTATGTTATTAATAAACAAAGCATCCTCACTCAAGTTATCCCATCTGTTTTGCAAAGACGTGATGCTGGAGAAAAATGCTCTCTTCGTATAACAGAGCTTTAATGACAACATGCAATCCCAGGAACCAAATCTCATTACTGTGCCTGATCTGAATATTTAAGGTCAAATACAACAAATTTTCTCTTTCTTCCATGCTTCGTCCCTGCTGCATTTTAAAAATGACAAATCCTATAAAATTAGTAGGAGCAAATTACTGCAGATGCTGGACTCTACACGGAAAACAAAAAAAAATGCTGGAAATCACAGCTGGTCAGGCAGCGTCCATGGAGAGAGACCAAGCTAACAAGACCAAGATTCAACCATCAGTTCTGATGCTGCCTGACCTGCTGTGGATTTCCAGCATTTTTTGTTCCCTGTAAAGTCAATATTGCGCAGAGGGCTGGCTGACAAGTAAATCCAGTATGGCAGTACGATCAGGTTCACTACTTTCCTGATCAATGCTACTTAGCCATTATGAATGACTTTGGCCAGGATAAGTAACGAACATAAGCCAGCAGTATTTTTGCTCCTACTTGCCTCAACTAGATGTGGATATATACTGCTGGTAGGTAGGGACCAAGGACATATTAATCCAGGATCACACCATGAATAGGTGAGGTACTAGTGGCACGAGGTGGGCAGTGGTGTGGGAGGGTGAGGGTCGTGGATTGATTGCTGAACTGATTTTTTTTATATAGAAATGTAGTCAGTCACCTCGGAGACATGGAGAGCAGGGAAGGAGGAAGCAGGGGCCAGATGGTTTCTACGCTTCTGTGAACAGAGCTCCTCCACCACTTGTTGGACCACACGCAAGAAACTAAAACTAAAATTTGAAAACATCAATTAAATGCAAACAAATTCAAAACTGTAAATAAGGAGACCCTTTTATTTCCTTTTTCAAAGGCTTTCACATGTCTGATAAAATGTCATCATTATCTTCGCGTGATTTACTTCAGCTGCTGTCTGAAGCACTTCAATCAAAACGGGTCGAGTTACAACCATTTTTGTGGCATATCTTATACTGCTTTAATGAATATACAGTGTAAGCTTCTTTATGTCTACAGTTTCTGTCCAAAGAGAAAGGAATATGATACCCAATTACTCAATTACACTGTAAATGGTACACATAATCATATCAAAGGTTCAAACCAGGAGATTTTCTAAAGACTATTAAGACCACTCGAGCTGTATATCAGCTTGGTCTGGTAGCTAAGGCTGAGCGAAGCCTTTTCAGCATAAGATGGTGGTCAGCAATTGTGTGCGAGGCCCTGCTTGATTTTCCTCTCCCTATTCGAGATATACTGGATCACTGTAATAGCATTCCAGCTGATTCAGCATAGTCCAGGCATCAAATCTTTCTGGTTTGGATAACTCAGTTACTCACTGGAATTAGACACCCTGATTTGGGTTTGAATATTTACAAAATTAGAAACAAAATAAGCAGATGGAGGTAGCACTCACGTTTAAATCCAGAGATTTTTAAATTCCTAACACTTGCTTCGCAAATACAATTTAACACATCAAATTTAGATTAAACAAAGAGACAGCAGTATGCCATTCTGACCATCAAGCCTGCTCCGCTGTGCAATATGATCATGGCTGACCACCCAACCTAAGTAACTCATTCCCACTTTCACCCCAAACCCTTTGATCTCTTTAGCCCTAAGAACTGTATTTATCTCCTTTTGTAAAAATATTCCATGCTTTGGCCTCAACTACTTTCTGTGGCAGAGAATTCCACATGGTCACCACTCTGGGTGAAGAAATTTCTCCTCATCCGAGTCCTAAATGGTCTAGCTGTAACCTTAGGTTGTGACAAACTAGCTCCGGGCTCCCTGGTCATGGGAACATCCCCTCCCACTGCATTTATCCTGTCTACTTCTGTTGGAATTATCTCAGAAACCTATAAAATTCTATCATTCTTCTCAACTCCCGTGAACATTGTCCTAACTGACTCAGTTTCTCGTCATGCATCAGTCCTGTCAACGTCTGCACTCACTCCGTAGACAGAACGTCCTTACTCAGATAAAGGGACCAAAACTGCACAGAATACTTCACGCGTGGTCTCACCAAGACGCCATACAATTGCAGCAATACCCTAGCTTGTACTTGAATCCTTTTGCTATAAAGGCCAACATATATAATTGCAGAATGAGACAGGAACTATAATTTCCAGTTGAAGAGACATTGCAAGAATTTTACTAAAATCCTAAATGATACGATTCAAGCTTCCTTCCAGCATGTCAATTTGTTGTCACAAAGTAGTAGTCATACTATGCATTCCAGATGTGAGTTTATGTTCGCACTTTTCCATGGTACATTACCACAAACACCATGTGGATCACCCACCTTATTTTCGTGACCGCACTGAAGGACAGTAAATAAAGTAAAGTAACACACTACTACGCTGTTGTATTCAAGCATAAAGTAACAGCAGAATAACAGTAGTAATTTGCAAACTAGTTGTTGTACAAGTGATCTGTAACAAAGTACTACATCTCCAATAAAAATCATCTTGATTGCTTAATCACTTGGAGATGATTTTTCCCCCCACATCCGCAATCTGTATTACATATAAAAAATATTAGTGATGTCACAAACTCTGTACAGACTGATAGGCAACTTAGAAGAATTACATGACAAGATTGCTAGTTTGAGACTTTTATTGTGATAAATAAAAGAAAAACATTGACTTAAACATTACTTAATGGACAACTGATTATCTAAACTACAGATAAGATTAACGTTAATGTTGTTCTAGCATGACCAAGAATCTCACCAGCATGGCACATATATTACAGCAACATTCCCACAGCATTACTATCTTTGTAGGAAATGGACTACAGTAACTTCCATCTTCCAGTGGGTTTGTATCTCCACATTATGCCAAATCCTGATGCTGACTGATGAAGGGCGCTTCTTTCAGTTTTTGAAGAATGCCCAAATAATATACCAGCATAAAGGTCCTGTTCAATGATTTCTCCTCCCAGATCTAGTAGGACAAATCTTCTCTTTCATCCCCAAACTATAAATATTACAGGAGTTCATATTGAGGTGTATTTGCTAGGTTACAATGCAGACCCAAAACAGAAGGAAATAATAAAGACAAGCTGAAGTCAGATGTGTTAGTGGTTCTGTAACACCTCTACTTTTGCAGCAGAGATGAAACAATGCAAATATTAGAAATCTGAAACAAAACAGTGAATTCTGGCAATGCACAGCAGATCAACCAGCAACTTATACACAGACTTAAAGTGAACGAGAGCGTTTTCATGGAAGTTTCTAACGTATGCACATAAGCATGGATTGTTGGAGCTGGCATCATTGTATACATTTCCATTAGGTGGAGAACCATTCCCCTCTCGTCTGCTAATGCACAATTGTTATTTTTTAAACAAGTGAGCGAGAGATTGAGAAACATTGGTATTCAAAAGGAATTTTTTCCCCCCCTTTCTAAAAAAAATGAAGGTAGAAAACAGTGACATGGCAGCGTTTGTTGCTCATCCCTAACTGACCGAGCAGCTGCTAGGATATTGCAGAGGACAGGTAAGAGCCACCTACAATGCTTTGTGTTTGGAGTCACATTTAGCCAGGCTAGGTAAGGACAACAGATTGCTTTCCATAAAGGATATTATTGTCAATTCTATTAAGATAAGTTTTGTGTTCCACCAGACAGCGTGATGCGACTTGTGTGAAAGTGGTGACATTACTTCTTCACCACCATCTTCCCATAAATGTAGGGATTGTGATACACAACAAGTCAATATGCAGGTACTGCAGATAATTATGAAAACAAAATACAGAGATTGCAACACAAGCCACCTTACTGGAACAAAAACAAAGTTGCTGGAAAAGCTCTGCAGGCCTGGCTGCATCTGTGAAGGAAAAAACAGAGTTAACGTTTCGGGTCCAGTGACCCTTCCTCAGAGCCTTACTGGAATTGCAAAGGACACTGAGGTGACAGACCTGGAATACTCCTTGCAGTTTTGGTCTAGTTAAGCAAGTATGGACGTGTTTGGTCAGAGTCTGTATAACCGACGTTCACTAAATTGATTCCTGAGATAAGGGAACTGTTTATTGAGAATATATTAAGTAACAAGGTCGATGCCTTCAGAATTTAAAAAGTACGAGAGGCGATTGTAAGAAACATATAAATATGCTGATAGTATTTGACAGGGAGGACATTTGCTGAGAGGTTCATTACCAGAAAAATTTGACATCCTTCTATGTTGAAAAGCATTTGTAAAACTCATTTGTGATGATCTGCATCTAAAGCATTCAATCTGCGTTCCATGGTTTGATATCTAATATTGATCTGTTGAACTCTATGACCCTGACCGCACTCCAAACACATCAATTGCAAACTATTTGTTTTCTTTTGAAGTGCTTGGCAGTGATCAACTAAAATTGTTGGAAACTGTTGAAAGAAAAACAAGGTAAAACAAGCTGTTGAGTTTTCCTATTGACTAGCTTGTTTGGACAGCCTGAAAAAATTACAACTGATTGCGAGCTGGACAGTTAACAAGCAACAATGGGTGTCAACTGGGAAGCTGCCACCACCTAGTGAGAATCTAACCATGCCTTCTGAGAAAAGCATACAAGATGCCATGAGATGATCTTGTTGTTGAGATGGAGCTCACCAAATATCATGTTTGATTTTACCACTCATCTCTTGTTAGCCCATGTTGCTCAGAGCCTGGTAAGATTTTACTCCAAGTCCCAGTGCAAGTGTGACTGTTTAACGTAGACAAATCACTGTATTACTACTGGTAATAATGTTATTTGTAATTAGAAATACTTAAATCAATGTAGAAATTTTATTCTTTCTACCCAATCCTTTATCCCCTTCCCTCATAACTCATTTATTACCTTACTACCCTACTCCAATCTCTCCCCAACCCAATACTCTCACTTACTTCTCCCATTCTGCTGTTTCTCCCACCCTTTAGACACCTCAACACTTCCACCCCCCCATCCCTAGTCTCTCACATCCCCACTAATGCTCTAGCCATCACCAACACACATGTATGTGCTCTCTCTTCCATCCTCCCTTCCCACACTGTACTCTGCCAAGTCCAGCTCTATTCAAAAGCGAAGGCCAGAAACAAACGTGGTACTAATAGCAAGTTCTGATTCAGATTAACATAGGAACAATATTGGTGGACAGTGCAAAGGGGAAGGAAGAAGGAAGTCAACAGGGCCTGAGGTGGAATCAAGCAATCGTGGTGGAGTTGAGAGATCACAGTGAGGGGTGAGTGGGTGGCCCAATTTGGTATGTAAATCGGGAAATCTAATGAGGCTAATCTTGGCTTGGACTCCAGCACTACATGAAGTGGATCTGGTGGGGAACTGGAAGGATGGGATGAACTGCAGGATTGTGGTTCTGAGGGGCCAAATGGATGGAATGGCTTTTCTTTAGCATCTTTTATTCATAAGATGTTTTTAGCTTTCTTTGACTTGTGTCTTTAGGTGTCAAACTTGCGGGGTTGTCTGGTTTCCTTGGGTAATAGCTAATACTTGAGGATGGACAGCACCGTGCATTAGGCTACAGCAACCACCCCCTACCAGCAGCCTGTTGAGTTACTTGTCTTTGCAGACAGTGAAGTGCAGGAAGTGGGGGTCTTGCAAGTCCAGGATTTCAGTGACCAGGCACTCAAAATAGTGGCCAAGTAGATGGGCTGTCAGGAAGGTAACTCCAGGGTTCTCCCCTTCGGACGAAGTCAGAGACCTCTACAATTGCAATGGCGCTTCTGGCAATGTGAGCTGACACCTGATGGATTATTCAAGGAGTCAATGGTTGGAAAATAAATTATGGTGATCACAATGGTTGAGGAACTGGGTGGCTTTTGTTTTTAAGAATATTCACCCAGCATGGAGGGACCTAGCTCAATTGCTGATTCAAATCCAACAATCATATGCATATAACCCCTCGACCCTTCTTTCAAACTCTGAGCCCCGTTTATACCTTAAAACCCAGCCAGAAAACCTCCTCACTGCAAAGCGCAGTTTAAAAGGAAGATTTCACTCAATAATGCGACCTCTAGGAGAAAACAGAATACACCAGCCATTATTATGGAAAATTACATCTTCACCTGAAAACTAAATATCTGGCCAACCAGTGATTTTTTTTTATTTGACTGATTTTATCTGCATTGGCTAGGTCAGGTTTAAAGCATCTAATACTCTGTAGGATACATTTCTTTTTTTAAATATGCTTGGGGAATGTGGCCACCAAATAATAACATCACGTTGGTGCGGGCAATAAACAAAGAAATAACTAATGCCTGGAAAAATGTTACGGCAATTATCATGGGGAATTTTAATCTACATGTAGACTGGTCGATCCAGCTCGGTCAGGGTAACCTTAAAGAGGCGTTTGTTGAGTGTATCCATGATAGCTTTCTGGAACAGTATGTAATAGACCCGACGAAGGTCAAGCTATCCTAGATCTGGTCCTGTGTAATGAGGCAGGAATAATTAACGACCTCATAGTTAGGGATCCTCTTGGAAGGACTGATCACAGTATGATTGAATTTAGAATTCAGATGGAGAGTGTGAAGATAAAATCCAATGCAAGGGTCCAATGCTGGAACAAGGGGAAATGATAATAGTTTGAGGGAGGACTTGGCTAAAGTAGACTTGGAAACAAAGATTTTATGATGGGACAGTTGACGTGCAGTGGAGGACTTTCAAAACAATTTTTAGAAGTGCTCAGCAAACGTATATTCCAATGAAAAGGAAGTACTGTAAGAAAAGGGGTAATCTGCCATGGGTGTCTAAGGAAACAAGGAAGTCTATCAAATTGAAAGAGAAAGCATACAAAGTGGCCAAAAACAGCATGAAACTAGAAGATTGGGAAAACTTTGAAGGTTAACAGAAAATCACAAAAAGAGCTATAAAGAAAAGCAAGATAGAACATGAGAAAAAAACTAGCACAGAATATAAAGACAGATAGCAAAAGTTTCTATAAATACAGAAAACGAAAAAGAGTGGCTAAAGTAAACTTTAGAGGATGAAAAAGGAAAAATTTAGTTATGGGATATGGTGAGATGGCCAAGGCATTGAACAGGTATTTTGTACTGGTCTTCACAGTGGAGGACACTAATAACATGCCAGTAATTGACAAAGAGACGAAGGTAGGTGAGGACCTGGAAACAATCATTATTACAGAAGAGGTAGTGTTGGGCAAGCTAATGGAGCTAAGGATTGGCAAGTCTCCTGGCCCTGATGGAATGCATCCGAGGGTACGAGAAGAGATGATGGGAGAAATAGCAGGTGCACTGGCGGTAATTTTCCAAAATTCACAGGACTCTGAGGCAGTCCCAGCAGTTTGGAAAATAGCCAATACGACGCCAATGTTAAAAAGGGGAGGGAGACAAAAGATGGAGAATTATAGACTGGATAGCTTAACCAGTGTAGTGGGGAAGATGCTGGAGTCTATTATGAAGGAAGAAATAGCAAAGCATCTCGATAGAAATTGTCCCGTTGGACAGATGTAGCGTGGGTATATGAAGGGCAGGTCATGCCTGACAAATCTTTTGGAATTCTATGAAGATATCACGAGCCAGGCAGACAATGGGGACCCAGTGCATGTAGTGTACCCAGATTTCCAAAAGGCCTTCGACAAGGTGTCGCACAAGAGGCTGCTGCATAAGATAAGGACGCATGGTGTGAGGGGTAAAGTATTAGCATGGATAGAGGATTGGTTGACTACTATGAAGCAAAGAGTGGGGATAAAATGAGTGCTATTCTGGCCAGCAATCAATAACTAGTGGTGTGCCTCAGGGATCGGTGTTGGGACCACAATTATTTACAATTTATATAGATGATTTGGAGTTGGGGACTACGTGTAGGGTGTCAAAGTTTGCACATGACACTAAGACGAGTGGTACAGCAGAGTGTGCAGAGGACTGTGAAACTTAGCAGAGGAACACCGAGTGAGTGGGCAAAGGTCTGGTAGATGGAATACAATGTAAATAAATGTGAAGTCATACATTTTGGTAGCAGTAACAGTAAGAGGGATTATTACTTGAATGGTAAAAAGTTGCAACATGCTGCTATGCAGAGGGACCTGGTGTCCTTTTCCATGAATCACAAAGTTGCTCTGCATGTACAACAAGTAATTAGGAAGGCAAATGGAATTTTGTTCATCATTGTTAAAGCGATGGAGTTTAAAAGCAGAGATGTTGCAGCTGTACAAGGTGCTGGTGAGGTCATACCTGGAGTAGTGTGTGCAGTTTTGGGCTCCTTACTTCAGGAAGGATGTACTGACACTGGAGGGGGTGCAGAGGAGGTTCAGTAGGTTGATTCAGGAGTTGAGGGGGTTGGCTTATGAGGAGAGACTGAGTAGATTGGGGTTATATTCATTGGCATTCAGAAGATTGAAGGGGAATGTTACAGAAACATAAAATTATGAAGGGAATGCATAAGATAGAAGTAGAGAGGATGTTCCCACTGGCAGGTGAAGCTAGGACAAGAGGACATGGCCTGAAGATTAGAGGGAGCAGATTTATGACTGAATTGAGAAGGAACTTCTTCACTCAGAGGGTTGTTACTCTATGGAATTCCTTGCCCAGTGAAGTAGTTGATGCTACTTCAGTAAACGTTTTTCAAGCTAAGGTAGATTTTTTTCTGAACAATAAAGGAATTAAGGGATACGGTGAGAAAAGCGGGTAAGTGGATCTGAGTCCATGATATGATCAGCCACGATCTTATTGAATGGCGGAGCGGGCTCGAAGGGCCAAAGGGCCTACTCCTGCACCGAATTCTTATGTTTGCACATAATAGATGGATCTAAAGTCACTATAGTGTTATCAGACCATAACGCTCATTTAAGAGCGATAACTGATACTGTTTAATCAGAGGTCACCACACCCCAGATGAGGGAATAGGTTGAAAAGCTCAGTCCTTCAAGGTAATCCCAGCTGGTGCTGGAATTGATCTTGTGCTGTTGCTCACACTCTGCATGCACATCAACCATCCAATCAACTGAGTTAAACAGGGCATACTGAAAGTGAGATAATTAAATCCGAAGCCAAAGTGTTCAATTTGTTCAAATGAATTTATGAACGTACCAGGAGAAAATTCACTGAGGTGGACTGAGAGAAAAATACTTTAAAAAGGGATCACAGTACATAAGCTGGATATTCTTTAAGGAATTAATAATTGGTTTACAGTCGCTATATACCCCTTTTAAAGCAATAAAATCCAAAAAAATGCACAGTTGCCAAGAACAGTCACAAACCCAAAAGTTGGGAGAATTTTGCAATGCAGCAAAAAAAAGGATCAAGAAATCAATAAACAAAGGGAGACTAGAATAGGAATATAAACAGCAAAAATAAAGAGGCTTAAAATGCTTTTATGGGTATCCAGAAAGGAATAATTTGGGTAAGATGAATGGAGAAGTTTCAATTGAGAATAGAGAAGCAAAATGATTATTTTCATGTTTGTTTCAATGAGGAAGAGATAAGAAATCTCCAACATTAGAGATCCAAGGAATAAGGAGAATTAAGAACTGAAATTAGAATTCGTAAGAAAGTTAGTTAACTGTCTCTATTGGGGGCTTTATCAAATGCTTTCTGGAGTCCACAGAAATAAAACTCTTCTTGGTCGTTATTTTGGTTCAATACTTTATTTCAAATCAGATTCTTCCAGGATTTGCCTATCTTCTACAAATCTACAGTTGCTCTCTCTGATCAGCAAAAATTTTCCAGTTGTTCAGTTACTTAATCCTTAATCATAAACTCTAGTAATTTCCCACAACAAATGTGCAGTCAGCCTTTCTAATACAGGAAATGTGTTGTCGCCAAGGCACATAGCAATAGATGTAATATTGCAGATAGTTGAAACTCTTCCATGTCATCTTTTGAAAGTATGCATGAACTTTGCTGATCTAATCACTAATCTTAATGCATAATAGATAGCTTCCTGCTCTTCTATAAATTGCTTAAATGTGTCAATGTTCACAGCTGTAATGAATTGTTTTGTCCTGGGGCAAAGAAACGGGAATTCACGTTTTTACTTCATCCACATTAAAGTAATAGTAACTAAAGTGACAGATCCAGTACTTGATGCCAACACTCATCAATTCTGTCCAAAAGAACAGGCTTATTGCATTCACTGCAAGTTCCTACAAGGAAGAACTGTGGTTTGGCAGGGAACTGGCATAATGGGAAAGTAAAACAATAAAAATGTGAAATTTCCACTTCTGTACAGAGAGATAATAGGTATTTTAAAAGTTGCCAGCTGCTTATTTTTGTTTTAAAGGATCCAAAAGGTACATTTGATACTGGAAATTGGCTTATTTTAATGATTTGTTAACACAATTTTCAAATTGAAGATATCCTACGTTTTGCTAGAATTGAAGTGAATGTTATTTGGAATAGCTACTGCCTGTTCTATGGATTACCTCACTGGTAGCTTTTCTATGTGGGCTAAGTATAACTATCGATGCTGTCGTCATGTTTGATGACCAAATAATGCAGTTTATTATTCTGATTGCATCATAGTCTTCAATCCTAAATAAATCAGTCAGTTTAGGCAAATACAATTGATCTTCAATCAAGTTCCTGCCATAGCAGTGAAACAACCCTCAGTCACAAATAACAGTTAGTTTGACAATATAATGAGTGACATTCCCAAATTTTCCATCTTAGCCTGTCTGCAGCTCCTGACAAAATGTACGACACAATCCCACTGCCTCCTATTAGACATGTAACTGTGTGCGACAGCCATGGTTTGCTTTATTACTGTCTATCCAGTCAGAGCCAAACAGAAATTCAACCACAATGGCTTCTCTTCTTGTTTGCACAGTTACCCGTGGCATTCCCCTTGAATTTGATCCTTGACTGCCTCCTAATTCTCATCAAAATGCAGTGACAATAAATTCAATCTATTGCAATGGAGAATAACAATTAATGTAAGGCAAAGCAGCAGGTTAGCTGGTGATGAGGAAGCTTCAATTCCATTGAAAATTAGGAAAATAGTTAAAGGGAAGGAGAACTCAAGAGCTGTTAGTAATGGAGGTAATAGGACCCAAATAGAAGGTGCAAAAACTGGCATAAAGGCACTTTATCTGAATGTTCGGAGCATTCGAAACAACGTGGATGAGTTGACGGCGCAAATCATGGCAAATGGGTATGATTTAGTGGCCATTACAGAGACATGGTTACAGGATGGTCATGACTAGGAGTTAAATACTCAGGGATATCAAACTGTTCAGAAGAACAGACAGGAAGGTAAGGGAGGTGGTGTTGCTCTGATTGTTAGGGAGGATATCAGGGTGGTAGTGAGAGATGATATAGGCTCGACCGAACAAAATGTTGAATCCGTTTGGGTGGAAATTAGGAAAAGCACGGAGAAGAGGTCACTGATAGGTGTGGTCCACAGGCCACCAAATAATGATATCATGGTGTGGCAGGCAATAAGCGTAGAAATAGCTAATGCATGTAAAAATGGTACAGCAATTATCATGGGGGATTTTAATCTACATATCGATTGGTCAAACCAGGTCGGTCAGGGCAGCCTTGAGGAGGGGTTCATAGAATGCATCCGCGATAATTTCCTGGAACAATATGTAATGGAGCCTACGAGAGAGCAAGCTATCCCAGATCTAGACCTGTGTAATGAGACAGGAATAATTAATGACCTCACAGTTAGGGATCTTCTCGGAAGGAGCGATCACAGTATGGACGAATTTAAAATACAGTTGGAGCTGGAGAAGGTTAAATCCAGTACCTATGTCCTGTGCTTAAACAAAGGAAACTATGAAGGAATGAGGGAGGAGTTAGCAAAGGTAGAATGGAAGCAAAACCTTAATGGTGGGTCAATTGAGGAACGGTGGAGGACTTTCAAAATGGTTTTTCACAGTGTTCAGCAGAAGTATAATCCAGGGATAAGGAAGAACTGTGGGAAAAGAGAGAGCCAGCCATGGATGTCTCGGGAAATAAAGGAAAGTATCAGATTGAAAAAAAAAACATACAAAGAAGCAGAGAGTAGGGGGGAACTAGTAGACTGGGAAATCTTTAAAGGCCAACAGAAAGCCACAAAACTAGAAAGAAAAGGAAGATAGATTATGAGTAAATAGTTCAGAATATTAAAAACAGGCAGCAAAAGTTTCAATAAATATGTAAATCGTAAAGGAGTGGCAAAGGTAAACATTGGTCCTTTAGAGGATGAGAAGGCCAATTCAATAACTAGGAATGAGGAAATAGCCGAGACATTAAACAGTTGTTGTGTGTGTCTTCACAGTGGAAGACACAAATAAAAAGCTGAAAACTAACAGTAAGATGGTTATAGCAGGTGAGGGCCTAGGAACTATTATTATCACTAAGGAGGCAGTGCTGGGCAAGCTAATGGGGCTAAAGGTAGACAAGTCTCCGGGCCCTGATGAAATGCATCCCAGGGTACTAAAAGAGGTGATGGGGGAAATAGCAAATGCACTAGTAATTATTTACCAAAATTCACTAGACTCTGGGGTGGTTCCCGCAGATTGGAAGACAGCCAATGTGACGCCACTGTCTTAAAAAGAAAGGAAGTAGACAAAAAGCAAGTAACTATAGGCCAGTTAGCTCAACTTCGGTAGTGGGAAAAATGCTTGATTCTATCACTAAGGAAGAAATAGCAAGTCATCCGGATATAAACTATCCCACTGGGAACACCCAACACGGGTTCATGAAGTGTAGGTCATGTTTAACTAATTTGGTGGAATTCTTTGAGGACATTGCTTGCATGGTGCACAATGGGGAAACCCGTGGATGTGGTGTATATGGATTTCCAGAAGGTATCTGATCAGGTGCCACACCAAAGGTTGTGACACAAGATAAGGTTGCACGGTATTACAGGTAAAGTATTGGCATGGATAGAGGATTGGTTGACCAGTAGAAAGCAAAGAATAGGGGTAAATGGGAGTTTTTCTGGTTGGCGGCCAGTAGCTGGTGTGCCTCAGGGATCAGTGTTGGGACTGCAATTGTTTACAATTTACATAGATGATTTGGAGTTGGGGACTAAATGTGGTATGTCAAAATTTGCAGATGGCACTAAGGTGAGTGGTAGAGCAAAGTGTGCAGAAGATACTGAAAGTCTGCAGAAGGATATAGATAGTCTAAGTGAGTGGGCAAAGGTCTGGCTGATGGAGTACAGTGTTGATAAGTGTGAGGTCATCCATTTTGGTAGGAATAACAAAATGGGCTATGTTTTAAATGGTAAGAAATTGCAGGATGCTGCTGTGCAGAGGGACTTGGGTGTCCTTGTGCATGAATCGCTAAAAGTAGGATTGCAGGTGCAGCAGGTAATTAAAAAGGCAAATGGAATTTTGTCTGCCATTGCTAGAGGGATGGAGTTTAGAAACAGGGAGGCTATGCTGCAGCTGTATAGGGTCCTGGTGAGGCCACGCCTGGAGTACTGTGTGCAGTTTTCGTCTCTTTACTTGAGAAGAGATATACTAGCACTGGACGGGGTGCAGAGGAGATTCGCTCGGTTGATTCCAGAGTTGAGAGGGTTGGATTATGAGGAGAGACTGAGTAGACCGGCATTATATTCACTGGAATTCAGAAGAATATGGGGACATTTTATAGAAACATAAAAGACTATGAAGGGAATAGATAAAGTGGAAGCAGGGAGGTTGTTTCTGCTAGCAGGAGAAACTAGGAATAGAGGGCATCACCTCACAATAAAGGGAAGCAGATGTAGGACTGAGGTCAGGAGGAACTTCTTCATCCAAAGGGTTGTGAATCTGTGAATTCTCTGCCCAGTGAAGTGGCAGAAGCTACCTCGCTGAATGTTTTTAAGGCAAGGCGAGATAAATTTTTGAACAGTAAAGGAATTAAGGGTTAGGGTGAGTGGGCAGGTAAGTGGAGCTGAGTCTCAAAAAGATCAGCCATGATCTTGTTAAATGGTGGGGCAGGCTCGAGGTGCCAGATGGCCTACTCCTGCTCCTAGTTCTTATGTTCTTATTCCATATGTAAGTCGACAACATCCAGATGTCTGACCTCACCCACCGCCTCCGATTTACCGCAGCGTGTCCTAACTCTAATAAATCTTCTCCAATTAAACATTTGGAATTGTCTTCCAATTCCACCAGTGCAAAATGTTAACTGGTTCAGATTCCATTCTAATTCTTGGTTATTCATTGACAATGAACCAGATTTTTTTCAACTTCAGCATTCTGAGAATGCCTTAGATTCTGAACAGTTGTTAAGGAATAGAAGGTAGCAACTAAAACCGAGTACTCGGGGATAATTCTAATCTAACCTGCCTGGTAGGAACTAATCAAATAAAAGTTTCAAACCCTTTCTGGTATTAAGGCCCAGTGGCTGTAATAGAGCGTAAAAATCAGATTCTGGGTGTAAGATAGACATTCAACCCAAATTGCCCATTCCCACTGAGCAAGGGTTTGAAATATAAAAATAGATCGGAAAGACTGTGATGTTATTCACTGGAGCGCAGGAGGCTGGGGGGAGTCACTTTATTGAGAATTATAAAATCATGAGGGGCTTAGATAAGGTGAATGACAAGGGTCTTTCCCCTATCATGGAGGAATTCAAAACTAGGTGCATACTTTTAAGGTGACTGGAGAAAGATTTAAAAAGGACACCAAGGGCAACTTTTTTTTTGTTACATGGAGTGATTTGTATGTCGAATGAAGTGCCAGGGAAAGTGGTGGATGCAGATATAGTTACAATTTTTGAAAGGCATTTTGGTAAATACAATAGGAAACATTTGCAGGGATATGGGCCAAGTGCAGGCAGGTGAAACAGTTTAGTTTGGGATTATGGTCAGCATGGACTGGTTGGACCAAAGGGCTGGATTCCATGCTGTATGTCTCTATAAATTGATTTGAAATATTGCCTGCCACAACCCCCTTGATGTTTCAGCTTACACAATAAGCTAATTGTGTAACATTGTTTCATGATGCATCATTATTTGATTAGCTACATAAAATACTTTCCTGGAAGAACAAGTCTGTTGAATTTTATTGTGTCCTTAGCACTGTACAAGATAGTTTGCTGACTTCTAACTATTCTGATTGTGCAACAAGTAACAACAACTAAATTGTCATGAGCCCTACAGTCCCCGAAATTTTCCAAACCATATGATTTTTGGTTTTGAAATGACACCTCAACCCACATCCCAACTTTGTTCTAGCAGCATCCTGGAGAGATACGGCTGAGGAAACAAAACAACAACTCAGACTGGGTCAGACAGGAATGCCCACGTGAATCATTTGGAAGTTGGGTTTATATGAAAGGTGAACCAATAAAATTAGTTTCTATTCTTTTTGTAGTGCAATCCCTTTTCCAATGAGGTGTTTTCCAGTAATCCATTTAAAACCTACTTCAGCAATAGACTAGCACCAGTAGATTATCTGAGGTTTCAGCCTGAAGCGTGGAGCTGGTCATGCTGATACTCTGAAATCAACAAGTTTGTTCACTGATAAGTGGAACGTTAGCTGTAAAAGGATGGTTTCCAGAGTGCGGCCTTGCAGAATTGAGTGTACTGTATCGTTTGTTGTATGGGACTAAAATAAACAATAAAACCTCAATTCAAAACAAAAAACACTGACTGAATTGACCCTCTTGTTCTACTTCTCTATGCTCTCTTTTTAATTCATTTTTTAAAGAAACCTTTAATTTGTTTTGTTCCATTTCATCAAGTATTATCCCAAACAAAAGAAGAAAACGCTCGGCAGGTCTAGCAGAATCTCTGGAAACCCAATATTTGTGTTTCATGTGGATGTCCTTTCATCATCGTCTGATCTAACAATTATCTCTTTAATATTTTGTACATGTTTCATATTTCCAGCAGAGGCAGTATTTTGCTTTTATGCTGATGCCTTTCTAAACCTATCAGAGGTTTTAAAGTTTTTACCTGCTTGCTTCCTCTGATTCAGATCACAGGTCTCATTTACTCGTAGAAGCAATTTTAGTTTTCATTTGATGGGAATCAGCTTTAGAAGTTTTTTTAGCCAACTACTTGTCATCTGTTGCTGGGTCAAGCTTTGATCAGCAGGTCCAGGTGGGAGACCAGCAGAATAGCTTATGCATTGTTTGGAACTTGACTGGTAAAGTCACCTGGACCATTACAAGGGAGGACCCAAACAATTGTTAATTCCAGTTTCCTGACAATATTCATATAAATGCTCCTTTAAACAACAATCTCCTGCATTTTTGTTAATACTCTCAAGTATTAGTGGGTCGTTTTGATAAACAGCTTATAACCAAGGCCTCTAACTTTCAGTTCTTATGCAAAAATAGATTGAAACACTGAAACGAATCCACAAAGTACCAGCAAAAAATCCCTAAATCCCTTGAAATCAGAAGGGAAATTTAATTTAAATAAACCAACTTAGTCTCCTGTTGCAGCAAGTTGCTGTACTTCAAAGCTGGTTTCTCTTAGAAATACAAAACTACTGAGATATTAGGATCATGCCTTACCAGTCTTTCTGGGAGACGTTTTTGTGGTAAATGTGGCCAGTCAAGTTCCTGTACGGAGGACAGATGCACTTGCATCGCACATCTTCAGAGCTCTAGATAAATAGTCATAAATTAATTAAGAATATCTCCTCACTATTAAACAAAGTTTATAGATACATGGCTACATTCCTGATCGTTGATACTACTAAATAGGTCAGAAGGATTAAGAGGCTTGAGTAAACCCTCTATTATTGATTCTAACACAACGTGAGAAAGCAACAAACAGATAGCACCAGTGGTGCAAAGGCCAAAACTGAAGTTTAAAGAAAATCATGCAGGTCCAAAATTTGGCTATTATAAATAGAATTTGCTGCAAGTATACAATCAAATGTTAATCAGAGCCATGGGGAAAAGACAGAGAAAGACAACAAAGAAAGGTCTGGAGTAATAGGAAGGTGTTGAGATAAATAGGATAGAAAATGTGAAAATGTTAGCACAAAGGTTATCACAGATGTACGTTTGATGAGGATTCAAAAATAAATAAACGAAGAGTGTTTTGGAATATGGCATGGCCCTGATGAAGAATTTAGGACCACTGATGCATCTTTTTCTCTTTTTAGTGAGTTCTTTTACTTCTAAATTACAGAAGAATGAGTCTTTTCAATCAGTTATGTTGAGAATAACTCAAGTCATGATTAAGACAAACCTAACAAACAGTCAAACTTTTGACATAGTAACGTCTGGGTGTTAACTGTGGTTTATTCATACAATTCTTAGCTGTGTTGAAGTGGAAATTATTGATGCAAAGGTGTGTGGTTAGACTATTGTGGAGACAATTTAAATGAGAGGTACAAATCTAAACAGGGAACAGGACCAGACTGACATAGCTGAGCACGTACATACATCACTGAAGGTGCCAGAAAGGTTGACAGTGTGGTGAATAAAGCATACAGCATCCTGGGCTTTAATCAATAGGGGCACCACATTGCAGGAAGGATGTAAAAGGCGGTAGAGAAGGTGCAAAATTGAAATTTGTAAAATTTCCTCATCCCTGGAACTGGTCAGGGGAAGATGTGACTGTTCTTTTCGAAAAGCATGTTGAAGGAGATTTGATAGGGATGACTAAAGTAGAGGGGTCTGCACAAAGTATGCAGGGAGAAGCCAATCCCATTGATTTGAATGGTTGAAAACCAAAAGGACACCATGTAAGTGGCTAAAGAAGCAACGGAGACAAGAAGAAATCTTTTCGCACAGCAAGAACACAAGATCTGAAATACGGTAACTGACTGCTTCACGGAGACAAATTCAATCGAGGCACTCAAGAGGGTACTCGATTATTCTCTGACAAGGAATAAAATGTAGGACTATGGGGAGAAGGCACGTAGGAGAATTATTCCTTCAGAGGGCCAGAGATGCAATGGGCTGAAGAACACCTCATTTAGGTATGAAGTACTTTCTTCTGTGCTGATTTCAATCCATTTGAGAATGCAGCAAAAACATCCTGCCTGCCTTTATATCTGCTGTGCACATGAATCTGCCTATTTCCCCTCTGAACTATAGCTGCTAAGTAAACCAAATGGCACACCAGAGAGGGGGGGGATACTGCAAAATCAACTACATTTACGTGCAGCATTTCATTTAGGTATGAAGTACCTTCAAACGCAGTCACAGGAAAATATGGCACACAACTTATACACAATAAAAGTGTCAATGTGAGAGTAGGCTGAGATGTGATTTACACTAACATTCAACTGAGGCATAAGTGAGAATATTAGGAGAATTCCACTGATGATGTTCAAAATTTTTGATTGAAATTATATCCACTTAAAGGGGTTGAAATTATATATTATGCAGTTATCCATCTTGGTAGGAAGTACAGAAAAGCAGATTTAAAACAAAATGGTTAGAGACTAATAAATATTGGTATTTGTATATCATGCAATACAGCAAGCAATGAGACAAGAAAATATGCGTCAGCCTTTGAAGCAAGTGGGTTACATTGTTAAGAGTAAGAACGTGTTGGTACATTTATATAAAACTTCAGTGAAATCATACCTGAAACACTGTAGAGTTTTGCTTTTTCTGCCTAAGGAAAAACTTACTTGCCAGAGAGGGGGCAAAGATTCATTAGATTGATACCCGTCACAACAGGACTATCTTATTCAGTCTTTTCTCATAGAATAAGACTTAACCACTGTAGTTGACATTTGGAAAAGTCTTAGACGGCTTTAAAGTAAATGCTCAGCGAACAGTTTCTCTTGGCAAGACAGCCTAGAACAGGAGGGGACAGTCTCACGATAAAGAGATCAATTATGTAAGAAAGAAAGGATTTAGCAGGGGGTAAGATGTGAGGGTCGGGAATTGACGAGCATAGGAGACAATTGGGTTTGCGCTGGATGTAAAAGTGTCAGCATCAAAACTGGAGGTGATCTGGAGACTTTCCACTAAAATTTTTAAACTATATTTTTCAGAAGATGCTGCAATGTGTTGGTACTGTGTGTTAATTTCATTTCAAAAAGTTTGCTACATTCATACACACACCCAGACATCCAGGGTTGACTATTATTACCCTGTGAAACTAAGAGTAATTTCTCTTGTCTGTGCATGCACAGATAAACACACACATCCAGAAGCTGCTGTCAGTGATTCCCTGCATGGTGCACTGTTTAAACCCTCGCCAGTTGATCTCAATTAGAAATGACCAAACTGGCTTGGATTTCTTCACATTATGCTGTTATTCCCATTGTAGAAAGCTTGAAAAAAAATTGTTTCTTGACAGAGGTGTAATATTAATTTGAGAATTACACCAAAAACCTCTCTGGCCATGAAAAACTAATTTTGTGTTTGATAAGTGTCACTTTTCCACAGCAAAAATTTCTTGTTACTTCCTCGTTTGCTCTCTGAAAATTCATCAATTTGCTTAAGTTTCTATATGGTATCAATCCAGTGGAATACAGAGATTGCCTGTGGCTGGTGGCAAAACGTAAACAATGCCAGAAAAGAGTAACTTTGTGGCACAGAGTCTGGTAGATTTTCTGGGCATGGTTTTTTGACAGTAATTCAGCATCTCACTTTATCAATGACTGAAAAATCTGAGCCGTTGATATCTTGCTTTATATACATACGTATATATAATAGAATACAAACTGTAAAGAAAAAGACATGCAATTGTATAACATTTTCTTGAACACTTTGTCTAAAAACATCTGATACCCAACTTTTGAAGTGCAGTCTCTGTGGTAATGTACATAACAATGACAGCCAATTCACATTCTGCAAACTCTCACCAAAAAAAGAAGTCAATATAACCAGACAATCTGTTTCTGTGATGTTAAATGAGGAACAAATATTGGCCAGGACACCATGTTAATGCTCTTGCTCTTCCACAAACAGTACTATGGGATCTTCTGCATCCACCTCAACAGCAATGGAATCAGTTTAACGTAAGGCACCTCTAATAATTATGCATTCCCTCAGTCCTGCACCAGAATGTCAGCCTTGATTTTTGTATTCATGGCTTAGAGAGAGGAACTTTGAGTCTAAGGCAACAGTGTTACAAAATGAATCAAGACAACATCTGCATAGTTGTTTTTTTTAAAAGATTCTCCCACCACTTCGATGGATGAGACTTCAGCAAAAATAAACAAAGAAAGTAGTTTGTCACATGCAATATCATCATTCAGCCTATTCTTGATTTGCATAACTGACCACAAAACATGGAATCCCTACAGTGTAGAAGCAGGCTATTTGGCCCATTGAATCCACACTGATCCTCTGAACAGCATCCCATCCAGACTTGTCCCCCTATCCTATCCCTATAATCCATCATTTCCCACGGCTAATCAACCTATCCTGCACATCCCTGGACACTATAGGCAATTTAGCATTGCCAATCCACTTAATCTGCACAATTTTGGATTTAGGAGGAGCACCCAGAGGAAACCCATGCAGACACAGGGAGAACATGTAAACTCCACACAGGCAGATATCCAAGGGTGGAATCGAACACAGATCCCTGGTGCTGTGATGCAACAATGCTAACCACTGAGCCACTGTGCTGTCCGCAAATCCTTCATGTGAAGCCAATGATTTTTGTCATTTATATAAATGATTTGGACATGAATACAGGGAATATGGTTAGTAAGAGTGTAGATGAGACCAAAATTGGTGTGGTGAACAGCAAAGGTGGTTATCTTAGAGTATAACATGACCTTGGACTGATGAGCTGAGGAGTGGCAGATGGAGTTTAGATAAATGTGAGGTGTTGCATTTTGGCAAGGCGAACCAGAGCATGGCGATTCAGACAATACGAACAGCATCAGCAGGCACAGCATCATGAAGAGTTTACTCCCCTTCATGTTCTCCTGATGGACAGACAGAAAGTGACGATCTCAGGCCCAAGGCTTCAACAGTCAGCGACGTCAGACCTGAGGCAAGTTCATGTTGAGCAGTGCTGAACAGAGAGGCCTTGCAGTGCAGGTTCATAGTTCCTTGAAGGCGGAGTTGCAGGTAGACAAGATAGTGAAGGTGGTGTTTGGTACATTTGCCTTTATTTGTCAGCGCATTTGAGTATACAAATTAAGATGTCATGTTGGAGCTGTACAGGACACTAGATAGGCCACTTTTTGAACACCGTGCTCAATTCTAGTCTCCCTGCTACAGGAGAGATGAGTTAAACTTGAAAAGGTACAGAAAAGATTAACAAGGATGAAATCAGGTTTGAAGGGTTTGAGCTTTAGGGAGAGGTTGATTGGGCTGGGGCTATTTTCCCTGGAGCGTTGGAGGCTGAGGGGTGACCTTATAGACGTTTATAAAATCATGAGGGGGGGGGGCATGGATAAGATGAATAGCCCAAGGTCTTTTTCCCAGGATAGGGGAGTCCAAAACTAGAGGGCAGAGGTTTAAGGTGAAAGAAGAAAGATCTAAAAGGGACCTAAGGGGAAGCATTTTCATGCAGAGGTGTATATGGAATTAGCTGCTGCAGGAAGTGGTGGATGCTATGCTGATCTGATTACATTTAAATGGCATCTGGATGTACACACAAATAGGAAGGGTTCGGGGCATATGGGTCAAATGCTGGCAAACGAGACTAGAATAATTTAGGATAATCTGGTCAGCACGGACAAGTTGGACAGAGTCTGTTTCCGAGCCGTACAACTTTATAACTCTATGAATAAGATGCTGGCGTGGGCTTTGTGCCACGTGAACCTGTCCTGAACACACTTAACTCAGTTATCCTCAAACATCAAAGTTGCTTGATGACAGAGTTCTCCATTTGGGTCTGATCAAAGTCGTATTTTCCAGTTCATTTGCAAACTCTGAAATTAGCTTCTGGATTGCCTTCATATCAAACTTAGGGATGTCCACTTCAGCTGAGCCTTGTAGGCAGATACTCACCCATATGGGATATAACATATACACAAGTAACCATATTTACAACATAAATTGCATCACTTTATATAAGTAGAATTTCAAAGCCTTCACTAGCCTAGTACTGATACAGTGGAGGATCCTTGCTCACGGCCCTATTGGATGAAATATCATAATTTTTCTATATTATTTAGACTAATTCCCATTACATGAACCTGTGGAATAAGTCCCCCCTCTCTCTCTCCAACACCTTCAGGGCAGAGACAGAGACTGCGGCCTGGACACCAGCATCTTACCTTGGACGATTCAGACAACACGAACAGCATCAGCAGGCACAACATCATGAAGACTTTACTCCCCTCCATGTTCTCCTGATGGACAGACAGAAAGTGACGCTCTCAGGCCCAAGGATTCAACAGTCGGCGACCTCAAGCCTGAACTCTCTTCAACCCTACGCAGCACCAAGCATCAAATCCCGCCCTTAGCCTGTCTCCATTGGTGAAACCTTTCCCCGCCCCACACAAAGTCACGCGATTATTGGGCTTTAACGATGTCTATCAGTTACGGTTCCTGCCGCCGTGCTTTATGGGAGCTGTAGTTCTGTGCCTGCGAAACTGGGCAGTATTCAACCGTGAAACTTCAAAGCCCAGAGGGCCATCTGAGTCCACTTCTGTCAATGAAACTGCCCGATTGAGGATTAACCCCCGTCTTCATCGGGAAGGGCAAATTCTCAACTTGGTTTAAGCAAACAACTTTTGTTCCGTTTGAAAAGTGTGTTTATGTTCAGAATTCTTGCACTCCCAATTATCATGTTGATAATATGGACTAAGTATTGTATATGTCAGCAATATTTCCAAATTCTAGCAAGAACTGAGGTGGAAATTACTTACTGACAGAAGGCCAATCTAGTAAAAGGTGCTCTTTTAAGTGTGAAGTTTCCGGAAGAAACAGCTATCCAAGACCAAGTGTCACAGATTTCAACATTTCAAACATCTTTTGCTGAGAATTATACTGAGTTATGGGCCATTTGCCACATTGGTGTAACCGAGAATTGCCACGTAGAAATTCTTCTCATTCTTGTATTTTTATCTCAGTGATTCCTCATCTAATCACAATAATTTCATTTCTATTTCAATTCAAATTACCCCTCTGTTGCTTAAAGTAACCATCTATCCTTCCCCACTGCCATATTAACCAATTCACAGCAATTCCATAAATGTTCGCCATCACACATGACCCCTCTGTTCCATGATCTAGGCAAAGCCATCTCCTTACCACTCACTGAGATAACGACGTGCAGAGCTGGATGAACACAGCAGGCCAAGCAGCAAAAAAAGGAGCAGGAAAGCTGACGTTTTGGGTCGAGACCCTTCTTCAGAAAAACCATACCACTCACTACCCACTTTCATCTGCATCTGCACCTGAAGTAAACTTCCACAATGATGCTTACAGCTGGATTGGCGCACTCCACCTGTGCAGCTTTTGGCTCCCTATGTGTCATTGATAATAATGCATTTACCTGAACTGAATTGAATTGAATTAGCTTTATTGTCACACGTACTCAAATGGGTACAGTGAAAAGTTTATAAGTTGCCACTTACAGCATCACCTTACGTACAAAGGGTAACTAGGTGCAAATTTTTCAATTACAAGATTAGTTATAGTAAAACAATGGCACCAATACATGGTGCTATCTTGGATACAAAGATACCTAGGTACAACCCTTAGTTACAGAATAGAGAAATGAAGGAGAAAAAAGTGGCAGCTATACACAGTATAATGCAGATGACACCAAGATTGGTGGAGTTTGCAGACAACACTAAGATTGGTGAAGTAGCAGATAATGAAGGGGACTGTCGGAGAATGCAGCAGAATATAGATAGATTGGAGAGTTGGGTGAAGAAATGACAGATGGAGTTCAATTCAGGCAAATGCAAGGTGATGAATTTTGGAAGATCCAATTCAAGAGCGAACTATACAGTAAATGGAAAATCCCTGGGGAAAATTGATGCACAGAGAGATCTGGGTGTTCAGGTCCATTGTACTCTGAAGGTGGCAATGCAGGTCAATAGAATGGTCAAGAAGGCATACGGCATGCTTTCATTCATCAGACGGGGTATTGAGTACAAGAGTTGGCAGGTCATGTTGCAGTTGTATAGGACTTTGGTTCGGCCACATTTGGAGTACTGTGTGTAGTTCTGGTCGCCACATCGCCTAAAGGATGTGGATACTTTACAGAGGAGGTTCACCAGGATGTTGCCTGGTATGAAGGGCGCTAGGTATGAAGAGGGGTTGAGTAGATTAGGATTATTTACATTAGAAGGATGGAGGTTGAGGGGGGACCTGATTGAGATCTTACAAAATCATGAGACATATAGACAGGGTGGATAGCAAGAAGCTTTTTCCCAGAGTGGGGCACTCAATTACTAGGGGTCATGATTTCAAGGGGAGAGGGGAAAAGTTTAGGGGAGATATGCGTGGAAAGTTCTTTACACAGAGGGTGGTGGGTGCCTGGAATGCATTGCCAGCGGAGGTGGTAGAGGCAGGCATAATAGCGTCATTTAAGATGTATCTAGACAGATACATGAATGGGCAGGGAGCAGAGGGATACAGATCCTTGGAAAATAGGCTCTGAGGAAAGGTTCTGAGGAAGGGTCATGGGACCTGAAATGTTAACTCTGTTTTGTCTTCCACAGATGCTGCCAGACCTGCTGAGCGTTTCCAGCAACTTTGTTTTTGTTCTTGGAAAATAGGCGACAGGTTTAGGTAGAGGATCTGGATCGGCACAGACTTGGAGGGCAGCAGGGCCTGTTCCTGAGCTGTAATTTTCTTTATTCTTTGATTGATAACCATAGGTCAGAAAAATAAGAAGCAAAGTTAGAAAGACAGACATCACTGTCTCCTACCAAGGGCTCTCCGCAGCAGGCCAGTGTAGGGGTCTGACCATGGGAAGGCGTCATGTCCCACACTGGGCCACAACTTTCGCTCCCACACTGTGTTGGTGACATCCCTGCTCTGGGTCGCTGGTTGCCAGTCTGCCAACCTTGGGTGCTGGTTGCTGATACCCCTGCTCGGGGCATCCGAACCTGCTTTGGAGGCCGGGTGTCCAAGGCTGAGGGTGCAAAAAGACAGAAGTCAAGAAGAAAAACCACAGAAGGGAGGAAAAGAGGTAGAAAAAAATTGTGCGGAGCGGATGAGCTCCAGCTGGTGTATCTTACTTCGCCAGCATCTTACTGTAAGGAAGATAACTGATAACTATTAAAAACTGGTATCTTCAGTGAATGATATCCCATGCTGTGGAGAATTCCCTCCTGAACCCTCTCTATTTTTCATTCTCATGCTCTGTGAATCATCTACTCCCTTGATGTTTGTCTGCAGTTCCCTCTCACTCAAATTGTTCAATGTGGCATATGGCTGCCATCTTTTCATCGCCAGAAAAGACAACGGCAGAAACCGAAACAAAAACCGAAAGAACTGCAGATGATGGAAATCAGAAGCTAAACAGCAGAAACATCTTGTCGGCCCTGCAAAGACCTCCTTATTATCATATGGGGACTCATGCCAAAATTGGGAGAACTGTCCCACAGACTAATCAATCAACAGCCTGACATAGTTATACTCATGGAATAATACCTTACAGACAATATCATAGACACCACCATCACCATCCCTGTGTATGTGCTATCCACTGACAGTACAGACCCGTGGAAATGGCAGAATAGTGGTATAGAGTTCGGAAGCAATTGCCCTGAAAATCCCCAACTTTCACTCTGCTGCCCATGAAATCTCATGGCATCACGTTAGATAATCCTGCTGGTTGCAAACCTACTGTCAATACCCTCATCTTCTTCCTGTCAAATGATGAAACAGCATTTTTCCATGTTGAACAAGACTCGAAGGAAGCACTGCGCATTGGCAAGATCATAGGGTGTATGCTGGCAAGTTGGTGGAATAGTGGTAATATCATTGAACCAGAAATCCAGATCATTAGGCTTATTCTTTGGGGTATGGGCTGGAATCCTACTCTGGAAGATGGTGAAATTGGTGTTCACTAAAATATACAAATAACAGAAAAATTAGTCCACTGGTGACCTAGGAACATTGTCGGTCACTCAAATAGAAACTGCTGGAAAAGCGCAGCAGGTCTGGCAGCATCTGTGGGCAGAAATCAGAGTTAACGTTTCAGGTCCAGTGACCCTTCCTGAGAAATGAATCCTGAAGAAGCGTCACTAGACCTGAAACGTTAACTCTGATTTCTGTCCACAGATGCTGCTAGACCCGCTGAGCTTTTCCAGCAAGTTCTGTTTTGATTATGTGAGCAATTAGGAGCCTCATAGCATCATTGGAACCAGATTGTCTGACCATCACCACATTGCTAATTATGTGAGCTTGATGTGTCAAAATAGTTGTCATGTTTTCAAAATTTTCCAGAAGCAGTTCATTGGCCATAAAGATATCCTAATGTCATGTCAGGTGCTCTATAAATGCAAACTCTTTCAACCTTTTCTTGGCTTGGTTCTTGCATAAAAATACAGCTTATTATGGTGGTCACCTCTGTGGCCAACACTGATTGCTGAAATGAAACTTTCCAGTTCAAGGTCACTTGCCTTGATGAATATGAAAAAGGGAGCCCATGTTAGTTATATTAGCCAGCTGGAGCTCCGTATTGGCATGAGGAAATCAGTATTCCTCACCGTGCAGTGAGGTTTGTGTGTTGGACAACACTGCAGTTGAACAGTAGATGGCATGTGAGTATAAGGACAGTGTTTCCACACACACTCATTCTGCAGTTTTGGCCCAAGCAACTGACTCCGTTCTGAACTCAAGAGCCACTGTGCAAAACACATCGATGTTTTGAAGTTTTCAGGAAATGAGCAAAACTAGACAATCTCAGAAGCCATTTTCTTTCCTGGATCAGCCACCGTGTATTTAATGTTTATTTTTCTTATCACTGTCATTCATACAGTCACAGAGTTGAACAGCATGGAAACAGACCCTTTGGTTCAACTTGTCCATGCCAACCAGACATCCTAAATTAGTTTTGTCCCATTTTCCAGCATTTGGCCCATGTCCTTCCAAACCCTTCCTATTCATGTACCCATCCAGGTGCCTTTTAAATGCTGCAATTGTACCAGCCCCCACCACTTCCTCTGGCAGCTCATTCCATACACACACACTACCCTTTGTGTGAAAATGTTGCCCCTTATGTCCTTTTATATCTTTTCCCTCACACCTTAATCATATGCCCTCTACTTTTGGAGTCCCCATTCTGGAAAAAAGACCTTGTCTATTCACCCTATCAATGCCCCTCATGATTTTATAAACCTCAGGAAAGTTAATCTTCAGCCTCTGACACTCCAGGGAAACTAGCGTCAGCCTTTCCCTGTAATTTAAATCCTCGAACCCCAGCAACAGCTCAAGCCCATTGAATAGGTTCACCTTGCATTATGCAGGGGCAATTAGGAAACCATTCTGTGTTCTTTCCTGTTCATTGGCAAAGGTTTGACCAGATCTTCCTCTATTGAAGGCATGGTCCTCCTGAGAAATGGATTATGTGCAATAACAGTGACCGACTGCCCTTATTTTTTAAGGAATTGTGCCTTATCTAGAGGTGTTTTCAAAAAACATAATTCAAGGGATGTGGACCAGCATTTATTCCCCTTCCCTCATGGCCCCTGAGAAGGTGAAAGAGACCCCTACTGAACTGCTGCAGTCCTTTTGGAGTAGATGCACCCACAATACTGTTAGGAATGAAGTTTCAGGATTTTGACCCAACGACACCATTGGAACAGCAATATTTTTCCAAGTCAGGGTGGTGAGTGGCATGGAGGGGAACTTTCCAATGAACCTATGCCCTTATCCTTCTAGATGGTAGTGGTCTGGGTTAGGAAAGTGCTGTTGAAGGAGCCTTGGTGAATTTCTGCAGTATATCTTGTAGCTTGCTATCACTGCATCAGTAATTGAGAGAGTGAATGTTGAAGATATTAGCTAGTGCAGTTTAACAGGCTACATCACCACTGATGTAAGAACTTATGACTACATGTGTTCACTAGAACTACTGGGAGACTGTCTATTTAGAATCCTCAAGTCCTGTCCTGTAATAGAAGAAAATGCTCAATAGATGGTAATGTTTATTGACAATCAGGTCTTTTAAAGTCTGTTTACTGCCTAATCCTGGATGAAATCAAACAAAGATCATAGACAGTGATAACACAGATGGGGGATGCCAAACAAGCTGACTGCTTTGTCCAGGATGGTGTTGAGCTTTATTTTTAAGAATTCTTGAGTGTTGTTTGAGTCATATCACACTCCTGGCAAACATTCTGTGTAATTTTTGTGCTGTTACATTGATCTCTGAGATCCATGAGTGGCAATAACTTCTGAAAACAGAAGCCATTCACTTCAAAACATTATTTTATTGAGTGGCAAGGCAGATACAAGGGCTGTGTGGCCTAGTCCTGCCCCTACTTTGCATGTTCATAGGTTCATATGTTGCTAGTCAAGGTCAGTTTCTGGTCAATGGCAAGCCTGGTGATGTTAATAGTTAGAGATTCAGTGATGGTAATGCCATTAAATGTCATAGGCGAATAATCAGATTTTCTTTCAATGGAGATGGCCGTTGCCTGGGACTTGTGAAGCTTGCCTGGGCCTTGCTGCACATGAACAAAGATTGCTTTGATATTTGAGGAGTGCTGAACAATTTGAACATCCTTCATTCTGACCTTTTGATGGAGGAGACGGTAGTGATGAAGCAGATGAAGAGAGTTGAGCCTAACACATTACTTTGGAGAATTCCTACAGTGAGGTTCTAAGACTGAGATAATAGTCATGATCATCTTCCTTTATGGCTACAACCAGTGAAGGAGTGACCTGCAGATCCCGTTCAGTCAGGTTTTGCAAGGGCCCTTTGATGCCACACTCAGTGAATTACTGCCTTGATGTCAAGAGCAGTGACACTTACTTCACCTCTTGAGCTTCATTCCTTGTGTCCATGTTTACACTAAGTTTGTAATGAGGTCAGGAGCCAAGTGGCCCAAGTGCAAGAACCCAAACAGAGCACCTTTCATGACCAGATAGGGCAGGACTGCAGAAGCTTGGATCTAAGCCATTGTTTGAGGGATGACTTAGTTTCCTCTACCACTTGCTGCTCCCGGCATTTGGCACATGAGCATCCTGTTGTATTTTCACCAGATCTGTATCTCATCTCTGGTGATGTGTCTGTAACACCTATTAGATGCTCCGTTCTGAGATCTCTGGTGATGTATCTGTAATACCTCTTAGATGCTCTGTTCTGAGATCTCTGGTGATGTGTCTGCAACGCCTCTTAGCTCCATTCTGAGTTAATCAATCTGTTCAAAATATATCCCATTTAGCACGCTGACTATGCAGCACAAACTAATCTATTGTAAAGACCGTCTGCTGACATCCGTTATGGATGCCCTTTGTCTCTTATTTACACAACGACCAGTAGGACACTGAGCCTGGGAGATTCCTGTTATCTTTTCTTCTTTTTATATATGTGTACGTGCACTGTTGCCATTGGCCACCATGGGAGTTAGGATCTCGCCCCCTCCACCCTCAAATCTCATGGTCACTGGTTCCCCCTCACACCACTCCTCCCTCTGGTCATGTGCTGCTTATTTTATTTCATGAAGAGTTGGCTATCCAGGTCCGTAATGGTTCCGACCAATTTTTACAGATGCACCGTAGAAAACATTCTATCTGGATGCATATGGTTTGGTACGGCAACTGCTTTGCCCAGGACCATAAGAAAAAACAGAGAATTGTGAACATAGCCCAGTTCATCAGGCAAGCTAACCTTCATCTATTGACTCCATCTATACTTCTCCCTTCCTCAGGAAGGTAGCCAACGTAAAGGCCTCTCCCACCCCAGTCACAGTCTCTTCCAAACTCTTCAGGCAGAAGAAACAAAAATTTAAACAGAGGGACCAACAGATTCAGGAAGAGCTTCTTCCCTGCTGTCACTAGACTTCTGAATGGACCTGTCAAATTTCAAATTTAGTGCTGACCTCGCTGCTGGTGCATTTCTCTGCAGTTGTAACATTGTATTCCTCGCTCTGTTGTATTACCCTTATGCACTTTATATGGAATGGTCTCCCCGTACTGTATGCAAAACAAACACCTCTTCACTGTATCGAGTTACATGGGACAATAACAAATGAAATAAAATCAAATCAACATTCTGTGAGAATGAAATCCTGTTGTTTTGCCTGTCCCTGCTGATTTGTCTCTCTAGTGTTCTTCAAGGTGTTTGCCATATCAACTTAATGGCAGCTTTCAATAGACATACCGTCATATTTGCAGCAGTCGCCAGTTCTTGCTGGTGTTTAATGTTTATTTGCTCTTACTTCACCACTTCACCATCAGGGGCCCATGGAACTGCAGTGAGAATGTCATTCCTGCACCTGAAAGGCCTTCACTGTGGTCAGAGCTTATGTCATAACTTCCTGGTAGTCTCAGATTCCCAGAAGCAGCATAGCCTGGGCTGACAGCCAATAGAATTCTTCCATGAATTCATTCCCAGCTGGATTAAAGAAACTTTCTGGCTAAGGAACGGCTTACCTCTGCTGATCTGGCACCATCTGCGCCTTATTATCTCTCATTGCAGTTTAGCAGTTATTTTCATTGGCTCCAGAGACCTGGACAAATAGAGTCACAGAGTCATACACCATGGAAACAGACCCTCTGGTCCAACCAGTCCATGCCAGCCATGTTCCCAAACTAAACTAGTCCCACCTGCCTGCATTTGGCCCATATCCCTCCAAACATTTCCTATCCATGTGCTTATCCAAATGTCTTTTAAATGTTGTAACTGTATTTGCACCTACCAATTCCTCTGGCACTTTGCCCCACACATTAATCATGCTCTTTGTAAAAATAATTGTCCCTCATGCCCTTTTTATATCTTAGATAACAAAGTCTGGGGCAGGCCAAGCAGCATCTTAGGAGCAAAAAGCTGACGTTTCGGGCCTAGACCCCTCATCAGAAAAGGGAGAGGGGGAGGGGGTTCTGAAATAAATAGGGAGAGAGGGGGAGGTGGACTGAAGATAGATAGAGGAGAAGATAGGTAGAGAGGAGAGTATAGGTGGGGAGGTAGGGAGGGGATAGGTCAGTCCAGGGAGGACGGACAGGTCAAGGGGGCGGGATGAGTTTAGTAGGCAGGAAATGGAGGTGCGGCTTCTTGGATTCTCTAGCATCTGCAGTTCCCATTATCTCTGATCACACTTTTTATATCTTTCTCCTTTGACCTTAAAAGTATTCCCCCATAGTTTTGAACTCCATGACGTAAAAAAACATGAATTCACAGCCCACTTGCAATTAGGCTTTTCTTTAGAAATTTGATACAGTGTTAAGAAGATTAGAAATCAAATGTCTGACTGGGCTCAATTGAGGTTTCACTCTGCAAGATAGAGCCCAGGGAGAAAAATGGAAAAAACAATTTACGCTGCAGTTATGTTAGTCAACTTATTCAGACAAAATATGACACACCTTCAAGGAGGTGGGGTTTGAACCTGGACCTCTAACCTAGAGCTAGGTACACACCACTGTGCCACAACACCCCTAGTTATACTATGTACTGTAACATTAGGAAATGTCAGTATTAATTGAGACTATCCCTTTGATCCTGTCAGAAGTCACATGACACCAGGTTATAGTCCAACAGGTTTACTTGAAATCACAAGCTTTTAGAGCACTGCTCCTTTGTCAGGTGATGTCTGATCCTGGAAATTATTTTGGTAGTGGACAGGGGGTAGTAAATATGGCAGGTTGATTGTGTGTTTGAAGAGACATCAATGATATTTAGATTCACCAAGTTTGTCAATGAGGGATCCTTGGAGGTCCAGTGAATTTGTGCAGCTGTAGCCGTTTTGAGCTACATTCAAGATCAGAGTTCCTCTTGAGAAAATGCACTGAAGGAATACTCCTGTTAGCAAAGATGTTCCAAACATAGCTGACCACAAAGTATACCCGATCCAGATAAAGCTTTTGGAGAACGCTTCAGCCTTAATTGTTTAATAAGAGTAACTCACAAATATGAACACTTCATAATAGTTGCAAAATTATTACTAATACCCTTGGAAACTGTCTATAGCCATGGGTATCCTGTGGAGAAAAAAAACTACCCTCAGATCACTCAATTTTAGTCTTAAATTAATCCAGCACAGGGACTGAAATAGTTATATCGCCGGTGTGTTAATTCGCATTTTCTTTGGATCAAGTTTGTTTAATGGAGTTTACTATAGAATATAGAACAGAAGAGCACAATACAGGCCCTTCGGCCCGAGATGTTGTGCTGACCTATTACCCTACTAAGATCAAACTACCCTGCATGCCCTACATTACACAGGCAATCAATAATATCCAAAGTAGGCAATTGGAGAGGGGAATCAGGAGATGCTTCAGCGTGAAGTAAGACCTCGGTCATGTTTGTAGACCCTGTGTTACTCTCTGTAATCATGAAGTCAGGCTGCAGAACACGGCCAGGACCTCATTGACTGGTAGAACAGACTTGGGGGGCTGAATAGCCTACTCCTGTTCTTATGTTAAATAGTATGTGAAGTTGTTCTAGCTCACAACAGAATAAACTCCCACCATCTGGTGGCATGTCTGGATACTGTGAAATTCCCAGACTGAGGATTCCATAATAAGGACCACTATAGACCCATTCTATGTATAAAGATAAAAAGAGATAATTTCTAGTTATACATGACAGGTTTGGCAACAACTGTGGAGAAAGAAATAAAGTTAAACTTTCAAATTAATTAACTTTCATAAGAACTTTGGCAAAGGTCATCGATATGAAATGCAGTTGGATTCATAGCTAAAACCTTGGTCGAAGAAATATGATTTTAAGGGGTGCCTTAAAGAGGCGTGTGAGATAGAGAGGAAATTCCAAAGCCTAGGATGCTAGTGATGCAGTAGCCGATAGGGAAGTGATTATAGTCAGGGACGCCCAAGTGCCCAATGTTGGATGAATGCAGATATCACAGAGGACAGTGGGGCTGTATGAAATAGGGAGAAGTGAGGCATGAGGGGATTTCAAAACAAGTTTGAGAAATTTGAAACTGAGGCATCACTTGTCTTGGAAATGGTATAGATAATCAGGCAAAGGTGAATGGGACATAATGGGAATAAAGGCGTGGGCAGGCAAGTTTTGCATGACCTCAAGTTTATGGAGGGTCGAACATAGGACACCAGCCAGGAAATTATATGAGTTGTAAAGTCTCAAAGTGTAGAGTCTCCTCTTGTTATGAGACTCATTTAAACCCGTCTTTCTGACCAAGCACTTACTTCCCATCCTGTTACCTCCTTCCCTTATTTTTGAGATTATTACCTGTTGTCCTAAACTCTCCCTGAGGAGAACCATTCTCTCAGCATTTATCCTGTGAAGCCCCTTAAGAATCCTATTTGTTTCAACGAGTTAGCCTCTCATTCCTCTAAACTCCAATGTCTACAGTACCAAACATTTTACCTGTTACTCATAAGACAATCCCACCATACTGGTATTATCTTAGTGAAAATTCTCTGAACTGCCTCCAATGAAATAATATCTTTCCTAAGTAAGGAGTCCAAAACTGCTCACAGTGCTCCAGATGTGGTCTCACCAGCACCCTGTATGGTTGCAGTAAGATTTCCTATGTTTTATACTCCAGTCCTCTGGAAATTAAGGGCCAACATCCATTAGCCTTCCTGATCACCTGCTGCCCCTGTATGCTAACTTTCAGTGTTTCATGCCCCTTAGGTGTCAACTTTTACCTCTGATGATACTCTCATGAAGTACCTTGGGTGTTTACTGGTCAAAGATAGTACATAAATGCAAGATGTTCTTATAATAGGGCAAGGTGGGCTTACCATTGGTCTTACAAGCAACATGAAAGAAGGCCATGTGGAAAGGGATTGGTCTCTGCATTAGCGTGTTAAATGAAGATCACAACATAATACTGACCAACTTCCAATGTTCTGTTTTATTGTTGCTGAGAATGGGTTTCCTTAACTTTAGTGGAGGAAAGTAATAGGAAACTGTGTGGGTTTGAAATGATTGTCCATTGGAGGTTGAAGTAGCAAGTGATTAAAATGGAAATGAGTAACATGAATTAAAAGCACTGAGCAAGCTTAGAGAGTTTTTGTTTTGATGTGCCATGCCTCATTTTCTGTTGGAAAGATAAAGCAGACTTCAGCATGACTCATTCGACAGAATTGTTCCCGGAAAATTGTTCATTATGGTAAAACATTAAAGTTACAGACTTGGCAGTAAGAAGGGAAGTCAGGATTTTGTTGTTAACCCAAGGCGTAATTGAGCTGAGAGTCATGTTACCTGGGAAGGAACAGATTGCCAACTGCCTTGCAAAGAGCCAGCATGATTTTGTTGGACTGAATGGTCATGTGTCATGTTGTAATGACTCTGTGATAAAGCAGGCAAGGAACTTGTCACTTCCCCACAGCATCATCGTACCACTTTTCATCACTTCAAGATGCATATCATGCAACTGCTGGAGTATTTTTGAGATATTAAGCCAGATGTTCATCTCACTGTCAGACTGTAATGTATATTTTCAGGTCTGACTCCAACTACATCTGTGCCAGACATCCCCTGCAATTTACAAGGAGATAATCTATTAGTGACCGGATGCCACATTCACAGCCCAAGTAGGGGCAGTAAAGGTGATGAGGAGATGGATGTTATGACCATCATAATGACTAATAAATCAAAATAATTAACTTTACCAAACAACCCTCTCAGCTTAAGAAATTATGAACAAACTGTCACATTCTCACTTGACGTGCTGACTACCTTCTCTTTCCAGTTCTACCATTACTCACCGTCTGTCTAACATGTAGCCTCCAAACTTTTAACCTCCTTTTTGTCAGTATTGCTTCCAGGTCCATAAGACCAGAAGATATCAGAACAGGAGTAGGTCACTCAGCCCCTCACGCCTGCCGCACCATTCAATTGAATCATGGCTGATCTTATACTCCTCACGTCCACTTTCCTGAATTTTCCCCATAACCTTTTCCCAGCTGATCAAGGATCTATTTATCTCAGTCTTAAATACACACAATGACTCTCTGTGGTTAAGGAGTTCCAAAGACTTACAACCCTCTGAAAGAAGAAATTTCTCCTCATCTCAACTTAAATTGGCTCCCCTTAATTCACAGACTATTGCCTCTGGTCCTAGACTCTCCCTGAGTAGAGCAATTCTCTCAGCATTTATCCTGTGAAGATTCTTAAGACCCTTAAGAATCCTATATGTTTCAATGAGATCACCTCTCATTCTCTAAGCTCCAATGCCTACAGTCCCAAACAGTTTACCTTTTACTGATAAGATTATTCCATCACACTGGGATCATCTTAGTGAAAATTCTCTGAACTGCCTCCAATGAAGTAATATCTTTCTTAAGTAAGGGGACCAAAACTGCACACAGTGCTCCAGATGTGGTCTCACCAGCACTCTGTATGGTTGCAAAATATAAACATATTTCCTATGTTTATACTCCAGTCCTCGAGAAATTAAGGGCCAACTTTCCATTGGCCTTCCTGATTACCTGCTGTCCCTGTGTGCTAACTTTCAGTGTTTCATGTCCCTTTATGTTGCAGATTTCTGCAGTTTTTTACCCATTTAAATAATACACTGTGCTTTTGTTCCTTCTTCTAAAATGAACTATCTGACATTTTCCCATTTTACTCCATTTGCAAACTTTTTGCCACTAATTTACCATCAATATTTCTGTAAACTGTATCCCTCTCTCAACATAACTTGCGTTGTCTGCAAATTTTTCTGTAATCGTCTGTAGTACAAAATATTTGTTTCCTTCGTCTAACTCATCAATATATATTGCGAATAGAACATAGAACATAGAACTGTACAGGACAGTACAGGCCCTTCTGCCCACAATGTTGTGCCGAACTTTTACCCTAAGCCTAAGGTCTATCTAAATTCCATCCCTACCTTATACTATCAACCATATGCCTATCTAATAGCCACTTTAAATTCCCCTAATGGAGCGGACTTCACTACTCTCTCCAGCAATGCATTCCATGCTCCTACCACTTTCTGAGTAAAGAAACTACCTCTGATGTCTCCCCTATATCTGCCTCCACTCACTTTCAGAATATGCCCCCTTGTAATAGCTACGTCCACCGTAGGAAAAAGTCTCTGGCTGTCCACTCTATCTATACTTCTGATCATTTTGTACACCTCTATCAAGTCATCTCTCATCCTTCGTCATTCAACAGAGAAAAGCCCTAGCTCTTTCGACCTTTCCTCGTATGTTCTTCCCTCCATTCCAGTACTTCCTGGTAAATCTCCTCTGCACCTTTTCTAATGCTTCCACATCTTTCCTGTAATGAGGTGACCATTACTGGTTGGACACAACATTCCAGATGTGGCCGAACAAGAGTTTTGTATAGATGGAGCATAACTTCACGGCTCTTGAACTCAATCCCTCTAATAGTTGCAGTCTCAGCACTGATCCCTGTGGACCCACTAATCACAGGTCACCAACCCAATAATAACACTTTATCTCCACTAACTGTTTTTTGCCCATGAGCCAATGTTCTATCAATGCCAATTTACTACCTCCAACACTGTGGGCTATTATCTTATGGCTTAACCTTTTGTGAACTGCGTTGTGAAATACATCCTGGGAGTCTAAATGCTGGTTCTCCTTTATCCACTCACGTTACGACTTCCATAAGAAACTCTAATAAATTAGTCAGACACAATTTCCCTTTCATGAAACTGACTCCAGTTGATCAGACCAAGAGGTTACAAACTCATCCACTAATTCAGAACTAAAATCAACCCATTATTACCACAATATTATAAATGTACAGCTGGAGGACCCCAAATTGTATCCCTCAAAAGGTTAGAGGAGAATCTGATCTAAAATTGTTTGCTTGGATTTTGCTGTGTTACTGCTTCATGCTAGATTTTAAATAATACTGTCTGTAAATTGCACACTGTTAAAAATGTGTTATGTTGGTCAGCAACCTGCAGTGTAAAGGAGATACCCCAGGGACACTAACTTGCCATGTGTTGCTGGATGATTTGTGTTGCTCCATTGGCCTCAAAACCCAGTGTAGTTGTTCAACCTCCCTATGATTTATAGAGAAGTTGTTGCATTTTCACATTAATTGCTTATTAAACTCACCACGAAGATTTGAGTCTAATAATTAACAGGTTTTATAGTCTTTTAACAATGTGCTCATGCTTGCGGTGACTGGCACTTGACCTCTCTTGCCAAGAACGTGAAAGATTATATGGAAAAGCAAACTATTGTGGATGTTGGAATTTCAAATAAAAGCAGAGATTTCTGGAGATGCCTGGCATGTCTGGCAGCATCTGTAGAGAGAGAAATAAGGCTAATATTTCTGCTCATTAATCCTAGTCCATATATGCTGCCTCATCTGCTGAGGATTGCCAGTATTTTCAGTTTTTACTATAAGTATTGAGTCTCAGTATTTCAAGTTCTGAATTGTCTTAAGAATAGCACTATGGATGTACCTTCATCATTTGAACAGCTGTAGATTGAGAAGGCAGCTCACTACAACCTTCTCCAGGGTAATTAGGGATGGACAATGAACATTGGCTTAGTCAGTAATACCCTTGTCATTTTTTTTGTTTTTCCTTAACATTCATTTCTATCTCTTATTTCTCCTAATTTAATCTTTTTTTCCCCTCAATTTATTTCTCTTTCTGTAACTGATTGAACATTGAATTCATTCATTGTAGTCCACCCTCCTTCTCTGACCATTTTCAATTTAACAGGCTAAGGAGATGCACCATTTGTCTCATTGTTCACCAATGCAATAAATGCTTTACTCTTCAGCTGTCCGCTCCTCACTGCTTTACTCCATGTTGGGCAAACCTACTTTATTTCTGATGTGTGTGCACCGACTGAGTCAAAGGGATTCTGATGCTGGCTGAAGTATTGATGCTTCAGAATATCTGTATTCCATGCTTTGTGGCATGTTCTGAATTCCAGGATCATGTTGTGATTAATTGTGGTACATTTTCCACTTTAATTCTGGGATCTGGTGGAATGTTTGTAAAATGCACCCCCAAAGACCTCAGTAGGAAGATGCAGGATGGATGGAGTAATGAAAGATATAGCTGTTATTTTGTATACAGCACAGGGTTTGGTGAAGTACACGTTTGGAAAGCAGCCCTTGCTCAAAACAGGAGAATCCGTCAGCTGTAATATTACTGTTTTCCGATGGGTCTCTTTTGATGGACGTGTGTTTGTGACACACACGGTACAGTTCATTGAAACAGCTCAATTTGGTTTATGGTCTGTTGTATCAAATTTGGTCAGGTGATGGAAGACATTACCTAGACCTTTGTACAATTGATAGTAAGTAATCACAACAAGTTCGTAAACTAAGAATGATTACTGATGAAAAAATGCAGGACTAATAAATAACGCAAGCTCTAAGATTTGGTTCATAAGTCTTAAATTACAGCAGCAACTATAATTCCAGAGCTGGTGATTCCCAGCAGCTGTAGGTCAATCCTTTCCCATATAGATTACAGACATTGTGCTCCAGTGCTTAGGGTATTTGCTTAAACATTAAACCATGAAGTCTTATGTATGTGCCGTAAACTCTCATCTAAATCTGCTGTTTGATTTGTACTATCATAATTTTGTGGCTTTGGGTATGTATTTCGACTGAACTGCCATGAGCTAGAATGACACAGTGGTCTTGAACGACCACTATCGTACATTGAAAAGCAATGTGTTTCATTGCAATGGGCTAGTCCTGATACTCACCTGATCATTCCAGTTCCCCCTTAACTGAGAGGTAACAATTCATGGATAATGTGCCACTTTGTAGGTTACGTGGAGCAGTCCCTCTTCTGTACCTACACTGGTCCTAAACCCCACCTCTTACTTCGTTACATTGATGACTGTATCGGCGCTGCCTCGTGCTCCCACGAGGAGCTCGAACAGTTCATCCACTTTACCAACACCTTCCATCCCAACCTTAAGTTCACCTGGGCCATCTCTAATACCTCTCTCTTCTTCCTGGAACTCTCCGTCTCCATCTCCAGCAGCCACCTAGAAACCGATATCCATTTCCGAAATCCCACCGACTCCCACAGCTACCTAAAATACACCTTCTCCCACCCACCTTCCTGCAAAAATGCCATCCCCTATTCCCAATTCCTTCACCTCCGCCACACCTGCTCCCAGAATGAGGCATTCCACTCCCGTACATCTCAGATGTCCTTGTTTCTCAAGGACTGTAACTTCTCCCCCTCAGTAGTCGAGAACGCCCTTGACCGTGTCTCCCGTATTTCCCACAATTCATCGCTCACACTCCTTCCCCGCAATAAAAAAACAGCATCCTCCTCATCCTCACATACCACCCCACCAACCTCTGGATCCAACACATCATCCTCCGACACTGCCACCATATGCAATTCGACCCCACCACCAAAGACATTTCCCCCCCCACGCTTATCTGCCTTCCAGAGGGACCACTCTCTCCGTGACTCCCTTGTTCGCTCCACACTCCCCTCCAGCGCCACCACACCTGGCACTTTTCCCTGCAACTGCAGGAAGTGCTACACCTGCCCCCACACCTCCCCCTTGCCCCCATCCCAGGGCCCAAGAACACCTTCCACATCAAGCAGATGTTCACCTGCACATCTGCCAATGTGATATATTGCATCCGCTGTACCCGTTGTGGCCTCCTCTACATTGAGAAAACCAAGCGGAGCTTGGGGACCACTTTCGAGAACACCTATGCTCAGTTCGCAATAAACAACTGCACCTCCCAGTCGCGAACCATTTCAACTCCCCCTCCCATTCCGCAGATGACATGTCCATCCTGGTCCTCCTGCAGTGCCACAACGATGCCACCTGAAGGTCGCAGGAACAGCAACTCATATTCCGCTTGGGAACCCTGCAGCCCAATGGTATCAATGTGGACTTCACAAGCTTCAAAATCTCCCCTGCCCCCACCGCATCCCAAAACCTGCCCAGCTCATCCCCGCCTCCCTAACCTGCCCTTCCACCCACCTATTCCCTCCTCCCACCTCAAGCCCCACCCCCATCTCCGACTTAGTAACCTCATCCTGCCCCCTTGACCTGTCCGTCCTGACCAGACTGACCTATCACCTCCCTACCTCCCCACCTACACTCACCATTACTGGTTCTATCCCCACCTCTTTGACCAGTGTGTCTTCTCTCCACCTATCTTCTCCTCTATTCATTTTCTATCTGCCTCCCCCTCTCTCCCTATTTATTTCGAAACCTCCACCCCCGCCCCATTTCTGAAGAAGGATCTAGGCCCGAAACGTCAGCTTTCTTGCTCCTCTGATGCTGCTTGGCCTGCTGTGTTCATCCAGCTCTACACCTTGTTATTTCAGGCATCAAATATAAATTACTACTCCATCTGCTCCAGTCAGACTTTGAAAGTTTAGAACCCAGTCCAAATGCCCAAGACCGGAATTTCAGTACAGTGCTGAGGGTATGTTGCAATGTCTAGGTGACTTCTTCCATTAGGCTATAACTCAAAGAAGGGCATGGGCATTCTCCTGGTTGTCGTAGCTAATTTTTATCTCTCAAACTGAAGCTAAAATATCAGATTACTTGGTCGTTTTTCTCACTGCTGTTTGTCTGGAAATACAGAATTGACAACCCTTTGAAAATATTTAATTGGCTGTGTCGGTATCTGGGACAGCATGAAGTTGCAAATCATGCTGCATAACGTAAGCCTTTCATGAGCATATTGGCAGTTAGAAATGACTTCACTTTTATGATACTCTAGGAAGGAGAATGGAGCTCACATGTCATCAATTACAACAAAAAGTGATTTATTCTCCCCTTGTTTGTATCTGTTTCCTCATTTCTGAGGGAGCTATGTTTATTGTCAGTGGAACAGATGCAAAACTCTTGCTTATCAATGGAAGCAGGAGTCCTGGAGATTTTGCTTCTCTCCGCTGTCCTGTAGGTTTAATACTACTCCTTTTTTCTATACTGTCAAACCGCTGAGCTATTTTTAATTCTGGGAAGTAATCTAAACTTGGATCTGGTAGCACAGTGTTCTGGTACATAATGTTTCTTACCAGGAAAGAGGCAACATTTAATATGAAGATTACCACAAAGATTGTACTTAAAATGAAAACCGCATTACTTTGAGGAAGTGCTACGACACGCCTGGTTCCTTACGTAAGACATCATACATACCCAACACTATAAGATTTATTTGGTAATAAGTTTTGAATCCTTTGGCAAGCATCAACATTTATTGCATATTTGGAGTAGTTTGAAAGATTAATGAACTCTGACTATCTGAGCATCTTTACTTACTCAGCTATTTCACACACCGCACACATTATCTGTTTCAGCATTAGGTTTTGGGAGTTCTGCGCACCAAGTAATAGCAATGACCACGTGTTTGTGGTCAGTGTTATCTGGGAGCCACTTAGAGTGAGAATTAATTTTATTGCGTTATGCGTTTGGTGTTGCAATGAGGCTGGTACATAAGACACAAATAATCTTTGAAAATAATAGCTACAGCACAGTCCCAACAAGCTTCCGCCACACTCATAAGATGTACTGCAGTACAGCATATAGTATCAGAGATAGTAAGAACTGCCGATGCTGGAGTCACAGATAACACAGTGTGGAGCTGGAGGAACACAGCAGGCCAGGCAGCATCCAAGGAGCAGGAAAGCTGACTTTTTGGGTTGGGACCCATTTTCAGAAAATATTTTTCATCTGAAGAAGAGTCCCGGCCCGAAACGTCAGCTCTCCTGCTCCTCTGATGCTGCCTGGCCTGCTGTGTTCCTCCAGCTCCACACTGTGTTATCTCAGAAGATACTACCAGTTCTGTTAGGAGCTTCACCCCAGTCTGAGACAAAAACAAAGAGTCCAGTAAGAGTTCCAGAGCTGGCTGAACAAGAGTTCTAAATTTAGCACAATCCAAGTGAGAGTGCTAACACAAAGCCAGCAACAGTCGCAACACAGATGCAGTAAAGGATCAAGTATGAATATTGCAACAAATCCCAGAAGAATTCTAGCAGCAGCACCAGCAAGGATTCTAGCAGAAATGCAGCAACAGTTTGAGCAGAGTTTCACCCGCAGTTACATAAAGAGTTCTAACAGAACATCAAATGAAGTTCTAACAACAGTCCTTGCTATAGCTCCAGCGGGAGTATCCCAGAGAGTCTTACACTGTCACTGATACAGTCCCAATAATGTTCCATGGACAGTCATTGTACTGTCAGGAATACAGTCCCAGAAATGTTCCACTGACAGTCTCTGCACTATCATAGATACACTCCCAGTAATGTTCCACTGACTGACCCTGTACTGTCAGAGATACAGTCCCAGCAATGTTTCACTGACAGTACCTGCACTATCTGGATACAGTCCCAACAATGTTCCACTGACTGTTCCTGCACTGCCAGATACAGTCCCAACAATGTTCCACTGACTGTTCCTGCACTGCCAGATACAGTCCCAGCAATGTTCCACTGACTGACCTGTACTGTCAGGGATACAGTCCCAGCAATGTTCCACTGACTGTTCCTGCAATGCCAGATACAGTCCCAGCAATGTTCCACTGACTGACCTGTACTGTCTGGGATTCAGTCCCAACAATGTTCCACTGACTGTCCCTGCGCTTTCACTGACACACTCCCAGCAATGTTCCACTGACAGTACCTGCACTATCAGAGATACATTCCCAGTAATGTTCCTCTGACAGTTCCTGCACTATCACAGATACAGTCCCAGTAATGTTCCTCTGACAGTCCCTGCACTATCACAGATACATTCCCAGTAATGTTCCTCTGACAGTCCCTGAACTGTCACAGATACAGTCCCAGCAGCAGCTCCAGCAGAATTTCCAGCATTATACAGATGTTGTTAGTGAGCTGTGGCCTGATGCTCCACACTCAGCTCGTCACTATTGAAGACCTAAAGGAGGGCGGTGGTGGTTTCTAAATGGGACTGTGTGGGAAGGCTTGCTGATGGTGGGAAGAGCTTTCAGCAATGGCTGTTTACCATGCTGTCATGCTGCAGTATATACCATTTGAAGGGTCCTGACCCAAATTGTCAACTTTCCTGCTCCTCTGATGCTGCCTAACCTGTTGAGTTCCTCCAGTTCAATACTGTGTTGTATCTTCACTTAGAATTAGCTTAGTTTTGGAAAAGGAAAATGACAGACCAAGAGGAAAAGATGATAAACCTGGGAAAGACCTATTTTTTTAAGCTGAAATGTGACTTTGCAAAAGTGGGCTGGAAGCAGTTACAAAGAGTGAAAGCAGCAGGAGACATTCAAGAAGGAGATGGAAAGGATTTGGAACAATATGTTCCCAAAAAGACAAAAAAAAACAGAGTGGGAGCCGAAATCACCAAACCTGCAACACCGCCCCCCCACCGCCACCCCCCACCCCCCGCCAACCAGCCCCAGAATGTTAAAGAGTATAAGTTGCATGATAAGGCAATTAAACAGAGAAAACTTGTTTCAGACAATACTGCAGAGACTCCAGAAGAGTATAGTGAGCTGCAGATTAAAATTAAAAAGGCAAAGCAAAGAAAGGGCATGAAAACATATTAATAAATATTTCACTTCCTTCAAATGGCACTCAAATGAATGGAAAATATTCTGACGAGTGGGATAAATTGTCATTTAGAAAGACAGGTTAATGAGGAGCACACAGAGGCTGCTTAAGGGAGGACAATGTCTGACCAATCTGAGTGAACTTTTTGATGAGTTGTCACAGACAAAGAGGGAATGGGGTGAATTTAGATCATGATTGCTTTTCCAAGCCTGGAACGTCGGGATGTGCTGTTTGATTTATTCCTTTTGCTTTTTATTTCTGTCCTTGCTGAGATCGGCTTCAGTGTGCTCCCCTTTCGGATTCCAATTTCTCCACAGCAAAACCCTTTAAGATCAAATCAAAGATAAGGTTCATTAACAAAGCATTCCAAATGTGAGGAATTGCTTCACCAGTCCATGTACTCAGGAAATTACAGATGGCATGACAAAATACGAGACAGGTTTGCAAATCCAAAGGTATTAGAAAACCAGTTCCTGACAGTTAAAGCTTCCTGGGGGTTACTCTCCAATAAGAGTTTCCTGAGCGAGCAGGGCCCAGTCATTTTTCTTCTTGTGGACAAAGTGTAAACCTCTTTCCAAACAGCAACTTGGAGATTGAGATAGAGGGTCTGAAGAAAGCTGGTAATTCAGCCTGGAGTCCTGCTCTCACTCTCTCTCTCTCTGGAGGTCAAACAGAAATTGGCTGAGAATCCTAGAAATGTATGTTCAATCAACTCAATATTCTTTGATATCAGCTGGTCGACGTGGACAGGTATTTCGGGTGTTGATCATCCATCTCGGTGGGCTATTTAGTCAGTTGGAACGCTAACTACGTAGCTTTACCTCTTCCATTAGTTTCCATTATGAAGTGGTAAGGTAGCTGGAAAACATTGATCATTCAGGCTAGAAGAGGCCATTCAAGCCAGAGTTTGCATTGATAAAACATTTGTTCTAAATCTACACTAATCTAAACTTGATGGACTGAAGGGCCTGTTTCAATGTTGGACCTCTATGACTGCTTCAAAACATATTTGAAGTGTTCTGTCCAAAAGGGCTATGAACAAAGGGCTGCAAAGTAGATTGTAGTTTCTTAGAGGCACAGATATGATGGAATGAATGGCCTCTTTCAGTGCTGTAAATTGATCGCATGGTGCAGCTGATGTGCTCATCACATATTCAAGCCACTTTATTTGGCTGAAGCTCTTTATCTTCGCTTCTTTCAGGAACGGTGTTAAATCTGACCAGGCCAGGATTCCAACAGGTCCCAGCTGCTCCATTTTCCTTGCTTAGATCACACTACACTGTCCATGCTCAGGTCAGACTGCATTGTGCGTGCACAGATAACACTGCATTGTCCATGCTAAGGTATCACTGCATTGTGCATGCTCAGGTCACACTACACTGTCCATGCTCAGGTCAGACTGCATTGTGCGTGCACAGATAACACTGCATTGTCCATGCTAAGGTATCACTGCATTGTGCATGCTCAGGTCACACTGCACTGCCCATGCTCAGGTAAGACTGCATTGTCCATGCTCAGGTATCACCGCACTGTCTATGCTCAGGTCACACTGCATTGTCAGTGCTCAGGTCGCACCACATTGTCCATGCTCAGGTAACACTGCATTATCTGTGCACAGGTAACACTGCATTTTCCTTGCCCGATGGTACTTCATGCACCCAGAATGTTGATAGCACTATTGATTTTGAACTACGTGACAGGACAGGGGAGCCCTGTCTGCGTTTGATAACCTGCATGCACAAATTCTGACTGGGTCTGTATTTCTGAAATACTTTTCTCCCTCCTTACACGGATCTGTCAAGCCACTATCCCTGATGGCTGAGATCAGCTAAAGCATGTATCAAAAGCAGGTATCAAATCAGGGGTATATTGTGCATGTGGTTTAGAGCGACGTCTGTGCCCACTACTCCAGCATCGACAAACTTATAGACCTGTTCTTCGACATTTAGCGTATTTTTGCCTGTTACAATGCAATGATTGAAACCTGTTAATTGTCAATTCTGTATCTGTGTCGCTTTGCTGAATACGCAGCAGCTGACACATGATATTCTCAGTCTTCTTTTTAGTTTATTTCATGGAATCCCTTTGGATCCTCTTCATCTGCTCCTGCTCTGAGTGCTGTGATGGGAATAGACTAGTCTGTGCCTCATTTTGGTTAAACCTGGACCCGTTGTGAGACAGAAGAAAAGGACCCTGGTATATAATGGCCTCGATTTCTTCATAAGCAGTTTGGAGGCATCTGGCATCCGTAACACCTCCTGAGAGGCTTTATTCGTAGCATGTCTTGTTCATTGCTCAGTACAGGCTGTAGATACTTAATATATTGTCTATGATAATTCATTCACTGTACAGGGAATCTCAGCAAGGCTTAGACTTGGGTGAAAAGCCATATTCATCCTCTGCAGCAAGTTAAGTGACGGAGAAGAGGGGTCCCAGTGTCCTTGTCATGTTCCATTTATAGGTTAACAGGGTACAGAAACCTATCACCATATCTAACAGTTTCCAGCATCTAAGAACACCGTACATGCTTATTCAGCAGTGGCCATTAGCCTTTCCACAGTTCAAGCATCCAAGGATATGGAACGATTTCTGGGAATAGGATCTCCACGGTCAGGCTTCTTAATAGCTAAGGATTTGGTTTTCCATGTGGCAAGACACAGTGAAGTTTCAGTGTTGCATCAGAACAAGAAAACTCTGCTCGAGGCTTCTCTCTAGCTCCTGTTCTTGCAAAAATCAACACATCTGTTGATTGATGAAAACCAATATATGTTACTACTTCATAACCATTCTATGATGATCTTCCAATCCACTCCCTGTCCACCATCCAATCTGGTGCCCCATGTGGAACAATCTTCCTGAGTAAGATCTGCTAGCAGACATTCTTTGAATCAGTGATGGGCAGTTTCTGTCTCCTTATTTATTTATGGAGATAGTTCACAGGAGGTATACTTGATTGATACCTGGAATGAGCTGCCTTATGAAGCAAAGGTGAACCAGGCTGGGTATGTTTCCAATGGAGTTTACAGGAGGAAGCAGGGCCTTGATTGAAGTGTAAAAGATCTTGACATGAAAAGGATGCGGCAATTAGGGAGTTTAAAAGTTGGGAGGCATCCTCTCAGGACAGAGACAAGGAGAATTTGTTTTCTCTCAGAAGACTTTGAGATTCTGTGCCTTGGAAGGTGATGGAGGGGTGATCATTGAATATTTTTAAGATGGAAGTGGATAAGTTCTTGTCAGGCTGGAAGGTCATCAGGGTGAGGAAGGAGGGGAGATGGGACTGTGGAATTTGAAAGAAAACAGACCAACTATAAGCTTGTTGAATGGCCAAACAGACCAGATGATCTGTTTTTACAACTATTTTGTATATTTGTATGATCAGGAAGCACTAATAACCCCACCTACCAAATGGTGAAAAAGAGTCCTTTGTTAAACAGGTTCAGGATGGCGCTCCTGCACTGCCAGTCTTCGCCTGAATTGGAGCTCAGCACAAACTCCTTATTGCACTTATGGAAAAATATAAACAGCACTGCACATTACAGGGGGCCATTCATCTCTACTGTCTAAGTGATGGACTAGTCACCAAAAAAATCAGCATTTTTTCTATTTATTTATTTGGGGATGTAGGCCTCGCTGGCTGGCCAGCATTTATTGCCCATCTCTAGTTGCTCTTGAGGGAGCTATCACCTGCCTTCTGGGACTTCTATTCACTAAATGATAAATAATGGCCATTCCCGTACAGCCGGCATCTGTACCTTTTCTGAAAGGGTGACATTTAGCCCCAAGCAGGCCCATTATCCTTTGGTGCATATCCTCCAACTCTTTAGCCTGAAGGATAAAGCATCATGTCACTTCAAATTGTAAAATGAAAAGTTGAGAGAGTAGGGGAGCTTGGTGGCTCAGCGGTTAGCACTGCTGCCTCACAGCACCAGGGGCATGGGTTTGATTCCACCCTCGGGTAACTGTCTGTGTGGAGTTTGCAGATTCTCCCCGTGTCTGCGTGGGTTTCCTCCCACAGTCCAAAGATGTGCAGCCTAGGTAGATTCGCTGTGCTAAATTGCCCGCAGGGTTCAGGGGTGTGTAGATTTTGGGGATGGGTCTGAGTGGGATGCTCTGAGGGTCGGTGTGGACTTGTTGGGCTGAAGGGCCTGTTTCCACACTGTAGAGATTCTATGCAACTATTCTACTACTATGGTGCTACAGGCCTTTGGCAAGCTAGAAGTTCAAAGATGTGAGTCAGGCTTTTTTTTATCTTCAGCAGCTTATTTCAGTTTAGTTGAAATCTGCCCAAAAGTGCAGCTGCTACGAGGAAACAAGGTCTCCTTTGCACTGTGCTTCATCAAGGTTTGAAAATCATGTCATGTATTACCGAATTGGTTCCATATTTAGAACCATAAGTTGACCTCATGGCTTTAAATCCACTCAATCGAGGAATTTTCTTAACAGCAAAGTACAGAATGTTCAAGAAGAAAAACAGTTGTCACAACAAAGCAAGTTTGGGTAGAGATTTTGTATTCCCAGATCTCCCAAAACATTAAATGTGAAAGAATTATTTCTGCTTTCTCCAAAATGAAGCAAACTGAACAATGTGTAAGGTGTTCGCTGTAATAGTGACACTTATTACTGGGGAACTGAGTATGACAAGTTCTTAGAAACCGGAGGAATTTTCACAGTGCTGTTACATGGGACGTTCTAGGATTTTGACCCAGCAACAGAGCAAGGGCAAATATTTGTACTGCGTACAAATCTGATGTGTTTCTCTCCTCTTTAAATATTAAGGGGAGATAATCGCTCACACCACCACCTATCCACGATGTGTGCAACACCCAAGGGGATGTGACTGTTCTCATTGTAGAATTGTATAATAATTCACAAGAGCCCTATGAAATGCATGGAGAATTGAACAGATACTTTATTCCTGATATGGGCAAACTTTGTCATCATCTGCAGCAGGGTCTAAATCATGTAGAATTCATAGAATCATACAGTACAGAAAGAGACCATTTAGCCTATTGTCTCTGTGTCAGCTCTTTGAAAGAGTATCCAGTTAGTCTCCCATAGCACACTCTTTTTCTGTAGACCTGCATTCTTTTTTCATTTTAATTATGTATCAAGTACCCTTTTGAATGTTGCCAATAAATTTGTTTCGACTGACTTTTCAAGCAGCGCTTTCCAGAGTACAGCTTGCTGAGTGAACAAAGGGTTGTGAAGAGCGGGCAGGAAAGTGGAGTTGAGGCCGACTTGAGATCAGCCATGATTGTATCAAATGGTAGAGCAGACTTGAGGGGCTGAATGGCCTTTTCCTGCTCTTATCTTCTTCTGTAATATCAGTGAAAAATGTTGTTGCACAGGTCTCACAGGTAGCAGCCACTGCACTGACCATCCCTTGGCATGGAATGGAAGTTCATACAAAGTATCACCAGCAGTGACACTAGATAAATAAATCCCTTCCTATTGGCTTTCTGATGGATATAACCAGACAATTTAAGGGATGATAAGTAGTGACAAGCACATACATTGAATTCCGACTATATCGATAATCTCCCTCCACAGTATGCTCCTATTCACTCAATGCGCCAAGTTAGTGAGAAGAATAAACTTAATTTTCTCAAGATGACTTACATGTGCCATTTGCCCTATCACTGTGTTGTGTGTACCATGATCTAAGCTTTTAATAGATTGGCAGAACTCTACTCTGTGGCTCCCACTGCAAGAACTAACCCAGAAAATGACTAATAATCGGAAAATGGCATCATGGTTGAAAAGTTTCAGTTACTAGCTTGTTATCATTGACTTGTCCCTATACTTGGAGGAATTATCTGACTGCTAGTTCTAACATTGAACAAAGGTTCAAACCACAAAGTTATACAAAGATCTCTAAACACTTAGTGGTGACCAAGAACAAATAGCAGCTTGAAATAAGATTGTGAACTGGAAATAAAAGCAGAATTCCACAGATGCTGGAAATCTGAAATAACAGCAAACAAGTGGGTATCATGTTCACAACATGGGATTACCTGATAGCTGTCCTGGTGAGGTTCAGAATTGCTTGCCAAAGCAATTTTTTTTATCTTCTTCATGATGTCACCTTGCTTTGTTGTGTTCTTCTTTCTGTTAGGTCACTCCTCATCAAGGGCCATTTTCATGATTTGCTATGATTTCCAGCAATTTTTGTTTTCAGTGCAGATTCCAGCATCTGCATTAATTTGCACCTAAACAATCCTCCATTGTGTTTCATGTGGGCTCCTAAGCTGGGGTTCCCTTGTTCAAAGCCACTCAGTGCATGACTGAAGGATCCTGTGCTGGAAGGGTTGGGCCTGCTAGTAGTAATTGCTCTTCAATATCTCTACCTGTCTTTGCTAACAAAAGTAGCTTTGTGTTACTCTCCTGTGGACTATTTCAATGTACTTTTCATGCGTCCTCTAACAATGTCTCTCTAAACTGTGGTAAATTAGTAACTTTTATAAAAGCTAGTCTTGATCTACACTTAGTTCATCTTTACACGTCAAACATTCTTGAAATATCTGATCATCCCATTCTTTAGGATAACTATTCATGACATAATGGAGCACTTTACTGAGCAACAGAGTTTTTTCGCTGATTTATCCAACAGATTTAGGCATGTACTTTATGTAAACAATGTAATTCACATGAAGCACACCAGTATGAATGAAATCATGAAGATGCAGAACCACAGGCGATGGGAGAGATAATAAATGAATATTTCATTTCAATATTCACCGTGGAGAAACTAGGGAACTTGGCAAAGTAAATATCAATGTCTTGAAAACAGTCCACATTACAGAATAGGAGGTGCTGGAAGTCTTAAAAAACATAAAGGCAGATAAGTGCATCCTAGGACATTGTGGGAAGCTAGGGAAGAAATTGCAGGGCTCCTAACAGTGATATTTGTATCATCTGTAGACACAGAAGAGATGCTGGAAGACTGGAGGGTGGCTAATGTTGTGCCTTTATTTAAGAAAGTCTGTAAAGAGAAAGCTCAGGCCAGTCACCCTGACATCAGTGATTGGTAAGTTGGAGGAGGCTATTCAGAGACACAGGATTTAAATGCATTTGGAAAGGCAAGGACTGATTAGGGATGATCAGCATGGCTTTGTGCATGGAAAATCATGTCTCACAAACTTGACTGAGTTTTTTGGGTATGCGACCAAGAAAATAGATGAGGGCAAGGTTCCTCATCGTGGACTTGTTATTAAAGTTAGATCACATTGGAATCAAGGAGAGCTTGCCAATTAGAGATTGGCTTGACGGTAGGAAACAGAGGCTGGTGGTGAAGGGTTGTTTTCAGACTGGAGACCTGTAACCAGTGGCATTCCACAAGGACCTCTGCTAGGCCCACTGTTGTATGTCATTTATATAAATGTTTTGGATGAGAATATAGGAAACATGTTAGTAAGTTTGTGGATGACACCAAAATTGGTGGTTTAATAGACAGTGAGGAAGATTATCTAAGATTAGAAAGGGATTTTGATCAATTTGGTCCATGGACTGAGGAGTGGCAGATAAAGCTTAATTTTGATAAATGTGTGGTTTTACATTTTGCTAAGACGAACAAGGGAAGGGCTTACACAGTAAATGGTGGGGCCCTAGGTAGTGTTGTCGAACAGGGAGATCTAGAGATTCAGGTACATAGTTCATTGAAAGGTGTGTCACAGGCAGTTAGGGTAATGAAGAAGGCATTTAGCATGCTTGCCTTCATTGCTCAGGCCATTAAATTTACTTGTTGGGACGTCATGTTACAGACATTGGTGAGGCTACTTTTGGTGTACTGTGTCATCCTGCTATAAGAAGGATATTATTAAATCAGAGATGGTGCAGAAATGATTTATAACAATGTTACTGGGATTTGTGGGTTTGAATTATCAGGACAAGCTGAATAAGCTAAGACTTTTCTCTCCAGAGTGTAGAGGTTGAGGGATGACTTTATAGAGATTAATAAAATCATGACGGGCATAGGTAAGTGAATAGCAGTGGTCTTCGCTCTTGAGCAGGGGAGTTCAAAACTAGAGGGCACGGGTTTAAGGTGGGAGGAGAAAGATTTAAAAGAGACCCGGGGCAACTTTTTCACTCAGACGGTGGTTCATATATGGAACGAACTGCCAGATGAGGTGGTGATACAGGTACAGTTACAACATTTAACAACCATTTGAATAGGTATATGACTAGGAAAGGTTTAGAAGAATTTGGGCTAAGTGCAGGAAAATGAGACTAGCTTAGTTTGGGAAACTTAATTGGCATGGATGAGTTGGACAGAAGGGTCTGATTTTGTGCATGCTCTATGACTGTATTTGCATGTCCTGCTGATGTAGCATATTTGACGCGGTACTGATGATTAATTTTGTCATTTGGTTCTCTTTGCTCGATGGCCATTTTGTGTTCTCTTAATACTTCCTCAATATTTTATTGACATTGACCCCTACTGTAAACAACCCGGCCCAGTTTAAACATATTTTCTGGAGCTAATACCTTCCTTTTCAGAAGACTTTGCTCGTACCTCTTAAAACCAATAATAGAATGTACTGTCATATACCACTGTAACTCCATCTGGACCTCACACCGAAAATGTGGTTATTGGCACAACCGATCAATTTCACACGAGATTTGCGTAAAGGAACGTGACTTAGGGATTTCTTATGCTGTCCTTCTGAGATATCAGACATGCCTATATCTGGATCAACAACAAAGATAAGTTGTGAATCTGCTGATTATTTTTACTGTGGGTGCTAGAATTATATCTTCTGTTGTATTACTCTCATTTTCCGTGAGTTAGTTTCTTGCTCCTTGGCTGAGTGTCACTTTACATCTTATTGCTAATATCATTAACGTCTATATCCATTTCTCTCACCGCATTTTCCAAACATTCTCGGCAATGCCTATGATGCTCAGGGGTTGAAAAGATTCATCCCCATGTTTCAAGCGCTCAGTTTGGCAGCTGTCACAAACTAACACGAAAGCAAGTTACAGCTGTGGTTGAGGCCAGCCACTATGCAAAGCAAAATGGTTATACTATTTACAAATGCATTTCATCAAACACTGTTCTAGCAAGCATCAATCTTGATAATATTCTCCTAATAATGCTTTCTTTGTGGTGGACACACACTAAGCATTTAATTTTACTTTGCAAATCTGATGTCTTGAGAAGTAAACACTACTTTGTGCATTACGCCAAGGCCCTTCTATCATAAAATAGTCAGAAATGCCTAAACGTGACCAAAAGATTGAAATGTTGCAATGTGTGTTGTCCGGCTGCTTGGTAACTGTTGTCTCTAACATTATCTGTATCACTCAGAAAACAAAGCTCAGCATGTATGGACTTTGTTTACATTTGGTGATGTAAACATTGTTTGAGAAAACACTCATTTAAACTATAAAAGTCATATTGGTTAACTATTTAAATTTTAACAGGCATGTTTACTAAAAATAGGTACACTTCTTTTAGCTCTGATGTTTCTACACATCAAAGATGAAAAAGAGCAGTGGAGAAATCTACTGAAGCCAATGTAGCAATGTCTTACCTAATATCCTCAAATGTTACAAATGAATTTCCAAAGAAAAAGATAACTTTTCTGTGGTTCACTTTCTAATCTTTTACAAAATGGCCGAGGGCCATTCGGAACACAACAAACTGTTTAAAACAGAAATCACTTGAAATAAGTTCATTAAATTCAACTCTAATGCTGCTCTTTATACAGTAAAATTAACACATTTATATGGTGTAGTGTCAGTTTTGTGTACAAATGATTAACATTGAGGTCAGCATTGGAAAACATATGATCTTCAGGTATAGACAATCCTGGAAGATACAGTTAACTCTGCCACCTTTAGAAGGCTGGAAAGTCCGGTACATTCATCTTCCACCATTCCAATGGGCTGAATTTCAACACCTGACAAAGACCCCTGAAGTTATTTTCAAGCTCACTTTCCACCTCATTCTCCTCCTCTCTTTCAGAATGTTCTTCACCTAAAAGCTTTAGGATGGATCTCTTTCTAGTTTCTCACATCGTTTTCTCCTGCAGGCTGACCTGGGTCAGCAATCTCGCCATGAAGTTAAACATTGCTGAAAGGAGACTCAAAGTCCAAACTTTTCTCTCCTGCACCATCAGCACTAAGATGCTAAAACAGATCTAAGTACAAGGACATTCATTTATGCAGCATCTAAAGAAGATGCTGATTGGTTGGGCTATTGTCAGGGTGGTGATGTAGCAGGAAGAGTTAACTGTCATTCCCAGGTGGACTCTGACAGTTCAGGATGTTGCCAAGGGAATGCTCTGGTGATTAGTAGTTTTCATGACCCTGTTTTTTTTGCTCGTGATGAGAAGAGTGCAAAGCACATACAAATTTGTTCTGTCTGCATAAATCAGGATCCCGTGTTACTAGTAAACGTAGCTTCTAGCATGTGTAGCTCATACATTATTTTTTGTTGGTAATGGAATATGAGAATTTCTGCCTAAGCCAGCATTAATTACCTATCTCAAATTGTTGGGAGGCCAGTTAGGAGTCACACACATCGCTGTCGGTCTATGTAACCCAAACCAGGTACAGGCAGTAGGCTTCCTTCCCTAAAGGACATTACTGAATGAGACAGGTTTTTACATATATGGACAGAGGCTAGTTTTTTTTTCATTTAATCCAATTTCCAGTATTTGTCATGGGGGTTCAAACCTTGGCCCTGGAACATTAGCATAGGTAATCTGAATTACTAGTTTCTCGTGTCAATGCCACTACAGCAGCATCAGTTCAGTGCTATCAAGCAATTATTTATATGCCATAAATGGCTGCAGGTTTATCTGACACAGCATACCAGAACCCACCTTTGACATCCACCTTTGTCACCATGCTTGGGCTATGTAGTAATCCCCCCACTTGCTGGCAATGAGTAAGAGCATTTAACAGCCTTAGCCAGCAGGTTAGATACTAAAGGTGTTCCGCAAAGCAGTCACCCAGTTTATGTTCAACCTCCCCAAAGCAGAGAGGCCACACAGGACACAATGTGGTCACCTATGTTCTGTCCATAAAAATGATCCCAAGCTTCCAATTGCCTTCCACTTCAACTCACCACTGTGTTCACTGGCTGATATTTCTGGCATGGGCCTGCTGCAGAGCTCCAGTGAAGCTTAGTGCAAGGTAGAAGAACAGTAGCCCATTTTCCAATTGGGGACCCTTCAGTCTTCAGGACTCAATATCGAGTTTTATAAATTTACAGCCTGAGCACTTTCTCCCCTGTCCTTTACCCACCACCACACCCCAGGCTTTGTTATCACGTGGACTGCTTTTATTAAAGCCAACCTATTTTCACCTACTTATTATCCCCATTATCATCGCTTCTTTCTCTCAGATATCATCCAACATCTGTGGCACAGTGGCTCAGTTGTTAGCACTGCTGCCTCACAGTGCCAAGGATCTGGGTTCAATTCCAGTCTTGGATGACAGTTTGTGTGGAGTTTGCATGTCCTCCCCATGTCTGTGTGAGTTTCCTGTAGGTGCTTTGGTTTCCTCCTACTTGTGGATTGGCCGTGCTAAACTGTCCTGTATAGAGTCTGAGGATGCGTAGGGGGTTAGCCATGGTAAATGTGGGGTTATGGGGTTAGAGGGGGATCTGGGTTTTGGGTTGGATGCGCTTTGGAGGTTCAGTGCAAACTTGATTGGCCAAATGGCCTCTTAGTCCACTGTGGGGATTCTATGTTCACTTTGTCTGCCTAACTGTCAATTCAGGCTGGTCAAGGTAGTCCGTTATTGCTGGTACTCAAAGGGGACAGTTCAGGTAGATGTCAAACAACTGGGATCTATCTCTGCCTACTTGCTCACTTCCTCCCCATACCACAGCCCCTGCAAACCTCCATCTTCAGCATTTATACTAGATTTTCTTAGATCCTATCATTTCTGAAGATGGGTCACTGACACATTAATTCTGTTTCTCCACAGATGCTGCCAGGCCTGCTGAGTTTCTCCAGAGATTTCTGTTCTTGTTTTAGAGAAGAAAGTCAATTGGCTCAATTTTGTTATTCAGGCTCTTTCAATAAGCTTTCCGCGAGGCCCCTGGCCTATTCCTTTCAGCTGTCCTTCAATAGTTCCCCTTTTTTCAAATATTTATCTAATTTTTTTCTGAAACTTAAGGATTGATTTTTTTTTCACTATCAGCTGACACTTTCAGGATTATGACAATTTGGTTAGAAATAAAATTCTTGTCTCCCTTCAGGTTCAAATTTCATTCTAGGAGAACAGCACCAGTTCCAAAACTCTTCCTGTTTTGTGCGGTAAATTCCAATTTATCATTTAGGCTGAGTTTACTCTGAATGAGCCATTGATTGCCATCAACATCGTTACCAGATTTATTTCCTTTCATGAATAAATAAAAAATATAAAAAGTATGGATTCATGTCTTTTGAAGTCAAGATTGTGTGTGTCAGTTTAGCCCAAACAACGCGTGACTGAGGCTGGGTCTGCGGTGCCTGTTGCGAACTACCAGTTTGCCTGTCAATTCAGGCTGGTCAAGGTAGTCCGTTATTGTTGGTACTCAAAGGGGACAGTTCAGGTAGATGTCAAACAACTGGAACATAACAATGCTTCTCTCTAGCATGGAGAACTCACTCAGTTTGTAGATCCTTCATACTTTGTAGTTGAGTGATTGATAGGACTCGAAAATTGAACTGATCAGCCTCACTGGGTGTATTTCTGTTGAGGCTGTTCTGAATGTTGAACTTATACAGTCATAGAGTCACGCAGTATGGAAACAAACCCTTCAGTTTAACCAATCCACACTGACCATGTTCTCAAACTAGTCCCACTTACCTGCATTGGGCCCATATCCCTCTAAACCTTTCCTATTCATGAACTTTGCCAAATGTCTTTCAAATGTAATAAAGTTGCCTCTCATGTCCTTTCTAAGTCTTTCACCTCTCACCTTGAAGTTATGCCCCCTAGTTTTGAACTCTTCCACCCTAGGGAAAAGACCCTTTTTATTCACCTGATCTATGCCCCTTATTATTTTATAAATCTCAGTAAGGTCACCCCTCCACCTCCTATGCTCCAGTGAAAAAATGTCCCAGCCTTTCACAGTCTTCTTTTTTATGTGTCAAACCCTCTATTCCTGGGAACATCCTGGTAAATCTTTTCTGGACCTTCTCCAGCTTAATAATACCCTTTCTATAACAGGGTGACCAGATATTATTCCAAAAGAGGCTTCACCAACTTCCTGTACAGCCTCAACATGACATCCCAACTCTATACTCAAAAACTTCAGGAAGACAGAAAGAAACAGGACTGAGCAATATTGATGAAAGAGAATGATATGGTGCTGGAGAGAATGTGTGTCCATGAGAAGGTAGGGACAGATGTCATTTGGTCAGGGCTAAGAAATAACAGAGGCACCGTTATACTGGTTTTATTCATTTGGAATGTGGTCATCACTGGCAAGGCCAGAACTTATTATCACATTTCTGTGGGTCTGGAGTCATGTAGCCAGGCTGGGCAAGCATGGCAAGTTTCCTTCCTTAAAGCACATTAGCCAATCAGATTGGTTTTTACAACAATCAACACCGCCTTCTCAATGGCAACTAGGGATGGACAATAAATGCTCGTCGGCTAGCATGTTCACATCCCACAAATGATAAAAAAAACTCAAAGATAGTTTCATGGTTATTATTACACAAAGTAGCTCTCAATTCCAGAAATGTCAACTTAATTCAAATTTCACCAGCCGTTAGGTTGGGGTTGAGTCTGTGTCCCTAGAAAATTAGCCTGTGCTTCTGGATTATGAGACAGAGACATTACTACCAGACCATCATTGCCCCCACTGGATGGGTTTCAGGGTATTTATGACATAGACTTAATTGTCTAAGGCAAAAATTCAATATTTGTAAATTACTAAATCTGACCTTATTATGAAGTACAGAGAAAGCAATGACATATTTCAATAGCATCATACAACATGGAAACAGACCCTTTGGTCCAATTAGTCCAAGCTGACCAAATTTCCCAAACTAAACTGGACTGTCTTGCCTGTGTTTGGCCCAAATCCCCCTCTAAACCTTTCCTATCCATTACCCAATATCTTGTTGGGAAGGGTGGAGTTACAGCTTCATGAAATGAATGCAGAGAACTGTGAAGGGATTCATTTTGGCAGAGGAAAATGAACAGGTAATTTAAAGGACGCCATTGGCAGGCAGGGGGACATTGGAGTAAATGTACACAAATTGTTAATGGTGACAAGGCCTGTTGAGCAAATGGCTCACAACACATGCGGGATTCTGGGCTTTGAAACAGAGTACAAACACAAAGAGGTTATGGTGAACATCTGTAAGACACTCAGGAAGGGCATAAAGGCATTGTGAAAAAATGCAGAAAAAGTATTAGGAGAATAGTTTTGAAGACGAGAAACTTCAATCATAATGATAGATAGAGGATCTGGGGCTGCTCACTTAGAGAAAAGAAGGTTAAGTGGGGATTAAATAGGGGAGTTTAAAATCATGTGGGATCTAGACAAAGTAGATAGAGAGAAATGGTTCCCATTGGTGGATGGGTCAAGAGCCAAATGATATTGCCACATAGGCAAAAGAACCAGTGATGGCACAATGAAACACATGCAGTGAGGATTTGGGATTTGGAATACACTGTCTGAAAGTGTAGGGATAGCTGATTCCAAAAAAGAATTGGATAGTTCCCTAAACAGAAACAATTTGTCGGGCTAGAGGAAAAGACAGGGGAGAGGGATTGGCTGAGCTGCTGCTGCAAGAGCCCATAAGGACAAGAAATTGTGCTGTAACCATTCGATGATTAAACAAAAATTCAAGAGTTACTCAATGTTAAAAAGAAACTTCTCAGTTACCTAATGAGAAAGAAAACCCAACCAAATAATTACAAGCTAGACCTTTCCAGAAGCTTAATTTTATAAGTTTAAAATGAAATTTACTAATTGGAGAGATCTTTTGAAGATCAGTCCCAGCCACGTTGAGCTGAATGATCCTCAGTGTTACGACATTCCAACATTCTGCTTAATACCAGCGATTATGCAAATCCTCTCTGTGGCGCTGCTATTATGTTCTAATATGTCTACAGCATGTATTCATTTAAAGTGATTTTCTCCATGGAGATAAGCCTGTTTGTGAAACAGAGATCAAGGCTATCAGGATTTAATTTTGTTTGAGGGACTAGGCATGTTCTGGGAGGATTCACATTAACACATGTATTTAGAAAAGGAAGAAGGTTGGCCAAATATTATTTCATAATTGGATTCATGCCTTCTCAAAAAGAGCACACTGATGGACTCTTCCCAGCCCCTGAATGACATGGGCATTCATGAGAAAGTTGGAAGAATTACATGAGATTGGGGAGGCACTGGCTTACTTGTAATGTCAGCAAGTTAGTAAGCCAGAACACCAGGCTAATGTTCTCGGCACATAGGTTCAAATCCCAACATAGCAGATGGTGAAATTTGAATTCGTTAAAAACCTAGTTAAATGGCAACTATGTTGTATAAACTCAATTAGTTCACTAATGCCTTCCAGGGCCAGAAATCTGTTGTCTTTCCTTGGTCTGGCCTGCAAATGATTCCACAGCAATGTGGTTGACTCCTAACTGCCCTCTAGGCAATGAGGAATGGGCAGCAAAGACTGGCATAGCCAACGATGCCCACAACCCACAAATGACTAAAAGTATGGAGTTCCCTGATGTTGATAGCAAAAATTTCATTTTCCAATCAAGTGTTGAAAGACAAGATTCTCGCTAGTGAGTGGTGAGGGGCTGTTTTTACCCATTAGAACGTTTTAACATCTCACTATTACGATTGCTCATCTCAGAGATGTGCAGTTTCTTGCCAGATAGAAATCAGACAGCAATAATCCCTGACATGAATTTCAACAAGTGCTCCACATCTCCAACAGTCACCAATATCTCTATTGGCATTGACTGCATGTATCTCCCTCCCCTTCCAGTAGCACCCCAATCCCTGATGGCACAGCAGGGTACCAATTACCGTCTGTTCGACACCCCGGGGGAAGCAAGCAGGACAATGTAGTGAGTGGGAGGATGTGGTGCATGGTTAATGAGGTGGGTTTGGGAAGAAAACTTGCTGGGGCTCACTGAGGGAAACCATCCATGAAACTCGCCAAAATTGACAGCTGATTTTGGGTAAGACTGAGCATTTGGTCACAGCTGATGGATTCAAATAGTGTGAATTGTCACCAACTGTAAATCATTAAGGTTATTGGTAATCACCTACACTTCGAGTGTCAGTACAACATTGCACTTGGATCCAACCCAATTGTAATGCCTGAATCTGTGGCAGAATCGGTCCGAAAGCGACTTGCTAAATACACGTGGTGCACGCATCCCATGTCAGTGATACTGAATCATACCAAACACTTTTTGCTCCATCAGTGCCCTACGAGTTTGCTCAGTCTGTGTCGCTTGTGCGGTGCCACTCGCTGTTTTCCGTTTCAGCAGGGACTATAAACTAAACAGAAACTTGAACTGCAAGACAGCTGTAGTGCTACTAATTGTCTGGTTTAACCTGAGTGAGTGAAACGGCAGCTCACTGTGAGAAATCTGTGGAACGTGCAGACTGGGAGCTTTGTCTGCGCTCATATGTCCCTAGCGATGATTCAAACGCGTAACCCGACAGCAGCTGGAAAAACGCCCCGGTGCTATAACCTCCTCAGCGTGCTTGCGACGTTTTCTCCAACGAACAGAACTTTCAAAACCTTTTTCACGCAGACCCTTTTGCATCACTGTTTGCTTTGTGATTAGGGTGTGATATCCAAATGTCTAATCTTTCATCGCTGAAACTATAAAGCTTATTGCTTGGAGTGCACGATTCCTTTACGCCTGCTTGGCTGTTGGAAATCTGGGGCTTTCTGGTGAAATGTTGCTGAGGCAGTCAGGGTGGGTGAGTGGGTCATCTGAAAATTTCAAGCCTAAGATTGACTCATTTTTGTTAGGGTGATATCAAGGGCTTAGACAAAGTTAAGGGTCCACTATGTCTAATTGGGGAACAGATGCAAGGGGCCTCTTCCAGTTTCTATGCTCCATCCTTTAAGCTTTGCATTCAGATTCTTGCTTCATTCCGATAGCAATTTACTGATGGCACATGGTGATGTGAATAACTGCCAACCATCAGGAAGCCAAAACGTCAGGCTTGCCACAGGTGAGGTGTGAACATATTAATTACCTCTCAATTCCACTTCCACAATGGTTTGGCTCAGACTATAGTACTCTTTCAGCAAACAGGCAGGACAAGTATGGTTAAGAAGGGGTGGACGCTAGGAAGTTGTTTCCGTTAGGCAGGGAGACTAGGAGCCGTGGGCACAGCCTTAAAATTAGACGGGGTAAATTTAAAACTGAAATGAGACAACATTTCTTCAGCCAGAGAGTGGTGGGCTTGTGGAATTCATTGCCGCAGAGTGCAGTGGAGGCTGGGACGTTGGATGCCTTCAAGGCAGAGATCGACAAATTTTTGATCTCAGATGGAATCAAGGGCTATGGGGAGAGTGCAGGGAAGTGGAGTTGAAATGCCCATCAGCCATGATTTAAATGGCGAAGTGGACTTGATGGGCCGAATGGCCTTACTTCCACTCCTACGTCTTATGGTCCGATGGAATGGGAGAGAGAACATTTCAAAACATCTCTTGGTACTGTTTGGGCCAATGCCTTAACTGAGAAAATCTTCAGGGTGTAATTTTGAAAGGATAGGGCTTATGTTCCCTCCTGGTCCCATCGACATCATTTGCTGTGCCATCTAATTTAGTATCCACAAACCTAGATAGCTGGCTCACTAACCCTTTAACATAACCTTATAAATACAGTGAGAAGCTTCGTCCATCATAACTCTCCAGGATGCTTGTCATATCTTATTTGTTGGATTACGTATCCATTCTCCCTAGCCGCTGTCTCCTATATCCCTAGCCAATTCCTTATCCAGTACCAAAGCAAGCTACTAGGAGCAATTACTACAGATGCTGGAATCTGTAATGAAAACAAAAAGTGCTGGAAATGACAGCAGGTCAGGCAGTATCTGTGGAGAGAGAGCAAGATAGCATTTCGCATCGAGATGACTCTTCATCAGAGCTGAAGCAAGCTACTGTTACTTCAAGGAGGCAGTGCACTAATTAGTTCTCAGGGCTTCTAGAAGGAAATAGTGTCCTTGCCAGTTCTATCCACATTTAAGAAGATTTTACAGGGCCATTTTATCCAATACCTTCAGACTTCTTCAGGTTCCAACTGACTTCCAATAAAATGCTTGTGTTCAGGTTTGCACGTACCACTTCACACCATTAAGTGCTATTTCTGGGCAGTAGGCTTTTGATCTTTTGGGTTTGTACTCTGTCACCAACTTCTATCACATGACTGCTTCGAGTTTGCTGGTCCTGGGCTTGTACAAGTTCTTCTGAGCGAATTCTATAGGGATCGGGTGCATGAGATCATCAATGCATAATGAACTTCTGAATTCAGAGTTTCCTCATTGGAGAATTCATTTCATAAGTTGCCATACTAAAGATCCAAGTCTTCTTACCTGTGTGCCATAAAATGCAGTGGTATTGTCACAGTTCCAGTAATACAGAGACCCAGATAACTGTCTTGGGCACTAGGGTCTAAATAATATCCAGACACCAAGTGAACTTCAAATTAAATTCATGAATTCATTTGCCAGTTAAAAGCAAACTGGAACTGAAAGCCAGTGTCAGTAATGGTGAACCATAATTAATTGTTGCAAAAACTCATTTGCTTCACTAATGTCCTTTAGGGAAGGAAAACTGCCATCTTTACCTGATCTGGCCTGCACGTGACTTCAGATCCACAGCAGTATGGTTCACTCTCAGCTGTCTTCAGGCCAGTTAGGGATGGACAATAATTGTTGCTTTTACAATGTCCACATCTATTGGACAAAACAAAAAAGAGAACATCCATTTTCCAATTCCTTGAAGTTATTTATTTCATTTCTGCATTGTATTCAGGCAGTTTCTCCAACAAGGAATGTTAGTTTAGGGCCAATTTACTAAGAAAGCTAAGGGAACACAATCATTTCTTAATGGAGTCAATTACAGACTACTAGCTGCCAATCTACTTACATAATTGTATTTTTTGTTTGAATATAAAATAAATGCTGGATAAAGCCAGAGCACATTACATAATCAAAGACTCATGGAGCATTTGGGAATAAATCCTACAATGTGGTTCCAGTCTGGAACAGAAGTTCATGTCACAGTAGGAGAAGTACAGAACTAGTTTGCCAAGAACTAATAATTGTTGCTACACTTTCTTCACTGATCTGTGTATTTGTATGGACGTTACTTTGGAAAGACAAAAAGCAAAGTGAATTATCCAACAACAAAAATTTGCATTTTTACAGAGCATTTGACACAATATAAAACAGCAATATTTTAGTTTTAGAGGGTGTTTAGGGTGTTCCAGAGATGAAAAATAAATGGGAAGGTGGGTGGTGAAGATCACACAAACAGTTTGCAGAGGAATGTAGATATGAGTGAGCAAAAATGCAGTAGTTGCAATATTATGTGAGATTATGAGGAAATGAGGAGAGATTTCTTCAGCCAGAGAGTGGTGGGCCTGCGGAATTCATTGCCACGGAGCGCAGTGGAGGCCGGGACGTTAAATGTCTTCAAGGCAGAGATCGAAAAATTTTTGATCTCACAAGGAATCGAGGGCTACGGGGAGAGTGCAGGGAAGTGGAGTTGAAATGCCCATCAGCCATGATTAAATGGCGGAGTGGCCTTGATGGGCCGAATGGCCTTACTTCCACTCCTGTGTCTTATGGTCTTATGCACTTTGGTAGGAAGAACAGAGGAGCTGAATATTATTTAAATTGAGAAAGACTGCAGGAAGTTAAAAATACAGAGGGAATTTAGAAGTTCTCATCCATGAATCACAAAAAAAGCTAGCAGCGATAATGGGAACTGCAGCTGCTGGAGAATCCCAAGATAACCAAGTGTGAATCTGGATGAACACAGCAGGCCAAGCAGCATCTTAGGAGCACAAAAGCTGACGTTTCGAGCCTAGACTCTTCATCAGAGAGGGGTTGGGGAGAGGGTCTGAAATAAATAGGGAGAGAGGGGGAGGCGGACCGAAGATGGATAGGTGGAGAGGAGAGTATAGGTGGGGAGGTAGGGACAGGATAGGTCAGTCCACGGAGGGCAGACAGCTCAAGGAGGCAGGATAAGGTTAGTAGGCAGGAAATGGAGGTGCGGCTTGAGGTGGGAGGAGGGGATAGGTGAGAGGAAGAACAGATTAGGGAGGTGGGGACGAACTGGGCTCGTTTCGGGATGCAGTGGGGGAGGGGAAGAGCTGGGCTGGTTTTGGGATGCAGTGGAGGAAGGGGAGATTTTGAAGCTTGTGAAGTCCACATTGATACCGTTGGGCTGCAGGGTTCCCAAGCGGAATATGAGTTGCTGTTCTTGCAACCTTCGGGTGGCATCATTGTGGCATTGCAGGAGGCCTAGGATGGACATGCCGTCTAAGGAATGGGAGGGGGCGTTAAAATGGTTCGCGACTGGGAGGTGCAGTTGTTTGTTGCGAATCGAGCGCAGGTGTTCAATTCTGCTCAGTTTGCAACAAACAACTGCACCTCCCAGTCGCGAACCATTTTAACGTCCCCTCCCATTCCTTAGACGGCATGTCCATCCTGGGCCTCCTGCAGTGCCACAATGATGCCACCCGAAGGTTTCAAGAACAGCAACTCATATTCCGCTTGGGAACCCTGCAGCCCAACGATATCAATGTGGACTTCACAAGTTCAAAATCTCCCCTCCCCCCACTGCATCCCGAAACGAGCCCAGTTCGTCTCCGCCTCCCTAATCTGTTCTTCCTCTCACCCATCCCCTCCTCCCACCTCAAGCCGCACCTCTATTTCCTACCTTCTAACCTCATCCCACCTCCTTGAGCTGTCTGTCCTCCCCGGACTGACCTATCCCCTCCCTACCTCCCACCTATACTCTCCTCTCCACCTATCCATCTTCGGTCCGCCTCCCCCTCTCTCCCTATTTATTTCAGAACCCTCACCCCATCCCCCTCTCTGATGAAGGGTCTAGGCCCGAAACGTCAGCTTTTGTGCTCCTAAGATGCTGCTTGGTCTGCTGTGTTCTTCCAGCTTCACACTTTGTTAACAAAAAAGCTGGCATCCTGGTTTAGTGGGTAATAGAGGTTGCAAATAGAATGAACTTTAAAAGTAGAGAGGTTTCACAAAATCTATAAAAGGTACTAGTATGACCACACCTGGAAAACTGTGAATCATTTTGATCCCTATCTCAGGAGAGATATACTGGCATTGGATGCAGTCCAGAGAAGAATCACTAGATTGTTACCATGTTTGGAGGGATTTTCTTATGAAGAAGAGTTGAGTTGGTGGGGCCTGCACTCATTGGAGTTGAGAAAAATAAGAGACAACCTTATTGAAATACACAAGATTCTAAAGGGACGTGATAGAGTAGACATTGAGTCGTAGTTTTCCCTTGTGAGAGAACCTAGGACCAAAGGACATCATGTCGAAATAAGGGGTCCCCCATTTAAGATAGAAATGAAGAACAATTTCCTCTTTCATAGGGCAGTGAATCTGTGGAAATCTTTACTTTGGAGAACTGGAGAGATTGGATCATTGAGTATATTCAAGGCTGAGACAGAATTTTAATGTGAAGGGAAATTGAAGGTTTTAGGGAAAGGCAGGAAAACAAGAGTTGAGGATTTTCAGTTCAGCAAAAAAATTAATTGAATGACAGTACATTCGATGAACTGAATGGCCTATTTGTGCTCCTACATGTTATGGTCCTATCTTAAGGTCTTTTAGTTTTGGGCTTTGGCAACTGAAGGCACAGGCGCCAATGGTAGATTGATTAAAACCAGGAATGCCAAAGAGGCCAGTAATAAATGGTGTGATGTGATAGGGCATTGTGGGGTTGAAGAGATTATTGATATTGGGAGGGACAAGGAGAGATTTGAAAGCCAGGCTGAGGATTTTAATATGAAGCTGTAGCTTAACAGAGGGCATTTGTAAATCTGAGAGTGCAGGGAGCAATGGGTAAATGGCACTGGATGTGAAATAGGCTGCAGGCAGCAGAGTTTTGGATGACCTCAACGTAGTGAAGGATGGAATATAAGAGGCTGGCCATATGTGTGTTGGAATGGTCAAGTTTCTAGGAACCACAGGGTGAGGTTTTCAGCATCAGATGAGCTAAGGCATGGGGTAAGCAGGTGAACAATGTTTCAGAAGTGGCAATAGGTGGTTTTTGTGATATGTATTCATTGTCAGAAGCTCATCTTCAGCTTGACCATGACCCCAAAACATGAATAGTGTGGGGTCAGCCTTGGGGTATTGTGCAAACTGTTGAACTATTAACACAATTTTCACTGCTCAGCAACCCCAAGAGAAATACCAAGAATAACACCAACCATTCCATTTGGCCTTTGTCAATCTGACCAAGTCTTTTAACTCAGCCAGGAAGGGTTATGGAATATCCTGTTGAAAGCCAAATGTGCAACGAAATTCATCAACATCTTCTGTCTATTCCACAATGAAGTGTTGATGGTTGTCCTCACCAATGATAATTTGACAGGATCTTTTGAGGTCAGAACTGGGGTCAAACAGGGATATGCCATCAGCACACACTTTTCTCTATCCTCATTGCTACCATTCATCATTTTGTCAAGAGCAATTTCCCAGTGGTGTGTTGGCGTTGCCTACAGGATGGATGAAAACTTTTCAACCACAACCAGTTGAAATCCAAAAATGATACCAGTCTTGCTTGTTGAATTCTAGTACATGGATGACAATGCTACCTCTGCTCTTTCAGAAGAAAATTGTCAAGCTAGAAACCATAGGCAGCCATTTTACGTTACGTTCAACCACAGGCAGCTCTGACACTCACTTAATGCCTTCATTGAAACATACCAAAGAATTAGTCTCAGTTTCAACCTCATGAAGGCTCAGATCTTTTACCAGCCCATCCCAGGGAAAGTTCTAGTCCATCCCTCCATTAAGATCAATGGAAAAGTCCTCCCAAATGTGAAACACTTCCCTTACCTGGGAAGCTCTCTCTCATCTAAGGCTGACTTTGATGCAGAGATTCAACATCACATACAACCTCCGAACACTACCTTCAGACATTTAAGGATGAGCGTCTTCAACAACCATGATTTCCATGCTGATATGAAGATCCTTCTATAAACAGCAATCTTCTTTCTAACTCTTCGATATGGCTTTGAAACTTGCAACGTGTATAGACACAACATCAAGACTCTTGAGAAGTGCCACCAACTCTGTTTGAGATGGAATCACTGTATCAGCTGGTCAGACATGCGCATCAGCACCTGTGTCCCTGAAGTAGCTCACAGCACCAATATCGAGGCTAGATCATCCGAAACCAACTCCGCTGGGTCGGCCATCTGCTTAGAATGCTGAGCTCCAATTGCTATAGCAAATCATCTTTGTCCAGCTCAAGAAAGGCACTCAAATGAGAGGAGGGCACAGGATGTGTTTCAAAGACCGTCAGAAGTCTCACCTCAAGAAATGCAACATAGATGTCAATGTATGGGAGACTCTCATTCAGAAGGAACTGACTTGAAGGAAACTCCCATATGAAGGGAAACAATTCTTTGAGAACACCCGTTGGCAAGAGGATGGACGGAAATGGAACCAAAGAAAGAATGATCTCAATGATCTCAAGGCCAAGGACCACTTCCACATCATGGGAGCACCTGTCAAATGTGTGGTTGAAGTTGTGGCTCCAGGACTGTGCATATCAGCCACACAAAGAACCACAGAACTCATGTGACGTGGAATTTCCTAGGTGGACAATCATACTCATCAGTAAGTGATTGCCAATGACTGTGAGCACCATTGGTGAATATATAACACTTAACCTAGACTTCCAACCTACACAAGAATGAACTAGAATGTAACTGAATTCAGGAGTGGTTACATTTGAAGGTTTAGTTCCCAATCTTGGTGTAGATATGTGAAGGAATTTAGAATACAATATCCTCCACAGTTCTTTGTGAGCATCCTGAGGCCCATTTAGACTAGAGCCAGAGTGTCAAAAGTTAACCAGGGCACTGTCTTATGGAGTGGAGGATAGACAGTTATTGAAGAGAAGGTACAATTATCAGATATAACAAGTGCTTGGAGGTAGAGACAACTGATCACAATATGTAGAATTATTTAGGAGGTGGGAGAAAGGGTGGGACTATGATCATCTAATAGGGTCCTATTGACCAGCAGACATGGATCCTGTGCTTTTGCCCATCAAACTGGCAGTGTCTCTACCCATCTTAGGCATTGTCCTGATCAATTTCCAGTTACATTTCACATCCAGAAAGTGGCACATGACAGCAGGTAATGCGGGTCATAGTGGACATTGTCAAGACTGGGCTCCACTTAGTTGTCTGGTATTCTCCAGAACCTCAATGCCCCCTTTTAGCTCGTTTACCTTGACAGACCACTTTTGCCAGCACACTAAGCTGCCTACATGCCTCCTGAGCCCCGGCATTGTTGATTGCCACAATGTTCCCCTCCTGTCCCCCTGTGGAGGCCATGATGATGGTTACTGCCAATAACAGCCCTCCTCACATAGCCTCCATGTTGGAAGCATTAAAAGAATTCATTGGAAAACATTCTTTTCCAGCAGCATTCATAGTACAAAGGAGCAATTGTCAATACGACGCAACATGGAGGACTCAATATTAATGGGCTGGTGAAATTGTTTAGGTACAATTTGCAGGCTTTGGTATATTTGATGCAAACTGTAGGGTTTGCATGTATAATACTTTTGTGGTGGTTGGTGTGAGTTTGGATTTCTGTTTTTTTAAGATTGTAACTGGCAGATTTGTCTATGAGTTTGAAGTTAATAACTAACATTTCTGTAATCATGGTGATTCCTTTTTAAAAACCGGTTTTGAAGCCTGGTTGGAGAGTGATCAGGGACTTGTGCGTTGAGGGACTTTTGTTCATTTCAGATTTTTTGTGATCCAACATGGAAATAATGGTATCTCAAAGGCTTTAGAGATTTCTGGAATTTGTTTATTTTTAAGCTTAAGGAAGAACACCCATAGTTAAGTGATATACTTTTAGTTTCATATTTAACCATGAGTGGGGCAGTCCTGTGAAGCCCTTGAGCAGTGCTTCAGGAAGAAACTATCACGGTTCTAGTTTAAAAGTTGAAGCTGTAAGAGATTTATATCTAATGAGTTATTCAGTGCAGGGAGTCTGGACTGAGTGTTATACAAGAGGTGTTTTTGCTGTTATACGATGGGCATGTTTTGGGTTCAACTGTAAAGTTGTTTTGTTTTCTTTTAGTTTATAAAGGATTAATGGGATTATACTTTAAATGTCTGTTTAAAATCCAGGAATTTGTGTTATAAGTAGATTGCTTGGATTATTCCATATTGTCTTTGTTACTTTTGCAATAAACTGTTTTATTATAGAGTCATAGAGTCCTGCAGCACAGAAGCAGACCCTTTGGTCCAACTTGTGGATGCAGACCAGGTTTCCCAAACTAAACTAGTTGCACCTGCCTGCACTTGGCCCATATCCTTCTAAACCTGTCCTCTTCGTGCACCTGTCCAAATGTCTTTTAAATGTTGTAAATATACCTGCATCTACCACTTCCTCTGGCAGTTCATGCCATATAGGAATCACCCTCTCTGTGAAAAAGTCGCCCCTCAGGTCCCTTCTAAAGCTTTCTCTTTTCACCTTAAAAATATGTTCTCTAGTTTCCGCCCCAGGGAAAATGCCTTTGCTTTTCACCTTACCCATGATACTCATGATTATATAAACTTATAAAAGATCACCCCTTAACCTCCCATGCTCTGGTGACAGACGTCCTAGCCTCTCCTTGTAATGCAAGCTCTCTAGTCCCAGCAATATCCAGGTAAATCTTTTCTGAACCTTCTCCAATTTAATAATGTCCTTCCTATAGAAGGGTGACCAGACCAGATTCCAAAACTGGTCTCGCCAAAGTCCTGTACAACTTTGAGATAATGTTTCAACTTCTATACTCAGTGGTCTTAGCAATGAAGGCAAGCGTGCCAGACACCTTTTTAACCACTCTGTCTATCCTGATACCAATTTCAAAGTACTATGAACCTGAACTCCTAGGTCACTCTGTTCTACATCAATGCCCAGGGCCCTATCATTAAGTGTATAAGTCCAGTCCTTGTTTACTTTACCAAAATGTAGTGCCATGCATTTACCCAAATAAAACAAATAAAACAGTGAAAAAGGCAGCCATGGATGACAGTAAATGTTAAAAGAATGGTAAAAGACCACGGTGGCTCAGTGGTTAGCACTGCTGCCTCACAGTACTAGGGATCTGGGTTTGATTCCATCCTCAGGTGACTGTGTGGAGTTTGCACATTCTCCCTGTGTTGGCGTGGGTTTCCTCCAGGTGTTCTGGTTTCCTTCTACAGTCCAGAGATGCGCAGGCTGGATGGATGTGTAGGTTAGGTGGGTTACAAGGAGATGTATTGCTTTGGACGTTTCAAGGTGTCATCACATTTCAAATGACCTCAAAAAATTGATTGATGACACTTAGCATTCTGCAGTTTAGTTCTTTCTTGTAAATTGCAAATTCTCTTTGCTTCTCAATTTTGTCACTTTTTTTCTCTGTCCTTACTTATTTTGGTGAAAAATCTCCTTCCTTCTGTTATGATCCCAGTCAATGTTATGACTGGATAAGTCAGAACAGAGTCAGGAAGCTGGCCTGATAGATTGTACTTTTCCTTGTTTTGATCAGTCTCTCACTGAAACATAACCATGTTTGGTTTAACAATAATTGCTGAAATGAAGCAAATTTTTGTTTTGGTGCAGGCCTCTCAACCAGGCAAACTGGTGTTATATAGTCGTGTTTGTTCTTGTGTCCTATCAGCATCCAATTCCTGCTCCAGGGAAGAGCTGGTGCTCCCTTCCCTACTCATGTTACTACTGCGGCCTGGGCTGTTCTTCGCTGAAGCACGGCTTGAGGAGTCAGTGTTTTGTTTTAATGTCTGCAGTTTGGCCAGCGGGATGATATCTCAGTTCTGAGGCCAATGCCAGACAGTCCTCTGTGTTGTGGCATTGTAATAATAAAACCTAGAGGTGGTATATATAGTTTGACAAGTTCTTACCGGTGAACAAACAAAGAACCCAGCTGTAGCTTTCAGACCCTCAGGATTGTTTGTCTTCCAAGAAGCAGCACGAGTGTTATGTATAGTCTCTCCGCTAACTGGATGAAGTTTCCAACAAATGTGAGAACAATTTGGAACCACAAAACCACGAATGTTAGTTTCATGACACATAAAAAAAAACATACATTTTTAATGGATATTAAACACTTTACACATGTTAATCAAAAAGTGGAAAACCTTATAACTCTGACATGTAATGTAAGATGTAGTCTATGTGGGTAATTCTCCTTGCATGTCATACATGATTCCCATCTATACATGGGGAAATGCTAAGCAAAACACCATTTTCCTAAAGATTGGAAAAGAAAATTAAAGGGTTAATCATTTCAGGTAATCATGATGTAGATCTGAACTGTCATTGTAGAAATATTGTTTAAGTTGGCATTATTTGTCCTCATATCTCACCACACTTTTTATCTTCCTTAATAGCAATACCAAAGTATGACATTCATTTCCAGATCCCTCCTTGGCTTTTATCCTTGCTCTTCAGAGTTGTAAGGCTAAAACACCTTATGTCGGACCATCACTTCCACTTGTCCTTCATGGCTCTGATCTTCATAGAATCTCTACAGTGTGGAAGCAGGCCCTTCGGCTCAAAAAGTCCGACCGACCCTCAGAGCATTCCACCCAGACCCAGCTCCCTATAACCCACCTAATATCCTAACACCAACTGCAGCAAACTTGTAGCACATATAGCCTACATTAATGAAGATGATAATTTATAGTTTGATTGATCTGCCAAAAATTTGATGAGCCATTTTGTCTATTACTGCATAATTCCTTTATGCACTATATTGCTAAAAGAGCTTTCTCCTGCTGTTTTAATAACTGTTAAGCTCATATTCACACACAATTCCCTCAATTTATCATTAGCAAATCCACTCCATGTTCCTTCATTATCACTGAGAAATTTTGCTGGTGGTCCTAGACCAGTCCTTATCATTACATTTTCTTTACCCCATCCACTTATTTTTAAACTTTATTATGTATAACTGTTGATTGACTGGATATGGTTGCTAAATGTACAAAATGCAATTTTTTTCTCTTTACTCTTTAACTCCATACCTCATTGAAATTTCTCAGTAAGTTTAGATTTATGATAGGTCATGACAGATTGCAAATCTCACATATATCACCTAGCTCTTCCCTAAGCTGACTGCATTCTTCATCAAGGTGCAGAGCTGGACGAACACAGCAAGCCAAGCAGCATCAGAGGAGCAGGAAGGCTGATGTTTCAGGCCTAGACCAGTATTTCTGCATCTTCTACTACAATTTTTAACCTTCTGAATGATGAATGGGCAATTTGCCTACGAAGTTTTAACAGGACTACCCCTTTGTCTTTTAAACTTCTGCCTCTTATCTTAGTATCACTTCTTTAAATTCTTTAGAGTAGAGATAATGTTCCACCGAATGAGCGAAGTAGTTCCTAATTGAGTAAATTTCAATTTTGTAGATTTTCCAAATGCAATAGCTTTGCTATTTTCCACATGCAGGGTTACGGGGATGGGTCTGAGTAGGATGCACTTTGGAGGGTCAGTGTGGACTTGATGGGCCAAATGGCCTGTTTCCACACAGGAGGGATTCTATGATTTGTAGCAGCCAATGCACCGTGCTCAGCAGCACAGCCAGAAACTTTAACAGCTGCTGTGAGAGGGTAAGTGTGGGGTTATGGTGGCTGTTGGTTAAGGGTAGGGCACCAGGTAAGTGAGAATGCATTATGGCATGTCAGGAATTGGGATTGTTGGGGCCAGTGGGTGGGGTTGATGTTCGGGCTGGTAGTAATGAAGAGTGGAGAAGGCGTTGCTAGAGTCAGTGGGTAACAGAAAGAAATGTCAGTTCCCAGTAGTAATAGGGGCAGGATGTAGTGTCAAGGGAGAACGGGAATAACTGAGGATAGATATTGCAATTTTAAAATAGACACTGGAGAATGGAGAAATCTGCAAATTTCAGTAGGTGAATAACAACAGTTGTTTCTCAAAGAAGGAAGCAAGCTTCAAGAAGCTGTTGGGCATATTGGAAAATGCAAGTTTGGAACTTTAATGCGCACGTAAAGGATTGAAGCGGAAACGCAATATGTTGTTATTTTGCAATCTTGTTTTGTTTTTAATTATTATTATATGTATGTTTTTAAAAAAGTAATAACAGGGCATTATGTTATTATCTGGCAGTGTCTAGGAGGGATGCTTGAAACATGTGATGGATAAATATGTTAACTGGGGGAGAACTAGATGTATAAATGAGGCAAGTAAGCGATCAGTGTTGTTGAAGTTTGTGATGTCAGAACTAGACGTTAAACTCTGACCAGAGAAGTATACAGCAAATCTCTGTCAACCTGCATGTTATACTTTTGTTTGTAGTAGACAATGGGGAGGTATTCAAATTGCCAGAATACAACTAATAATGATTGCATGGTACAGCTCTCTGTTATTGACTATATTAATTGGAAATTTGGATGAAGAATTAGTGTGCCGTATCGTGACATTTGCAGATAACACAGAGTTAGCTGTAAATCGAGTAGAAAAGAAAGGCCACAAAGGAACAATGATAGGTGAAGTGATTGGTCAAAACTGTAGCAGATGGAGTTTGAAGTGATAAAGTATGAGGTTCAAAACCTGAGAAAGATGGATCAGAATATTGTCCAGATGATGAGGAAGTTGGAGCTGTGGAGGCACAGAGAGATATAGGAATCCAAGAGCATGAAATCATTAAATGTTAGTGGGCAATTACAATAAGTAATGTGGAAGACTAATAGAATGTTGACCATCATCTCAAAAGTCTTAGAATATAAACAGGTAGAAATTCTGTTACAGTTTTGTAAAATATGAGTTAGGTCCCATTTAGTGAGCTGTGCTCAATTCTTGTATTCATACTTCAGAAAAGATATATTTTCTTTGGAGGGGCTACAGAGACCAGAATGATCCTTGAATTTTAAATATGTTACATTCTGAAGACAGATTGCATAGAACAGACTTGTAGCTCCTCAAATATAAGAAGTAAATAGGATTGAGATGTTTAAGATGATTAAGTTGTTAAGGTCAATAGGGTCGATTTCCATGGATGTGGGAATCCAGAACAAGGTTATATAATCTTAAACAAAAACAGAAATACCTGGAAAATCTCAGCAAGTCTGGCAACATCTGTGGAGAGAAGCCTGAGTTAACATTTTGAGTCTAATGATCCTTCTTCAGATATAATCTTAAAGTTTGAACTAGGCCATTCAGAGGTAGGCCATGAAACAGTGCTTTACTCAGAAAGCTGTCAAGGCTAGGGTCTAACTGAAAATGTTAAGACAGAGATTGATGGATTTTTGTTAGGCAACAGTATTGAGGAAAGCAAGGAAGATGAATTTTTGAATTGAACAGATATGCAAGCTCAAAGGAGTGAAAGGCCTTTTCTCATTCTCAATTCTTGGTTTTGCCTTCTGTGCTTTCCCTCCATTTGTTACAGGTATTTAGTGCTCTACAAATGGATTAGCCCAGTTTGCACCTATTACTTGATTAGGTAACTAATTGATTTGAGTTCTAATTGCGTGTTCATGGAATCCACACTCTGGGCATTGTAATTCATCTGAATGTCTAGGTTATCCATGCTTAAGTGAATAGAGAAGGGCAAATATCTTAGCAGCCATTTAATACAATGAATGTGCACTAATATTAATTTATCTCTTCATATTTAACATGGTTTTTGTCAATAATTATTGCAGACAGAAAGATTTAAAACTGGACACAGTGTATTATCACTGTTGTTTTCATGTTAACTTCTAAGGTGAGATAAATGAAAAAATGTTGATGGGATGATGGCAAATTTGAGTTTCAAATTCTGTAGCATGTGGGAAAATGGGTTTGCAGCAAGTCTGGATTATAACGTGATTATTTATATCAGTATTTCATTAAATCCTAGTTCTTTAATCTTTACTAATTGAAACATCTTAGTTCCTTAGTGAAAGGATGTCTCACTGGGAATGTAACATCTAATTATACTGTATTTAATAATACGATGGTGAAGGAAAGCAAAAGTCACTGTAGGCTGCTTGTTCATTAGAGGTAGATGGTTTAACCTGAGGGTCAGACATTTCAGGACGGGAACGAATATTGAGAAGGCAGGACCTTCATGAAGGCCACATTTGGTGTGGGAATTAAACCCATGCTGTTAGCATCACATTACATTACAAACCAGTGATAATGGGAACTGCAGATGCTGGAGAATCCAAGATAATGAAATGTGAGGCTGGATGAACACAGCAGGCCCAGCAGCATCTCAGGAGCACAAAAGCTGACGTTTCGGGCCTAGACCCTTCATCTGATGAAGGGTCTAGGCCTGAAACGTCAGCTTTTGTGCTCCTGAGATGCTGCTGGGCCTGCTGTGTTCATCCAGCCTCACATTATAAACCAGCCAACTTAACTAATCAACCCCACAGAAGTTAAAAGTTGGATTTAACATATACTTAGTCCTGCTGTAAGGTTAATAAATTCAAGTATTTTGCAATGAGCGGCTGTACCTTTGCAATTATAGAAATAACATTCTCCTCTCTTTATCTGTCATGCAATGACTTTTGAATGAGTCTTCTTTTACCTTGAGGAAACACAAGATTATTTCCACCTGAGCCTCATGTAAGCCCAACTCCAATGTTACAGTTCAATTAGCACTATATTTAATTGGTTCATCCCTAGTCACAGACATCACTCATCTAATGGAATTTGTTTCACCTGAAATTTTCATGATTCTACCAGTACACCACATTTCTATTGCTATCATAACTACATTGGGGTAGATCTGATTCTGCATAATATACACTGTGAGAGCTCTTTTTGTTTATTCACTGGGTATATGTGTCACTACCAATGTCAATATTTATTGTTCATCTCCAATATCCCTTGAAAATTTGAGTGAGCTACCTTCTTAAACTGTTGCAGTTTATGAAGGGACTTTCACAGCGAATGAGTTCCATGTTCGTGACCTTGTGACAATGAAGGATAAGGGATATCTTACCAAATCCAACACGTGGTGGTATCTACAAAGACTTACTGCTGACTAGATAGTTGTTCACGTAGACAGTGCTGTCAGGGGAGTTGCAATGATTGCATACAGTTCTGGTCATCACACTACCAGATGGATGTGGATGCTTTGGAGTGGGTACAGAATTAGCTTACCAGGATGTTGCCTGACATGGGGGATTTTAACCACGAAGAAATGTTGGATAAACTGTGTTTGTTTTCACTGGAATGCAAGAGGTTGAGGGGTGACTTGATGGAAGTTTGTAAGGTAGTGAATGGTTTGGATGGAGTAGGAAATATGAGGTTTTTTCCCAGGGTGGAGGGGTTATTTACTAGGGGACACTAGTTTAAGGTGCAAGGGTGTGGTGTAAAATTTAAAAGAGGTGCATGAGTATCTGAAATGTGCTGCTAGAGGAGGTGGTGGTCGGACACACAATAGCAGCATTCAGGAAGCACCTGGACCAATACATGAATAGGAAGGGAATAGAGGAATACAGATCCTGTAAGTGAAGACAGTTTTAGTATGGGATAGGAAAATGTGTCAGCACATGTTGGTGGGCTGAATGGCCTGTTCCTGTGCTGTATTGCTCTTTGTTCCTTGATTTTCTGCAGTATGTGGCATGCGCTGCTATCAGTGTGTTAATAGTGCTTACTGTAAACATTTAAGGATATTGATGAAATGCCAGTCAAGCCATCCCCTTTATGTTGAGCTGCTGCAGTGTTGTGGGAGCTGCACTTATCCAGAAAAATGTGGGGTATTCCATCACATTCTGACTTGCAGATGGTGGAAACTCTTTGGGGAGTCAGGGGGTGTGTTAATGATAGCCTGCTTTTATAATTGTTTCAGAGATAGTAGGAACTGCAGATGCTGGAGAATCTGAGATAACAAGGTGTACAGCTGGATGAACACAGCAGGCCAAGTAGCATCAGAGGAGCCGGAAAGCTGATGTTTCGGGTCTACACCCTACTTCAGAAGAAGGGTCTAGACCCGAAATATCAGCTTTCTAGCTCCTCGATGCTGCTTGGCCTGCTGCGTTCATCCAGCTCTACACTTGTTATCTCTGCTTGTATAACTACAGTATTTACATGTCTGGCCTAGTTAAGTCTGTTCTTCTATTTATTCTTTCCATAGCATTTGGTGCCTATTCCTACTTGTCATTGAAATGAATGTCTCACTAGGCCATTTCAGAGAAGAGTTAAGGACGACCAAATTACTGTGAGTCTGGAGGCCAGATTTCCTCCTGTACTTTAGTGGGCTTCTGTATCAATTAATGATAGATTCATGGTCACCCCTTTCATTACGGCTAAATTTCAATTCTAGATTTTATTAATTGAAATTTAAATTCCACTATCTGCCCCTTCTGGGATTTGAACACATCCCCAGAACATGAGTCTGATCTGCTGAATTTCCAGCACCCTGACATTACCACTGCAATACCATTTCCTTCGAGTCAATATCAACCTTCAGAATATTGATAGGGAGGGGATTCAGTGATGGTAATGCTATTGAACATCAAGGGAGATGGTCAGATTGTTTCTTGTTGGAGATGGACGTTCCCAGGCCCCTTGTGCGGTGTGAATAGTTCTTGCTATGTACCAACTCAATCCTGAATGTTTGGGTCTTGTAGCGTGAGGACTACTACAGAATCTGAGTGATAGAAATCGGAATATTCTGAGTCATCAGTAAATATCCCTTTCTACCATGGTAGATGGAATTTTATTGAAAAAGCAGATACAAATGGTTAGGCTTAGGACAGTACCCTGAAGGATTAGGGCTCTCATGGTGCAGTGGTAATGTCCCTCTCACTGAGTCAGGAGGCCTGGGTTCAAGTCCCACCTGCTGTAGAGTTCTGTAATAACATGCTTCTGAACAGGTTGATTAGAAAATACCTACCCTGAGGAATTTGGGCTCTTGTTGTGCAGTGGTAATGGCCCTACCTCTGAGCAAGGAGGTCCAGGTTCTGGTCCCACCTGCCCAGGAGGAGTGTAAAAACACATCTTTGAACAGGTTGAAGGAAAAATACCTACCCAGTGGAATTTAAGGCTGTTGTGAAGCAGTGGCAGTGACCATACCTCTGAGCAAGGAAGCTTGAGCGGAAATCCTACCTGCTCTAGAGGTCTGTAATAACAGGTTGTTTACAAATGACCTGCCCTGAGGAACTCTTACAGCAATGACCTGGGTCTGAAATCAGCCTCCAACAATCACAACTAGATTTCCTTGTGGGGTTATAACTCATTCAGAGATAGTAGGAGCCGCCGATGCTGGAGTCAGAGATAACACAGTGTGGAGCTGGATGAACACAACAGGCCAAGAAGCAACAGAAGAGCGCGCAAGTTGACGTTTCGGATCGGGCCCCGAAACATCAAGTTTCCTGCTCCTCTGATGCTGCCTGGCCTGCTGTGTTCCTCCAGCTCCACACTGTGTTATCTAGATTTCCTTGTGCTCAGTATTGACCCTAGCCAGTGAAGGTTTTTCCCAATTCCCAATGACTTCTGCCTTACTCCTCGGCCCTGCATCTGGCCAAATGCTGCATAAATGTTAAGTGCAGTCCCCTCTGAAATTCAACCCTCTTGTTTGTATCCAATTTAAAAGCCCCGTATTAGTAAACATTGAAGTGCTATATTGTAACCCTTGGGGACAGTACTGAGGAGAGAAGCTTTCATTCCTAAGTACCCCATTGCTTGAATTATTTTGGAAATTCTTAGAGCGATATTTCTTCTTGCTTCACCTATAAACAGCTGCTAGAACAGTCACTAAGGACATTATCTTTACAAGCTGGAGAAGTTTTACGGCGATCAGATTTCACTTGTTGGCAGACCACACTTGCTGCTGAGAGGAACTGAATGTACCGACCAACATCTCACACGCTGCTGAATTACAGTGAGCTTTTGTATAACTGCGTACCCGCTTAGCACTGCAACAAAGGATGAAAAGTTGGCACCAGAAGTTCTTATGGAATACCAAAGTAGAAACTTAATTGCAACCTTGTTTGAAGATACATAGTAAAACGCTTAATGGAACTAATGCTTTCCAGGCAACAGCATGCCAGCCGTTCAGCACTTATCGACATAAACATTCTCATGTTAGAGCTTGCAAGGCACCCTGCTTATAACTTCACCCATTCACCACTAAAGGTGTGTTTGAATGTATTGATGTTGTGCAGGGTACGGTTAATACCAATGTGTACCTTCCCCCGCAGTGGTCAGAATAAACATTTGACTTTCCAACGATGTTCTCTGCTGCCACTGAAAACCAATCACTGCAGCTAGAAACTTAACTTTAAGCAAAAACAGAGTTTATTTCAATCCTACAGTTAAAATAGAAACAAAAGAAGAAGAACTTGGAGTAACTTAACTCTGTTGGAAAGCTTAACCAAACAATAGATACAGTACCTATTACCAATTAACTGTTCTAATATAGCAACATCCCATAAATACACCCCTTGGCAAAAAGGCAAATTCAGACACAGATTCTCATATTCACCAACTCAGGAGGGAAAAAGCATCAAGAGAAAACTTAGAGAAAGGAGCAGCCAGGAGACATTCACTGAAGCTTCCAACTCAGTTGAGACCCCAACCGCTTCTGACGGTACTAAAAAACCAAAACCCAGAAATTCTGAATTGTTAGAGCTGACTACATCTATTCAGACTGTTACTAAACCTCCAGGCCTCCCAAGCTGTTTATTCTAGTGGTTCTGATAGATTGCTGGATGTCTCCGCCTTACAACCACTTTTCAAAAGAAACAGAACAAAATAACCCCTTAAAGATACTGCATCATCATAACGCTCTCGAACATCTCCACCTCTGCACCATTGATCCTTCATTTTGCTAAAGATTGTTGTCTTTACACCATGCCATTAAGCACTCTATTTTTTCCAGTACTCTGTCTCATCATTGTTTGAGATCTGGCCCACCACAGTAGTGTCATCAGCAAACTTATAAATGGAGTTAGAGCTGAATTTGGCCACACAGTTCTGAGTGTATGAGGAGTGCAGTAAGGGTCTGAGTACGCAGCCTTGCGGGGCACTGGTGTTGAGGATTATAGTGGAGGAGGTATTGTCACCTATCCTTACGGGTTGCCGTCTGTGGGTCAAGAAGTCGACAATCCAGTTGCAGAGGTTGGGGAGCAGAGTACTGAGATTCTGTGAGAGATAATAGGAACTGCAGATGCTGGAGAATCCGAGATAACAAGGTATGGAGCTGGATGAATACAGCAGGACAAGCAGCATCATCTGAGCAGGAAGGCTGACATTTCAGGATGAAGGGCCTAGTGCTGTGTTTATCCAGCCCTACACATTGTTATCCTGAGATTCTGTGTGTTTGGATATGAATTTGATTGAAATTGTGGTATTGAAGCTGTTGCTGTAGTCAACAAATAGGAGTCTGATGTAGGTATCCTTGTTATCCGGATGTTCCAGGGATGAGTGTAGAGCCAAGGAGATGGCATCTGCTGTGGACCTGTTGTGACATTAGGTGTATTGTAGTGGATCAAGGCAATCTGAGAGGCTGGAGGTGATGTGTGCTGTTACTAACTTTTTGAAGCACTTCATTCTTAAGCGCAATTGTTAATGGTGTGTTAATTAGATTGTAAGATACATAAGTAACGGAGTATTTAATTAAGTTATTAGAGTACTATTAGTGGACTTTGGATGTAAATTAACCAATTGAAAATGTGGGCAGTTTCCTAGTGGTGGTTAATTGTTGTAAAGTACACAGGTGACTTGGTGATGGAATAAAGAAAAGAAGAAGAAAAATAAATCAAAAGAAAGAATGCTATTGGTGGAAGGCCACAGAAAGGCTCAAGTGATGTCGCATTCGGTAAGTAATTTTATTGTTAAAGTCTAATTTCATTCTTCTCCATCTGGCTTTGTATCCGCTGAACATGATAGAGAAAATCAATGCTTAAAGGTGAAGACTGGAAACTGAGAATCTTTTATTCAGACACGTTATTGATAATCTGTGTTAGCTCTGTGAAGAATGGCTAAAACCAAGTGTAAATGCATAGGAAATGGTTTCCCGTGACGTTCGCTGAATCTGATGCTTGGTAATGGCGATCATGAAACTTATTCACCATTGTTAAAAACATAACTTGTTTGCATTAAAGTAGCAAGAACTGCAGATGCTGGAGTCAGAGATAACACAGTGTGGAGCTGGAGGCACACAGCAGGCCAGGTAGCATCAGCAAAGCGGGAAAGTTGAATTTCGGGCCAGGACCCTTCAAACGTCAACTTTTGTACTCCTCTCATGCTGCCTGGCCTGCTGCATTCCTCCAGCCCCACGCTTTGTTATCTCCTATTTGCATGAGTTGTGTTCAGTTTAGCACTTTCAGATATAGAGAAAAAAGAAAAAAACGGATAACATCCTTACTGAAAAGAAAGAAAGTAAGACGTTGGCACTGTCAATTCCTACCAAAAGGAAAGTATTTCTGAGCCAGAAGCCCATCACAAAATTGTTTTGGTGGAGAAGAAGGTCATTCAGCCCATTGTGTCTGTGCTAGCTCTCTGAGCATTTTGACTTATCACTAAAATTCTGCCTTTCCTCATAACCCTGTAAATTGAATTGAATCTTACCAGAAATCAACTGTCATTTTTGTACTTGGTCTCCTACCAAATTATAACTACTAAATTATAACATTTAAAAAACAATTGGATAAGTTCATGAATAGGAAAGTATGGGAGGAATACGGGCCAAGTGCAGGTGGGTGGGGCTAGTTTAGTTTGGGAACATGGTCAGTGCCGACTGGTTGGACCAAAGGGTCTGTTTCCATGCTGTATGACTGTATGACTTTGTAATGATGGATGACAGAGACATTGGGCAGTATTCATTTATGCATGCTGTTTGATTTTTCTTCAGCGCCAGGATGATAGTGGTCTCCTTGAAGTAGATGGGAACGTCACATTGTAGTAAGGAAAGGTTAAAGATGTCACAAATACTTCTACCAGCTGGTGTGCACAGGATCTGCATGCACAGCCAGTGACTCTATTTGGGCCAATCACTTTCAGTGGGTTCACGCTCACGAAGGCGAATCTGACATCCGCGGTGGTGACTGGGGATACAGATATACAATGGCAAACATTTAAAGATCGCATGGACAAACTGCAACAATTGTTCATTCCTGCCTGGCACAACAATGAAATGGGAAATGTGGCCTGATTATGGTTAACAAGGGAGGTGAGGCACAGTATTGGATCCAAGGAATGGACACAAGTTGGCCAAAAAAAGCAGTAGACCTGACAGTTGAGAACAGTTTAGATTTCAGGAAGAGGACAAAAAAAATGAAATTTACAAGAGAAATTTACAGATGACACAAAGCTGGGTGGGAGGATGAGCTGTAGGAGCATCCAGATATGCTTCAGTGCGACTTGGACGAGCTGATTGAGTGGGCAAATGCAAGGCAGATGAGGTATAATATAGATAAATTTGAGGTGATCAATTTTGGTAGCAAAAACAGGAAAGTAGATTATTACCTGAAAGGCAATAGATTGTGAAATGGGAAGGTGCAATGATGTCCTGTACACCAGTCTCTGAAAGTAAGCAGTGAAGGTGTAGGAGACAGTGAAGAAGACAAGTGGTATGTTGACCTTCATAGCAAGATGAGTGGAGTACAGGAGCAGGGATATCTCGCTGCAATTGTACAGAATCTTTGGTGAGACCAGACCTGCAGTATTGTGATATGTGGTATACTGTATCCATTGTACCCGGTGTGGCTTCCTCTACATTGGGGGAACCAAGCGGAGGCTTGGGGGCCGCTTTGCAGAACACATCCACTCAGTTCGCAATAAACAACTGCACCTCCCAGTCGCATACCATTTCCACTCCCCCTTCCATTCTCTAGATGACATGTCCATCATGGGCCTCCTGCAGTGCCACAATGATGCCACCCGAAGGTTGCAGATACAGCAACTCATATTCTGCTTGGGAAACCCTGCAGCCCAATGGAATCAATGTGGACTTCACCAGCTTCAAAATCTCCCCTTCCCCCACCGCATCCCAAAACCAGCCCAACTCGTCCCTTCACCCCACTGCACCACACAACCAGCCCAGCTCTTCCCCTCCCCCAATTGCATCCCAAAACCAGCCCAGCCTGTCTCTGCTTCCCTAACCTGTTCTTCCTCTCACCCATCCCTTCCTCCCACCTCAAGCCGCACCCCCATCTACCTACTAACCTCATCCCACCTCCTTGACCTGTCCGTCTTCCCTGGACTGACCTATCCCCTCCCTACCTCCTCTCCTATACTCTCCTCTCCACCTATCTTCTTTTCTCTCCATCTTGGGTCCGCCTCCCCCTCTCTCCCTATTTATTCCAGAACCCTCACCCCATCCCCCTCTCTGATGAAGGGTCTAGGCCCGAAACGTCAGCTTTTGTGCTCCTGAGATGCTGCTTGGCCTGCTGTGTTCATCCAGCTTCGCACTTTATAATCTGAATTAGGTAACAGGTTTTATCCAAGTGAGATCAGTGTCATTATTGTGAAACTTGACCCAGGAGAGTGAGTACCCTTAAAATGAAAATGTCTTCATGATTAATGCATTAAACACCAGAAATAAAAATAATGACTAGAGACATACAGAAGATTAGCCATACCTGAAGGTAATTCATGTCTTAGCATTGCTGTCCTCCAGAGGCACGTTATTTCAGGTTTCTAGTCCTTAGGGTTGTCTGTTTCCTTTCCAACACTCAGAACAAAATGCTAACTGCACTTATGTGGTTTCCACCACTGCACTCAAATTGATGAGGATTCCAAAGATTCAAAAGCCTTTAACTTAAGAAATTTCTCTTCATCTAAGTTCCAGTTTATTAACTCTTTATCCTGAGCCTGTGTCCCTGACCTTGAGATTCCTGACCATGGGATACAATCATTGTCTATCTTTCACAATCTTGTATATTTCAGTTGTACCACTTTTTATTCTTCTAAACTCCAGAAAAAACAGACCCTCAATTTCATCAGTCTCTCCTCACAATACCTTCCTCTTATCCCTTCCTTAATCTAGTGAACTGCTGTTCTAAAGCCTTCAATGCAAGTATATTCTTTCTTTTACAGGTGTAAAGCTGCACACAATACTCCAGAACTCTGTACAATTGTAATGTCACCTCTTTACACTTGCACCCCAATCCTCTTACAATAAAGGCCAATGTGCCAATTGCTCTCCTAGTTGCTTATTGTACTTGCATGTTAAATTTCTGTGCTGCTTGTATATGTCCACTGAGGAATCTCTGAGCACCAACACCAAGTTTCACCCCTATTCTGCTTTTCTACAGTTACACCCACTGCAAAATAACTTCATGCATGTCATATCCATCTGCCACCTTGTTCCCTCCTCACTGAACCTGTCTAAGATTTCTTCACAGCATCTTTGCGTTCTCTTCCCAACTAAATGCACTGTCAGCAAACTTCTCCCAATTCTCTGTCTCTTTGATTAAATTATTAACATAGATTGTGAACAGCCTGTGAGGACCAATACTTATCGTTGCAATCCTCCGGTAATTACAACGTTAAAAGAAATTTCTGCCTACCTTTCTTCCTGAGTGTAAAATAGAAACATGGCAAACTTTGCTCAGTAGAACAAAGATTTTCTGTACAGATACTGACATGATCCACAGAGATTATCTAAGTCTTATCACATTGCTGTTTATGGGATCTTGCTGTATGAAGCGTGACCACTGCACTTCCTATATTGCAACAGTGCCTGCACTTCTAAAGCACTTCTTTGACTGTTAAATGTTTTAGACATTTCGATGTGAATGCAAACCCTTCTTTGTTGGAGAAATGTAACAGATAGGGGCACAACTGAGCCACAATGACTCACCCGTAGCTGATGGGAGGAAGTGAAGGGGAAGACAGCCACTCTATTATTATATGATAATAAAATGTGAGGCTGGATGAACACAGCAGGCCAAGCAGCATCTCAGGAGCACAAAAGCTGACGTTTCGGGCCTAGACCCTTCATCAGAGAGGGGGATGGGGGGAGGGAACTGGAATAAATAGGGAGAGAGGGGGAGGCGGACCGAAGATGGAGAGTAAAGAAGATAGGTGGAGAAGGTGTGGGTGGGGAGGTAGGGAGGGGATAGGTCAGTCCAGGGAAGACGGACAGGTCAAGGAGGTGGGATGAGGTTAGTAGGTAGCTGGGGGTGCGGCTTGGGGTGGGAGGAAGGGATGGGTGAGAGGAAGAACCGGTTAGGGAGGCAGAGACAGGTTGGACTGGTTTTGGGATGCAGTGGGTGGGGGGGAAGAGCTGGGCTGGTTGTGTGGTGCAGTGGGGGGAGGGGATGAACTGGGCTGGTTTAGGGATGCAGTGGGGGAAGGGGAGATTTTGAAACTGGTGAAGTCCACATTGATACCATATGGCTGCAGGGTTCCCAGGCGGAATATGAGTTGCTGTTCCTGCAACCTTCGGGTGGCATCATTGTGGCAGTGCAGGAGGCCCATGATGGACATGTCATCAAGAGAATGGGAGGGGGAGTGGAAATGGTTTGCGACTGGGAGGTGCAGTTGTTTGTTGCGAACTGAGCGGAGGTGTTCTGCAAAGCGGTCCCCAAGCCTCTATTATTATCACTGCTTTGATGAAAGCAGTAAGATATCTGCATAAAATGCTATATCTGGCCTTATCTTTTAGAATATCAGATGTTCAGGGTAAATCCAAAGACAGAGATGGATCACTGGACCTAAAACGTTGACTCTGCTTTCTCTCCATAGATGCTGTCCAACTTGCTGTGTTTCTCCAGCAATTTTTGTCGTTGTTTCAGATTTCCAGCTGTTGCAGTTTTTGACAGGGATGGCATTGATGAGGAGATCTGGGTTCCTGTGGAATGATTCCACTATTCAGTGCACAGTTGGCATGCAGTGGCCAGTAACATGTAATCAGATCCAGACATTGTATTGAATGGAAAAAGTCTGCCTGAATAGACTTCTCATGTTGTTTTAATGCATAGTACACAGCAAATGTCTTGAAACTGTTCAAGACATCCCTTGTGGGACAAAATTCTGCATGGGGAAAGTGTTCAAAGGAAACAACAGTTTTAGCTAAGGTTTCTAATTTGTTCAGTGTTCAGCTGGTTTGTTTACTTGGAAGGAAATGGCCAGAGCATGAAATAAGTCTCATGGCATGAATCATAGTTTTTAATTGCTGATCTTTAGATTTTGCATAGAATCCGAACTTCTTCCTTCAAGCTTCGTGTCTCATGTTGTAACTTTATCAACATGGTCAGCTGATGATTACATCCAGAAGTCCTGGTTTTAAATCGGGCATTAACTTTTGATAGGCTGATTCTGTTTTTCTTGATTACTTTTCATCTCCAGTTTCAGCTCCTTTGGTCAAAGAACTACACCCCTCCATCATTGCAAATTATTGCCATATCTCCAATCTTTTTTTTCTCTCAAAAGTTCTTGAACTTCTTGTGAGCCCTCAAATCTCTCCCTCAGATCTTCTCCACAACTTCTTATTTAAATTTTCACTGTTAGCTTTTCTCCATGCCACAGTGACCCTTCTTAAAATTACGAACGGGGATGGCACTGATGCATAGCAACTGTTTGTGAACTCTCTACAGCACATCTTATTCTCACACTTCTTACATTTGTTCTACTCTTTAAAAACTCAATTCCATGTATGTTTAAATTGCTAACAATGTTCTCTTAAATCACCATCTCTGCAACCGTAGCATTGCATTCCTCGCTCTATTCTCTTACTCTAATGCACTTTGTATGGCATGATCTACCTGCACTGCATGCAAAACAAAACTTTTCATTGCACCCAAGTACGTGTAATAATAAATCAAATCAAATCAAATATAATCTTTTGTGATTGTGGTAAACTATCTTACCTTATTTCCTTAAAATCTTATGAAGTCTTTACAGCTCTATGGGCCCGCCTTCACTGTGGCTCAGTGGTTCGCACTGCTGCCTCACAGCGCCAGGGACCCAGGTTTGATCCCACCCTTTGTTGACTGTCTGTGTGGAGTTTGTACATTCTCCCTGTGTCTGCATGGATTTGCTCTGGGTGCTCTGGTACATCACCTGATGAAGGAGCAATGCTTTGAAAGCTTGTGATTTCAAATAAACCTGATATTGTGTGACATCTGACATTGTCCACCCAGCCCAACACCAGAACTTACACATCATGGCTTCTATCTACGAGACACACTGCAGAAATTCATCAAGGCTCCTTAGGCAACATCTTCCAAACAGATGGCCACTTCCAACTACAAGGACAGGGATGGCTGATTCATGAGAACACTCCCACCTGCAAGTTCCCTTCCAAGCCACTCACAACCCTGAATTGGAAATACATCGCTGTTCCTTCATTGTTGATGGGTCAAAATCCTGGAATTCCTCCCTAATGGACTGCAGTCATTCAAGAAGACAGCTCACCACCACCTTCTCAAGGGCAATTAGGGATTAGCAACAAATGTTGCTCTAGCCAACAACGCCTCTATCATGAGACAAAGCAGCTCGCTTGATTGGCACCACATCCACCCTTTCTGCCACTGATGCTCAATAGCAGCAGTGTGTACTATCTATAAGATGCACTGCAGAAATTCACTAAAGATCATTGGACATCACCTTCCAAACCCACGACCACTTCAATGTAGATGGACAAGAGCAGCAGATGCATGGGAGCACCACCACCTCCAAGTTCCCTTCTAAGCCACTCACCATTCTGACTTGGAAATATATCACCGTTTCTTCACTGTCACTGGAGTAAAATCCTAGAATTCTCTCCGTATGGCCATTGTGAGTCAACACAGAGCACATGGACTGCAATGGTTCAAGGAGACAGCTCACCAACACCTTCCCAAGAGCAACTAGGAAACAGGCAATAAATGCTGGCCAGGCAGCGATGCTCAAATGCCACAAATTTAAAAAAAAACAAATAAAATAAAATTGTTTTAAAGGAAAGCTTCAAGCTGAAGGAAATACCCAGGTATGGAGAAAATGGGCCTTTGGGATTAGTTTTGGATTGCTTGTGTGAAAAGTCAACATAGACATGATGGACCAAAGAGCCTGCTGCTCACCAGAAAGTTTGTACAACTCTGCAGTTCCAAACCACACAGAATTCATAGAAAATGGATTAGTTAAAAGTACAGGAAATATGCAGCAGGCCAGACTAGAAAAGAAGAAGAGGCTACAGTTTCAGCTGTGATCCTTCATTAGAAACCTCATGTGTATAGCCAGCATTTCTTGGTTTCATTTGAATGTTGTTGGTTTTGTTTTAATCTCTGCGACTTGGAATGCTATCCCTGGGTTAACTGAAGATTTACCACATGATCTACTAAGTGATTAAAAAGAACCATTCTGAAAGCAAAATGTTTACTCAGCAAAATCTGATCACGGGGATACGCAAATTTCTGTTTTGAGCTTATGAAATTTGAAATAAACCTTCTTTTGAAAATGTTTCCAATTGGATAAACTGGTCATAAGAACATTTTAAAAATATTTTTCCACAACAGATCATATTGTCAGTATTTGCTGAGAAATAAAATCAACACTGCAACATTGAAGCTTTTCTGGCCATCTCTCTGTCACTCTGCTTATTGAAAATGTTTCAACATAAAAGGCAGTAGATCTTGCCCATCTTCCAGGATTGCCCTGAACAATCAGGGAGGTGATAACCTGGTGGTATTATCGCTGGACGGTTAATCCAGAGATCCTGATAACGTTCTAGGGACCTGGGTTCAAATCCTGCCATCGCAGATAGTGAAATTTGAATTCACTAAGTATCTGGAATTAAGATTCTTAAGATGAATGTGAATCCATTGTCAATTGCCAGG